>NW_017728997.1:7567540-7568195 GCF_001723915.1 Gavialis gangeticus
GACATTATGAATATATTTCAACACTGTTAACATGAAGGATGAAAAATCTCTTGAAAGTGCTTTGCTGTGATGCTATATGTTGGACCCTGCATTCCTTGAATGTCCAAAATTTCTGCTGATGTCTCAGTTTCCCATGAATGTGTGAATATGCAAGGTAATGTGCAGTTCTTCTTAGTGGTTTTTTAACTTCCTAATTGCATTACTCCTTTTAGTCAGCAAGAAAACTGGTTGAATGTTGGGAATACTTTATCATCTGAATATGTAATTCTAACAAGAGTAGAAAGGAGGGAGTTCATCAGCCTGACTCTGCACCAACCTGCAGAATAACTTTAGATTGTTGGGGTAGCAGGATTCACAGACAGAAGGACGTGTTTACCTTTTTGACACTGCACTATTCTCAAGGATGGCACATCCTGTGATGTGAACTCGGTTGCTCCAGAAGAAAACTTGCCCTCTTATGGGAATTCTTCCTGACACTCCCATTTGGAAGGGGTAAATGCATATGTCATTCACTTTGCCAAAACCTCAAGCATAATTTGATCCAAACAGAAAATAAGTGCAGGAAATAACTACATACTATTGTGTTGTTATACAAGAGATCCACAAACTTGTAGTATCAGCAACTCAGCTGCTGATGTTATGTATTTTCAATTCC
>NW_017728997.1:7568206-7573777 GCF_001723915.1 Gavialis gangeticus
TCAGCAACTCAGCTGCTGATGTTATGTATTTTCAATTCCTCTAGAAGTAATAATAAATCAGAGTTTTACACTTAATAGACTTACCTCTTACAATTATATCTGCTGTTGCAGATTGGCTGTCTATAGTTGTTTGCACTGTGCACATATATTTTCCAGAATGATTCAGCTGAATATTTCTTATCATCAAATCCCCAACAGATTCCTGGAGATAAAAGGAAAAGAAAGATAAAATTAATCATTCAGAACATGTTTTCCATACTGGACATTTTTATAACTTGCTAAATATCAATAAAAAATGCAGCTTTTAAATTAAAATATTCATTGCCATCATCAGTTTCTTTCATTTGGACATTTTTATTATGGCTTCACAAATAACTCCAACGTCTTTATGAAATATAAGAAAGCAAAATAAATGGATGCAGCTTTCCAAAAGGGACAGTGATTTGCCATGCATACTAAAACCAGGGGAAGAATTATGAAAGATATTTATGTCACTTAAAGTCTGATTAAATACTAAACAGTTTGAAGAACTTACTCCCCCGATTCTTTCAAAATGATGCACTCCTCTTTTGAAGTCTATAACATCTCCATTAAATGACCATGCAAACACAACCTCGATAGAGGGGTCATGAGATACTTGACATGGTAAGACAATGCTTTCTCCAACTGTGACATCCATACTAGAAGGTGGAACAGTAATTACAGTCCTCTCTGTTGAGAAAAATCAGTCTTTATTTAAAAAGAAAAATGTTTTTTATAAAAGTAGCATAATGAGTGTTCACTACATTCCTTATTAAACAAAAGTATATTTAACATGTTGTTGATTTCATTTCATTGTTGATCATTTACAGTCTATTGTTTATAGCAGATGGAATACAATGGGTGCTACATATGACCTACTGGGCTAAATGATTCATCTATAGTGTACTGATTTGTAAAATCCATAGCCATTTTATTTAACTTAAATTCAAATAAAACCAAATTCCCCATTGAGGCTGCCAAAAATATGCAGAGAATGGGGAAAGACATAGTTTCATAGTTCATAGTTTCATAGTTTCTATGATATGACATGATAGTACAGACTTTGGAAGTCCTTCCAAAAACTGCAACACTGACAACAAAAGCAATAGTGGCTGTCTCCCTCTCCTTCTAAAACAAAGATTTCTTGGCCTTTTAAGGTGTGGCAACACCAGTGGTAGTTTCCACATAGAGTCACTTACATTACAATATTCAGACACCAAAAAAGATGACTTGAAAGACTAAGATTTTTTTTAATGTAATTTTTTTACCCCATACAGTGATAAATACAGAAGCAGCTCCAATTATGGAAATAGTAGTTTGTTGAAGGCAAAAGGAACTGGTTTAAATGGCTTTACTATTGTAGCCAAGATTGGCAGATAGATTAGAGATAACAGCCATTTTATTGTCACTGTTGTTAGCAATTCCCTTGAATAAAGATTTTGTGCATGGAAGTGTTATAAAACGGTGAGTATTCAGATGCATGTGAATAAATTGGGCACAGAATTCATTCAAAAATATTAATGTGTTCTGAAAATTTGTGGAAAGAGATGGAAGGACATTTGCAGGACCTGTATTCAGTCAACATATCATTACAAAACTTAAATTCACAAAATGCATTGGCAAAGCTTTTGAAAAAAATCCACCCTAAACCTCTTCTGTACATTTAAACCCATTACTTTTTGTCCTTTCATTTGTGAACACAAGGAACAACTGATCACCATCCTCTTTATTTACAAGGTTTTTTGAATTTGAAGACTGCTATTAAATCATCCCTTTCTTTTCTCTAGACTCATAATCCCAGTTTTTCCAGTCTTTCCGTATATGTCATGTTTTTCAGACCTCTAATTATTTTCATTGCTTTCCTCTGAGCTCCTTCCAGCTTGTACACATTTTGTTGATAGGTGAAACCCAAAGAATGCTACTCCAGGTTGGTCCTCACCACCCTGAATAGAGAAAAAAAGGTTTTCCCATGACTCGTACATGTTCTTGACCGTTGACTCACATTCGTCTTGCTATTCATTATTGACTCCTAAGTCTTTTCTCCTATTATGTATGTGCACAAACCTTATTTTATCAGGGCTTTGACTTCAAGGGAGTCAGTTATGTTAGCAAAAGTGAAGAAATTGTTTCTTATTAATTGGCTGCTTAGAACAAACTTTTTTGAGACTTTAAGAGTGATTCCTGAAACTAAGAGCTATGTTGGTTGAAACATGAAGTGCAGTCTTGCAGATCAAGTGACTTCGAATCATAGAAAATTGGGGTTGGAAGGGACCTCAAGAAATCATCCAGACCAGCCCCCTGATAAAAGCAGGATCATCCCCAATTATATCATTCCAGCCAAAGTTTTGTCTACCTGTGTCTTAAAAACCTCTAAGGATGGAGATTCCACAATCTCTCTGGGTAACCTGCTCCAGTGTTTTACTACCTTTCTCATGAGAGAGTTTCTCTTAATATTTATCTACTACTATGGGGAGTAGTAAACTTCCCTTGCTGCAACTTGAGACGGTTGCTCCTTGTTCTGTCATCTGCCCCCACTGAGAACAGTCCAGCTCCGTCCTCTTTCAGACCACCTTACAGGGAGTTGAAGGCTGCTATTAAATCCCCCCTCAGTCTTCTCTTCTCCAGACTAAATAGGCCCAGTTCTCTCAGCCTCTTCTTCATAAGTCATATGCCCCAGCCTCCTGGCCCTTTTTGTTGCCCTCCACTGGACTCTCTCCAATTTGTCTACATCCTTTCTATAGTGGGGAGCCCAAAACTGGATGCAGTACTCCAGATGTGGCCTCGCCAGTGCTGAATAGAGAAGAATCACTTCCCTTGACCTACTGGCAATGCTTCTACCAATGCAGCCCAGGATGCCATTAGCCTTCTTGGCAACAAGGGCACACTGCTGGCTCATATTCAGCTTATTCTCCACTGTAACCCCAGGTCTTTTTCCACAAAACTGCTGCTTAGCCAGTCAGTCCCCAGCCTGTACCAGTGCATGGGATTGTTTTGTCCTAAGTGCAGGACTTTGCACTTCTCATTCAGCCTTATGAGATTTCTTTCAGTTCAATCCTCCAGTTTGTCTACGTCTCTGAATCCAAACCCTACCCTCCAACATATCTACTATGCATCCCGGTTTTGTGTCATCTGCAAACCTGCTGAGGGTGTAGTCCATCCCATCTTCCAGATTGTTGATGAAGATATTCTTCACAAGGTGTGAGTTACAAATGATGGAGCTAATACAGCAGTGGTCAAGTGACACCGAGGTGGAATATTGCATTTTCTGCTATTTCTCTCGAACAAAAACTGTGTCTTTTTTAGCTACAGTGGTTCCACCTCAGACCTTAAGCGACATTCTTAAGGAACATAAATAAGGTCCCTTCCTTAAAATAGATTAGATGGTACCACAACTTTTTTTTCTTGCAGAAGCCCTTTAACAAATACACAGTCTAAGGAAAGTTATAGGAATATTCAAGGAACTTCTATTACTAAGGCAAAGAAAACTCCTTGGTTTCTATTGCATGAGGTCGTTTTTGCTTTTTAAGAGCTCTTCATTCATCTGGACAATTTAACCCTTTTGTGAAATTTGCACAAATCTGAAGGGATAATTCAATATCATGGATGCTTTCTCTTCTTAAGAGTACAGAGGTCTTTCCTTTTCAAGTAGTGAGAAGAGTAGGTACAATGCATTTTAGATGGAGTCAGGGACTGAATGCTCAGTTGACAAAACTACACTGGTCGTGTCTACATGAGCCACTTAATGCAGAGTAGTGCGTCACAGCACAAACAGTGCTAATATGCTGTTGTGCAGTACTATTAGGCTACTGCATAATAGCATCACTAAAAAGGCATTTGCCAGCACTATTGCGCAGGAACTCTAGTTCCTGCATGTTTAGTTAGTACTTCATTAAGCAAGTACTAAATTAAATGTGCAGTAACTTGTACACATTAAAGAATGTGTAGACATGCCCACGTTGACAGAGAATTTGGCTCCACAAATCTTGAATTGTGAAGTTCCATTATGAATTACATGCAACTTTTATAGCATCATGTAGGATTTGAAGGGCATCCAACAAAATTTTCTTTTCTTGTTCCTTTGTTTTCTGCCCTCTACATTTCTCACATTTTCATAATATTTGAGGAGTAGAAAATAATTTCAGCGGATAAATGCAATTATTTCTAATAATTCTATATATAGGAAGAAAGGATGAAAAAAACCCTAACACACTGTTTGGAGGTATGTGTAAATCACTTTGCAAAAAAGTTTCTCACTGTATTACTTTTTTCCTATATCACCTAAATTCTGTCACTACCAAACCCTTGGAGACCCTTTGTCCATCAGCTGCCTTCCAGACTTGGTCCAACATGTTTCCTCTCCTTAAAGAAAATCTTTCTGATAAAGCCTATTGTCACAAACCACAGGGCACCCCTGGAGCCCCAAGGTCCTCCTTACCATCCTGTTGTTTGTCCCAAGGAACAGGCCAAGGTTTGCCCTGAGATAACTCCTTATCCCTGCTAGCCTCAGATCCACTACCCTTTTACTAGACTTCATAGCCACAGCAGGAACATCTGTCAGCTGTAGGTAACCTCCCCATAAGGGGTGAGAGAAATTTTAGGACTCCCTTTCCATGGAATGGGTAGCCTGGAGGCCACTCTTTACCACAGGCAATCAGCAAGGAAACAAATAAAAAAAAAAAGAATGTGTTATTTCACAGAAAAGAATTATACAAGAAAAATTCACCATAAATTTTGAGACAACAGAAAAACTTATAAAGTGGTTTACCCTCTCACCTGACAACCCCCTGGCTCTTCAGAGAGACCTGCCAATATTTTCAGAAATCAACCTTTCTGCTAATCCAGTGTGCTCTGATTGCTGGGGCCTGGACTCCTCCAAAGCCTGAGAAAATCCAGTGACCGTAGCTACTTCACAGATAGACTTAAAATATCTCCAACCCCCCCAACCCCCCATGCATCAGCATGGTCCTGATACTGCATGGATTCTGCAATCCTCTAGACATTTCTTTCCTGCCAGGAGCAGCTGGCAGTCCTCTGACTACTGGGCCTTTTCACTCAGATGTTTGGATACTAATGGCCGAGGTCATTGCAGGTCCCCTGGCACGGCTTTACGAGCACTCGTGGTGCACTGGAGAGGTGCCGGAGGACTGGAAGAAGGCCAATGTGGTTCCAATCTTCAAAAAAGGGGGGAAGGAGGACCCGGAAAACTATAGGCCAGTTAGTCTTACCTCTATCCTAGGCAAGCTGTTTGAGAAAATAATCCTGGCACACATCCAGGAGGGGCCAGCAGGGGACTGCATGCTTAGGGGCAATCAGCACGGGTTCATCAGTGGCAGGTCCTGTCAGACCAACCTGGTGGCTTTTTATGATCAGATCACCAGATCATTAGATGCAGGGGTAGCAGTGGACATAGTCTTCCTGGACTTCCAGAAGGCTTTTGACACTGTCTCTCACCCCGTTCCCATTAAGAAAATGGGAGGCTGTGGTGTAGACACCCACACAGTCAAATGGGTCGCCAACTGGTTGGAGGGCCGCACCCAGAGGGTGGTAGTG
>NW_017728997.1:7574636-7576853 GCF_001723915.1 Gavialis gangeticus
GGTGCAGGCTCCTACCCTGGGGGTTTTTAAGAAGAGGTTAGATGAACACCTTGCTGGGGTCGTTTGACCCCAGTACTCTTTCCTGCCATGGCAGGGGATCTGACTAGATGATCTTCTCAGGTCCCTTCCGACCCTAGAAACTATGAAACTACTGTACAAAGATTTTTTGCATTATAAGCAGATAATAACTTGAGTCATCCTACCTGTGGCCCCTTCTGTCTGCAACTGGGAGTGGTAATTTGCCTTTGCAAAATATCACTAGCCATTGTGTTATTACACAGTTATGCCTACTCTTTTCCTTATGTATGCATGGCTCAGGTCCTCTGATTAAGCCATGACCAAAATTGTAAAGATACAGACAGCATAACATAATCTATATGATGGTAGCAGTGACAAAAATAGATACAGCATAGCATCTGCTTTTTGATGAGACTAAACTTGCCATATCAGTACAACAAACAGAAGAACATTTGCTTGACACTCTGTGAACCCACCAAGATTTGGTAAGGTTTATGATACCTATAAATCTCTACAGTGAAATGTTAAATAAAACCAACCTGGCCCAAGCCAGCCAAGAAACAAACACCTCCCCCAGCATTAGTAAGAAACGCATCAAGTATCAAGCCTTGGTTACTTTGTATTTTTGTAACGCGCTTTCTCCCTTTGCTTTCTTTGTTCCGTTCTGAAGCTCTGCAGGACAGATGTCTTCAAAGTTGTTTGCACATTTTGGTATCATGAGATAAATTATATCTGTCTGTTCAAAGCTATGCAAATAGAAGAGAGAACATGAAACACTTTACCCCATTACAGCTTTGTCCAAAGCCTGGAAACAATTGCACTCCCTTGAATTTAAGTGAATTGGGGTTGGATTCCTTCCAATGTGCTAGGGCCCAATTCAAAGTTCTTTGAAATCTATGGGACAACTCTCACAACTTCCCTGTGTTGTGGTTCAAGCACTAGACATCAGAGGTGGGTGAGCTGGCCTCTCCCCTCTCCCCTTCAAGGTATTAAGTGCCAGACTGCAATTATAGCTGGATGTCATGCCGGATACACAACAGAGGTTTGGTATTGCATGAAAGATTAAGCTGGGATATAGGATAAATTAATCAAAACACCCCCAAAACAACATCAACAAAAAACAACCCAGGTTAGCACTGTTTTAATCTAGCCAGGCTGTACTCTCCTTCGTCATAGTCAGCAGGAAGTTTGGCACCTACATCCTACCAGAAGTGTGGGAATTCCTGTGCTGTTGTTGTAATTGTATACTGCATACTAAAACCACTGTCTACTTAACTTTGTACCACTGCAATTACCATGGGCAAAGTCTTGTTTCTCTTCTCTGCACAGCATCACTTTGCAACTTTTTAACTCCCTTTACCCCATGACTAACTGCATGTTTTTATATCAGCACAAACTATATGTCATGTAATTACCACATGTGGGGTCCTATGTTCTCTTCCACCTTACAAAGGCACGTCAATAAGTATAAATGTTAACATTTACTAATAAACTTTAAAACTTAAATCTAGTCTTGCTATACAATGTAGAAGTCCTCTGACAGGCCAGAACTTCACTGTGCTAGGTGCTCTGCAAACGCAGAAAGAAAAAAAAAAGATGTTTCCTGCACTCAAAAGTTTATAATTAAAATAAAAGACACTAGAATTCCCTGCTTGATTTACGCAGGGAGAAGTAGTTCTACATACACTGCACATTTACATTCAGTTACTGGACAGACAGAAACATGTCATCAGGCCTCGTGTAAGATTTGAATGCAATAAAGATGATAACTAAGCCTGTGCAAAGTGGCTAGTATTCGGTTCAGATTTGGCTGATTCCGGGGACAATGATTTGATTTGGTGATTCAAATCATTGCCCCAAATCTATTCAGCTGCATCTGATTCAGAGATTTGGCTCTTGCTGAATCTCTGAATCTTCAAATCACCTAGGTCAATCCTCCACCCACTCTCCTAGCCCAGCAATGGCTGCCCTGCCTGCCCCAGATCCCAGCACTTGGGGAAAAAAAAAAGCTCTGACTCAGCGGCTGCTGCTGGGCAGGGGAGCAATCTCTGCTGCCTACCTACGGCTCCCCCGCCCACCATGGCTCCAGCCCTTCAAGAAAAAAAATGAGAAAACCCCCCCAGACTCACCATTCCTGCTGGCAGGGAGCAATCCCTGCTGCCCTCCCCCACTGCCCCACACCACATGGGAGGCTCTGCA
>NW_017728997.1:7577635-7578326 GCF_001723915.1 Gavialis gangeticus
CCCCCCCCCCCAGACCACTGCAGGAGTGAGGAATCCTGGGGCTTTTCTAGGTTTTTTTTTTATTAAAGGGCCAGAGCTGGCCTGGGCAGGGCACGCATGGGGACACTGGGGAAGCATAGGGGAAGGGTTGGGGGGCTCATGGCAAAGTTGGGCAGTGGGGGGAAGCCCCCCATGCAGCATGGGGAAGTGGGGGGCAGCAGGGATCACCCCCTGCCTGGCATTACCCAGTGAGTGGAGCTTTTTTTTAAAGCACCTGGGGTTGGGGCAGGTGGGGCAGCCATGGGGGAGGAGCTGGGGGAGCAGGCAGGGGATGGGGCCTGGTTCCCCCCATGGTCCCCTCCTCCAGCCTACCCTCCCCCGCCCCTACTACTTACCAGATCCAAGTCCAGCTGTAGCTCCCTGCTGCAGCCACTGGGGACTGTCCAAATCATGGACGCTCTCTGAATCTTTTCTGAAGATTTGGAGAGCTTTGAATCAATTTGGACCTTTGAATTGGTCCCCTGATTTGATTCAGATTCAGAGATTTGGCCACCAAAACGGACCAAATCTCCTCCAGATCAAATCACCACCCGAAGCTTCGCACAGCCCTAGTATTTGGGTGTCTCTAGTAATTACAACATTGTGGCCATGCGCCTTTGGGTGCCTGCCACTTTAAGGCTGAGAGCAAGTAACTGGCAGGTGCAGGCCAGCC
>NW_017728997.1:7583326-7638464 GCF_001723915.1 Gavialis gangeticus
AATCGGGCCGAATCTCCTTCGAATTGAATCACCAGCTGAAGCTTTACACAGCCCTAATGATAACCTAAATCGCAGTCTCTGTTCTTAAAAGCAGAAGACAACAAATCAAATCCTGTGATATCTATTGTATTAACTTACTTGAATAACTCTGGTTCAGGTACACTTTTGACCTGTTTGAGTTCACTTTTATTTTCAGACATTGTTCCTGGGGGGGTGGGGGTGTTACTAGACTTTACTGTCATATGTGGGAAGGAACACAAGTATTGTCACACAATTATGGCCAACCACTCCTAATCACATATGCACTGACATTGGTATGTCTTGTATACCGCAATGCTTGGTTGGATGTTTCTGTGCCAATGTCATCCCTGGTGTAAATAAGTCTATGCAGATGCATTAGGAAATGAATTTCATCTTTAGCACCTAGCTTAACCTTTAAAGAGCTATGCATGCTGCAGGAATCCCTTTTTCACGTGCCTCTTTACCCCATATACTGTCCACAAAGCTCTTGCCATCTCATGCTGTTTCTCCTGGATTTCTCAATTCCACATTACTGAGCAGTTCTGTGACTTTCTTATGTCTGTATTGAGTGGGGGGTTTTCTATGAAGCTTTAGGTATAGTTATACACTTGAGTGAAAAAAAACCAAAGAAACAAAATGAATTTACTTTTTCAGGAAAGTTGTAGATAAAGTAAGTAGCAAAGAAACCACAGGCAGAGAGAGAGGGAGAGAAAAGTAAGAAAAACTCCTGAAGCGTCACCAGCTCCTCAGTGGTCCACCACTGATCACCCGTATCAGTCATACACCGCATGTTCCAACAAGTCCTTCTCTTTCTATCTCTGTCACTACTCCGACTTACAATTGTTTGGGAAAATTGGCAATAAGATTAATGTGTTGACCATTTTTTGAGTCCCAGAGTCAAAGCAATAGAAAACAAACTCTGCTCTAACATCTAATAGGCAGCTGTATCCCTGTTACAGAAATCCCTCTCTTTGATTTAGACTTCTAGAGATGGCTTGCAATTTTCCACCGACTCCATATGGGATGGGAAAACAGTTTGAAAGATTCATCACTAGGGATGCCGACTATAGACCTGTTCTTTAGACTATCAACACAGGAAAGGTTTCCATTTATGAGATAACAACGTGCAATAACTATATATCAAGCTATTATCTCAAAAAGGATCCTGCCTTTGAATATTTCTTATTGGCAGGTATCTTCCCCCCCCCCCATAAATGTTTTAAACTGACCTGTTATGAGTTGCATAGAGTTTGCGTGTGTGTTGTAAGTTTAGCAAAAACTTCATCTTTCATCAAAGCATCATGCTATGTGGCAATTGTCCCACTGGGCCCCTCATTTTAGCAAGATCCTACCAAGCGATGTCTACTTGTTCACTCATTGCGATGTTTTTGTTTTCCTTTATGAAGCTTTGTTTAAGACTTCCACCTCAAATCCTTTTAAAAGGCCTCTTAAAAGCTCTTGGTTTTCCATTATCTATCTATCTTGCTTAGCAGCTGCAGACATGTATTGTATAGCTTGTCCCATTTCCAGAGTAGAAAAATAGATAAGATCCTCTGTGCGCTTGAGGTATAATAAAGACTTCTATCACAAAGAATAAACAACTCAATGAGCAGCAATAAACTTAATTTGCACATTAGATATGCTTTTCCAAGTTCTGACATTTCAGTTGAAAATAATGCTGAAGCAATGAGGCCTATAATTGAACAGCCAAAACTTCTCCAGAGGGGAAACAAAAACAAATGTTCCCTGCAAACAGGATCATTTTTATACTGTGTTGTTACTCAGTTTTTTAATAAATTTTGTAAATGCCAAATGAAATAATTTTGGGGGGTGTTTTTAATGTGATCTTCACATACTGCTCCATTAGGATGTATACATGTTAAACTGTATATGGGTGTCCTGAAGTGAGAGCTGCCTGAACACTAAACTACTTATTTTATTCACCGCTAGCTGTGTTGTAACTTTTTCTCAAATTATACATTGCATTGCATTGGCGCTAATTGAACCTTCATAATATGGACGTGAAAACTGCTTTAGCCAGTTAGGTTAAGAGGGAAAGTCAAGCCTGCAGGATAGAAAAGAAATTATTGGGAAGTTATCTAAAATTGAGTTAAAATTATGTGGGTAATCTTTTACTTTTATAACGACTCCCCTCACTGAGATAACCCTGATATTAGTGTGTGTGTGTTTTGGGGAGGTTTTTTGCATAACACTGGGTGTGTCTCCACGTTCATTAATATGCCGCAGTTTCTGCACATTAAGTTTAGTACTTGCATAACCAAACACTAAATCAACATGCAGTAACTTGCACCAGTGCATAGTAGCGCTGGCACATGGTTTTTAGTGATGCTAACTGTGCAGTAGCCTAATACTACTGTGCAGTAGCGTATTAGCACAGTTTTCGCCCTACACGCTACTGCACAGTAGAATTAGACTACTGTGCAGCTATCTGCTCGTATAGACGTGCCTACTGATAAAGAAGTTACCTTCTTGTCAACCTTTTCAACTTTACCATTGGATGTTAAATGTTAGGTATGTGCATGAGAAATCATTTATGTTAAGATTTGCAATCACAATCAGATAGCAGGATAGAGGGAAAGTCCTGAACTTGTTACGCTTTCCTCTGTGCTGACTCTAAGATTTGTGTAATGACTCATCCCACCCACTCATCAGTAGAGACAGAACCCAAAAATCTTTTTGGCAACAAAGTGCAAGTGCTCGGTATTGAGGTGAGGGAATGTCTTCATTATCTGGTAGCAGTAATATGTTCTTACTCTTTACATGGACTAGCCATGAGATGGCAAACTGGCAGAGGAAACACACTTATACTTTGTGTCGGCATTTCAGCCATCGGAGTAGTTATGCTAGCACCACGTCTAATGCAGACATCATTTAGACTGGTTTGGTGCACTTTGCCTGTGTTTTAAAGAAAGGTAATATTACCTAAGGCAAGAGTAAAATGTACCCCTATAAATCACACTCAACTGATGTATAGTGCATGTGCATTCAGAGTTGGCATCTTAGCATACCCTTTTTACAATGAAAAAAATGCATATTCATACACATCGTGGTACACAGGGCACCCCAGATCACTACTATGAACTCAGAGATGTTAAAGTTGACAATCACAGGTGGAGATATCATGCTATGGTCTCATCGTCACCTGCACATTTTTAGCTGCTCATGGAGAGTGAAATTCCTTTTTATGCTGAGGGCTAGTGTTGAATGTCAGTCACCTTAATGTAAAGCATTATTCTTGAACTCTTGGGTTTATCACCCACTGACCTGAGGATTCTGTAGAATCTGGATACTTAAAAATAGTGGGGCACAGTGGCACCTTAGAGACTAACTGAGGGCATGGACTTTTGTAGGCAACCGCCTGCTTCATCACAGCATAATAGAATCCAGTGAAGCAGGTTGTTGCTTGCAAAAGCTCAGGTCTCTCTGAAACAATTAGTCTGAAAGGTGTCATCCAGCCCTGCCTTCTTCCCGTTTTCAGACTAATATGGCAAACCAGCTCTGAATTCAGTGCGTGGATGATTTTGGGGATGGGTAGACTGAAAATATCCCCTTGTTCATGAGGGATTTAAAAAAAAATGAGTAGCTCATATGGGCACCAGAAAGTAATATTTTGGTTCAATTTCCCAAAAACTGTATTCGTATCAGTAGGGATATAGTTTTCACATATTAACTCAGTAGTTGCATTTTGACACATCCCATCAAGTTATATCACTCTTTCTCTTCAGATCAGACTTGTCATAATGTAACCTGCCTCTGACAAGTTCATAATGATGTCTCACAAAGTGACATCAAGTCGATTTTTTTTTCTTTCTGAGAAGAGGATTAAAAGTTTAACTAATATGCAGGGTGTTTTTCCAGGGGGAGGAGAGGAGAGGCGATAACAGGAAAAGTAAAATGACTTGCTTAGCAATGCAAACATTTCTAGCTAGTTAGCAGCTCAGATTATTCCCCTGAGAATTACATATTTTTAGCTGTTGGGTGGGCTGTGAAATGACATGCATGAATTTGCAGGCTTAGGTGTTAAGCTTCAAGAAAAGTAGAACTTCTGCGATTCCACAACTGCTCCTTTTGTTCCTTGGGAAAGTATGTAGGGGAGTATTTAAGAATATGAAGAATTGGAAACGGTAGGAATGGCTAAGACAATTCCCTTGTCATCTCCCTGTAGCTTCAGTGGGATACATCAAGTGGGACGGAGGAACAGGTTTTTTTAGTGGTTTTCTCATTTACTAGAATACAATTTTCATTCAGCTTCAAAATTTCCATCCTTTTGAGGAAGATACAATACCTTTTTTTGAACTAAGGTCCAGTATACATTGTAAGTATTTATTGGAGAACAGAAAGGCTCACAGCCACGGAGTTTAAGTCTTATTTCCTGTTCTAGACAAAGATTGTGAGCTCTTGGGGTTTCTGTGTTTAAACGGTGCCTAGCAGAATGGCATTACGAGACTTCTGAGTGTTTTTAATACAAAGAATAGATGATGATGATGATGATGATTCCTGTTGTATATTGGAAGGGAGGTCTTGATTTCTTGCCAAATTTCTGCTCCTCTAGCTCTTAGAAAACTGATTTAATAATACTGCTGATACCCAGTGCACTGTCATAAATGACCAAGGTTTTGTGGGAAGTATTATCTTCTAAAAATACTACCAAATAGTCACTACTTGTGGATAAGTCAGGCATTTCTTTTTTAGTTGCTGTCTACATCTGTTCCAGCATACGATTTTAGTTTAAACCTTGTATCATAGCTGTAATAGTATGATCTTTGTTTCATCAAATATACATGTACATTTCCAATATTCATAATGCACAAATGAAGACAATAAAATACCTTTCACAATCAGGTTCCCTGAGTTCCTGGCAATTCCAAATTGATTTGTTGCTATACAAGTATATACTCCTGCATCTGATTTGGTTATGTTATATATCTTCAGACTTCCATCTGCTGGCATAGTGATCCTGGGGAAAAAAAAAAAAAGAAGTATATTGGCTGTACAGGATGCTGTTCTGACTTCTTTTCCAAGAACTGTAATAAGAACACAATACGCACCTTTTAATATTTAAATACATTAGGTATGTATATGCTTTCCTATGACAAGCTGATCAACTAATTTTCACACCGGTTTTATTAATGATCTCTGTATTAGGAGCATAACTTGGACGTAACTGGAATTGACCACCAATCCATCTAGTCCACTTCCCCATGTCCTTTTGTGGTCAGTTTCAGATGCTTCAGAAGAAGAAATAACATCCCAATAATGCCCCAAATAGTATTATATTATATCATGGGCATTGTTTTTCCTGACCCAGATGGTAAGCAATGCATAATGTGAGATATGAGGACAGACAGCCTATGTAATTTTGTCAGTTTTATTAAAAGTTATTAATAACTTTTATAACGACTCCCCTCACTGATATAACCCTGATATTAGTGTGTGTGTGTGTGTGTGTGTGTGTGTGTGTTTTGGGGAGGTTTTTTGCATAACGCTGGGTGTGTCTCCACATTCATTAATATGCTGCAGTTACTGCACATTAAGTTTAGTACTAGATAAGACCCTGCAACACCATCTCACAAGCAATCAGAACTACATAAAATGGTCAGCTTTCTCATTTTGCCCTAAGAAATTGCCCTGTTAGTCTAGGGATACACACAAACCAGTATAAGTGATCAGAAACCAGTTCAAATCTGTAACACAACAGAAGTTTAGTGTATATAACCCACTTGCAAAATGGTCCAAACTGGTTTAAGATGAACCTGTTTTCAGTTAAATCAGTTTATTGAACTTCTGTCCCAGATCCCCTCCAGATTCAAGTTAACTCGCAGTCCCCCAGCATCCCAGGATGCTTTCTGCCTCCCCTGCAAGCCCCTCCTCTTAGGGTGGGTGGGCTAGCCTTGGCCCAAGCTGTCTGCTCCAGCCCAGCAGGGAGGTATTAGTCCCTGCTCCCCCGCCTCTTCCCCCACCCTTCAGCTTCTGGCCCAGGCCACTGCAGGCACATGGATGTATTTCCAGAATCAAAAGTGAACATCTATACACTTGCTTATCAGTTCAGTCTACACAGCTTAGACCTGCAAAGATTGAATCGATTCAGCCTTGGGCTTTTTGACTGTTTGTACATAGTCTTAGTGGCTATGGTTTGGCTTGTTTTATTATGCACTGACTTTGGGGGTACTGCCTTGATTATACTTAGAAATATTTTGAGACCAACAAAGAAAATGGAAAGGTTTGTGGCTGTAGATGGAGAAATATACACCAGAAAAAAAGCAATGAAAGTGCATAAGAAATTCTCGAGCAATATGAAACACCAGTTTGGGATTTTATGGACCAAATTCTGCACTGATTTATGCCCATTCAGGTCAGTGTAGTTTTTCAGGGTGTAAATCAGCAGATGGTTTAACCTGAGCTTTTGCTACTGAAATTTTGAGACCTTAAGCAATGACTTTTACACTGTGTTGCTTCCTTAATTATGAATACCAAGAGAGATTCTCATAAATGCACGTGAAATATGAAAGTCCTCTGAAAGTGGCAATACTAACATCAGCAGTGAGTTTATGACTACCACAAACACTTCAAATAAAATATGAGGAGAATTTTTTGTTGTTTTTTTTAATCCTTGATTTAATTGGCTTTTAAATCTAATAAAAAGTCCTTTTATATTAGAAAAATATCCAAGTCATGCTTCACAGCCTGAGTATTCAATATTTATTACTTACAACATAAATTTAGATGATGAAATAAATTATTAAAGCAAATGAGCAATAACTAGAGCACAAGTGGAAGTTGAGGGCAATATCACATCCATTAAACATATACAAAACATTACACTATCTTGTTGTATTCCAACCTTGTATTTATAGTCTTGCATTTCCATGCATAATACACAATAGGCCATGTTTCACTCTCCGTCACACGACTGCAGTTCTCATCTGCTCATGTACTTGAGAGAAGATCTATGTAACTGAACACAGAACCTGGCCCCAATTGTGCTGAAATGGAAATAATAATCCATCTTGCAGCACAGCCATGCAGCAAAGTGCAAAAGCAAACTCTGACTTGAGTGAAGCCAGACACCCAATTTGGGGATAATTATCGCAGGCTGTGTTCAGCTAACTGTCAAATGAAAGGGAGCTCTTACACCTGTGTTTAGTGTGCAGCATGATCAGGTGTCAGGAGGGAAGCTAGCCTTTGCAGGGGGTGCTTGAGAGGGTTTTTTTCCATTTGCTTCTATTGCTGAATCAGAAAGAGAATTGTGTATGCCTCAGAGCTGATTAAATTCACTGTCATTTCCACCAGGTGTAGTTCATGGTGCTTATTCTCCCTGTTCAGTTCCCAAAACATGAAGAGTTTGGAAGGGGAGAGGGCTGTTTGGCTATGTTCCCTTGTCATAGATCTCACATGACTTGGAGACTTTAAAAAACTTCGGCTGTAAATGGATCGTTCGCTAAGCAAAGTATCGGAGTACAATGTCCCTCCACAAACAAGGGAAATGCAATGAAGACATTAAGATGATTTGAGCAAGGATGCTATAGTGACAGAATCTGTGCCCTTTCTATGGCATGGGGCTATGCTGAAAGCTGGCCTAGGCCATAGGGAGGAGCGAAGGGAAAAGAAATATATCCCAAATTCTGTGAATGGGAATACATTCTTGACCACCAGTAAACAGAGAATATTTTCAACTAGTAGCATTGCTTTGAGAATTGTTCCAGTACGTTTTGGGAATTTGCCTTGTTACTCAATACACATTTTAAACTTAGATAGTAGTTTTGACTCTCCTTAATCTGAAGTATTTGACAGATGTGATGCCTGCTAAAAGCATTATGGGCTTCCTCAACAACACTGCCAGGTGTTTGAATGTCTCAGCTTACATGCTAAGCCCAGGGACACCACTCCAATTTCACCTTTTATGCACCCCTCAGATCCTACCTCACTTGAAGGGTTGCTCCTTGAGAGGGAAAACCGTTAGCTAACTCCGAGTCTGTAGTCCCCGTGCAGAGTGGAGCTGCAGTGGGGGCACTTCTGTGCTGCTACATGGTACACTTTGAAGAAGGAGCAAAGAAAGGATAGCAGTGTTATCCACTGAGCTCTGCTGTGCGAGAATATAGCAGCATCTGGGGCAACCAATTATAATAGCTGCCACAGCGTGGCTGTACTGCTGTTCTGAATTATCCAGAAAGAAACTTTTGTCCCCAGGCTTTGGAGAGAGAGAGAGGAAGGAAACTGGCCTTCAGTGAATACTCTTGTTACCTTGATGATGATGGTGCAGCTTTTGCATGCAAACAATTAATGCTAGGCTAAGCAAATGAGTTTGGATTTAACAGTCGTTCCATCAGATATCCACATATCAAACTGGAGCTGGCAAAATATGAAACTAGGAGCTGGAATTATGGATCTAGCTGACATTTTCAGAGAAGAGCGACTGCACACACAAGAAGGAACTGGCACCTTTTTAATTGACATTATTAAGCCGTACATCAAAATAGGACAAAATGGTCTCATTTTCACTCTCCCTTGGGAGAAATACCTGCTGCTAGTGTCTGGAGGATGGATTTAAGTAAATGTGAACATAGGGCATTAGCAAAATCTTTCATTTCCTCTTCTGCCAGCATATGAGGCATTCAAAATGAGTGCCACAGCTGCAGATAAGCATTGCCATTAAAAATTCCTGGTGATAAAATAGTCGATTCAGCTGATTAATTAGCAAAATATGTGCAGATATAGAGGCTGTACAGTCAGTGTTAAAGGGATATTTCAGCTGTGGATTAGCATATGTTCACTCACAGTATGCTTGAGTTAAAATTCTGAGTGAGCCATCAAATATCATGTATGTATTATTTGTAGTGCAGGAGCTTGTAGAAGCTCCAGCCATCGATCAGGATGCCATTGGGTTAGGTGGTATGCAAATACAGAACAAAAACACAATCCCTATTCCTAAGAGCTACAGTCTAAGCAAACAGAGCTCTAAAGAAATGCTCTATCCAAAGAAAGATTAATCACTCGGCTGTGTGTAGGGTTGGATCTTTGAGTGTGCCACAGTTATGTTTAGCACTGTCTATATCAGGGATTGGGAATATAAAAGTTGCTTTACATTATTTCGAATGTAGGTCAGCAGGTGGATAGTTTAATTCTCAAATGTAATTTGTAGCAAACTTTGGGGTAGTTTAAAGCGAGTTTAAAATAGATACTAGAGGCCGTGGAGAATTTTGTGAACATGCTTGCAATGCTGGGACATAGGTGATGTATTGTAGACAGAGCTATGCCATCCCCATGCCAAAGGCGTTCCATTATTTACAGCAATTTTAAGTCTCCTTTGTGCTGCTAGAATGGCATAAAAAGATCTTAGAAGGCCCCATTGAATGTACTGATGCTTATTCAATACAGATTCTATTCATACACAAATAAAGACATATTCTAGATACAGAGAAGGTTGTGAAACAATCTTCAGCATCCCGCTGCATGAATTGCAATGAAAGCATGTGACAATGGGCACGTTCCAGGGGGAGACCAGAAGGTGTAAGATTGTTCAGTGCCCCGTTCTACCAAGCCGAACAGAGTTTGAAACTCACCCTAATTTGGAAATTAATCCTGCTCTGAGAGAGATTCCTGAAATGGCTCGTTCCCTGAACCTCTGCTGGGCAAATTTCTAATGTTCTGATGAATCAAGTGGAGTTGAGCACCAATGATTAAGAAATATTATTCGTAGTCTCTTGGCTGCACAGATGCTTATCCATTCAGATTGCATAATGCCCATTCAGCTATTGGGCAAATAATCACTGGCCTACAGTCATACAGTTGTAGTTAAATGATCAGCCATCTTAAAACTGGAAATGCTCTCTCTTGACTGATTCAACTCTTTGCTGGTAAAGAGAAACCGTAACATGAGAAGTTTTAGAGTTGTTTTCAGAATCAGGATTCAAAATGCTTAAAACTTAGGAAGCTGTCTCACCCTACAAACAGGGCATGCAGACACAATTTGTTTAGAAGGGTAATGGACGCACAATTTCTTCGTTTGTATGGGTGACTTGGAGCAGCACTTTTATAAGTCCAATTAATGGTTAGCTAACCAGTCTAATGCTCTTGAGGAAAGGGAATGTATCTCTGCAATGTCACTGTCAAATTGGTATAGTGGACAGAGCGTAATGTGGTCCATAATTTGATGAGGGTTGCCACAGCCACATTCTGCAGAACTCCTAATACACTTTCTGTGCATCAGGTAACCGCAGCAGCCATGCCCAGTTCAGATCCAATGGAAGATGACAGGGGTTGAAGATGACAGCCTGCCTGTGGGCCACCCTGCCATGTAGCAATCCAAAACAGGAAAATCCACAACTAATGTCATCACAATGGTGACCAAATACCCAACAGGCTCTTGGTCAATGGAACAACAACTATAGCCACATAAGTAATTGGTTACCAGGGAAGGGAATTAAATGGACAAGTATGAGTCATTTTGAGACGTATCAAAGTTTGTTCTGGACAAGGATGGGAATGCAGAGCAGCATGAAAGAAAGGCAGAAAGACAGATTTTAAATATATGCAGAAAATAGTGGCATAATACTGATGTTAATGAAAATGTTCCTGTTGACGTCTAGAAACTCAGGATTTCACTCAACGAAGTAATCTGGATGGCATCTTTCTGCCATCTCTATAGATACAAAGTTCACTGAAGATGTTAGCAAATGATGAAGAGGAAGCTATAACATGTGATCATACCTTGCCCCTAAAATGTTTACCACAAAGCCATAACTCTTCACAAATTTTTGGTGGTTATAATAGTTGGTAGCATTTACATCCAAAGTCAATGTAATTTTGACCAAGCTAAACAAGGATGTCACATTTAAAGTCCAATCTAATACAAAACATTTTCTCTTCCAATGCAGTTGTCTGTCCCAGGAATAAACTAGTTTCGTTTTTTTAAAGGACAAAATGGATAAGCATGAGCCTAGATATAAGTTAGTGATTGTGACTTCAAATGCCTAGAGTCAAGCTTAAATGAAAAAAAAAAACCTTGTTGAACCAGAGCCTGAACAAAGAATCAGTTTTCTTGCTGAGAAGCTCATTTCATTCCAATTTCCAGCCATCTGTAAAAGATGTTTAAAAGATGTTTAAAAGATCTGCAGAAAAGGCCAAGAGGATACTGGGCTGTGTTATAGGCACGGCAGAGAAAGTGACTCTGGTGAGGCCTCACTTTTCCAGTTTAGGATTCCACACTTCAAGAAATGTGAGTTAACTTGGAAGAGCTTGGAGGAAAGCAACACAATACTTAGAGGTCTGGTGATGAGGAAATGTTAAAAGAACTAGAATTATTTAATTCACAGAAGAGATGACTGAGGAGAGAGAATTATTACATTTGGGGAAGAGAAAACTAAGGAGGGAATTTAAAGATAACAATCTTGACATTCAAAAAGAGTTGTTATAAAGAGGATGGAAACCAAATGCTGTCTGTGTCTGCATGGAGAGATAGAGGAATATCCATCATTGGGGAAAAAAACGTCAGGTTAGATAGGGCTGTTGGTTGTAGCCATGTTGGTCTAAGGACATATGCAGGTAATGTTCTTTGGGTAGATATCATATTTTTTTAGACCAAATATTTAGTTGGGTAGGTGTGGTATCTTCTTTTAGACCAAAGAACCTCAGGTTAGATAAACATTTGTCTGGGATGGTTTGAAAGGGATCCTGCCTAAGTAGGGCTTGGACCCCAAGGTCACTTGCCTAAGTAGGGCTTTGGCCCCTAGATGACTCCAAGGTCATTTTCAGCCCTGTGTTTCTATAAACCTAAAATGGTGGTTCTCAGGCAGGTGCACCATTTCTACTGCAGCTCTTCCCAGTTCGGTGCCAACATACCTCCTGAAGACAGATGTGCATGAAAAGTTTCATTACATGGTGGTGGCAGCCTGATGATAAATGCCAGCTACCATCAGATAGAACTTCCCTGTGTGCCTCCACAATGCAATGCTTTTCAGTTTGGCTCTGACATGCTTTCTGAACACACAGGAGCACAGGGCAACTTCATTCAGTGATAGGGGTGGCGGTGATGCCATCACCCTATTACCTTGTTCTCATCACTCCAGAAAGAGTGACCCAAGGGCAACCTTTTTTTAAAAACCAGAAATCTAAAAGTACATAGCCAGGTGCCTGCTATGCAGCAAGAGAAAGGGGGAAAAGAACATCCTAGATCTTCACCTAAGTCAATTCTCTTAGTGTTCTGAGTAAAAAGACAGATTTCCACCTTTGTTTGGGAGACAGAAGTCTGAGAAACAGGCAAATTGCTCATTAAAACTGCCACACATACTTCTTTTATGTAAAGAACTTAAGAAACCAAGCAGCATAATGCATATAATTTCTAATTAACTGGGCCAAATAAATCATTTCTGGAAGGTGTTGTCTCATGTAAACAAAAGATTATGGATGGCTATTTCCTTTGATCTCAAGAGCATGAAAGAACGGTATGTATTCAACAAGGCTGATATATAAAAAAATTTGTAAAAGGCAGCAGGTATCAACTCATTAAATTTTAAACTTGAAGCAGAGGTAGTTTTTTTCCTTCCAGGTTATTCAGCTTATTTTGTTTAGTTATGGATGGAGCTTTCATACACAGATACAAACATGTGCAATGTGCATATCTCCCCAGCGTGATACAGATGTAATGCCACTGAAATCGCTGGAGTAGCACTGGTAAAACCAGGCGTAACATTGTGGCTGAATGGGACAAGCCATGCAGTTTCTAACATGAGATTGTTCTCAAAATCAGGCCTTTTTAATTATAATAATTTATGTCATGTAAGCTGAGTGCAACTGAGACAATCCAAAATGCAATTTACTTAAATATAGTCTGCAATTATGGTTCTAACTATATGCATGATCGCTGCAGGTGAAGGCAGCACTCTGGCAATTGCATGCAAAAGCAGATTTGAATTATGGCATGGGTCAAAGTTTCAGCTTTAGTTGTAAAAACAAAATAATAGATTATGAATTGAAGCAGGGGGGAGGGGAGAAGAAGCACAGCAACATCTGTTGGAGTCTGCCAGCATCCTGAAACAATAATACGGAGCAATATAAACTCCTGCAAGCATTTCAAAGTGATGTTAACTCCATGGATGACTGCTCTGGTTTGCTGCGCCAATACCACCCAAACAGAAGCAGGGGGCAAATCAAAGGCAGGCCCAGTATAGCTATGTAATAGGTGCACCCCAGCAGCTGGGATAAGTTAGATAAGAAAGGAAATGGAGTTCTTTGGCTCTCTGGAGGAAGGTCGTATCTATAAATGCCCTATGTGGGCAGAAGTGGCCATTTTGTTCTCATCACTTCAGAAAGAGTTAGACTGACGTTAGAAAAAGTATGAGATGCCTCATGTTGTGATGTGCCTACACAGTCAGGGTGCCTTAGGGTGTTTACAGGTGTTCATTTTTGTCTGAGGATTTATTTTGCAAGGGAGATCTTCCAGGTATTTATGTGGAAAATTTTTCTCCCCCAGGAGGCATGTTTCCCCTGGGAGAAATTGAATGAATGCTCATAGTTTCTCCTGGGAGAGCAGCAATTCTCCTGATAGAAATATAATACCTGTACATAGCTTTAATTTGGCCCTATGCACAAATAAAATTGTTAGCTAATAGTGCATGTTATTTTCTGAATTGCATATCCAATCAAGGAAAATGCATTCCAAATGAAGGCCTGGAGCCAGATTTTTAAATTTTTTTTTTAAGAAAAGGGCATTTCAAGTTTATAAACCTATTAGTAGCCCGGTTTAAAAAAAATAGCCAAGCACACAGAGACTCTGCCCGGGTCTTTTTTACCTCACCCAGTCTTCTATCAGCAGTATATATTAGCACTTCACAATAGCTACTGCATGCATCATCCCAACTCTCCAAGGACACACTGAAGAGATGATGAAATGAAGCGCAACAAAATTTTCATTTGTCCAAGATCACTCAGAAGGAATGGGTTTAAATCCTGGCTTTTCTAAGTCTCAATTCACTGCCTTATTTAACCACAAGACCATCCTTTCTTATGTTTATGGTTAGAATATTAACTGGTAAATTGTCTGGAGTTCTCTCTAAAGGATATACAGTGGGCCGTGAGATTTTTGACTGACTGTTGAAGTTCACAAAGATTGATAAATATGAGAGAGACTGCTTTAAAATGATGAAAGAAAGAAAGAGAACTTGGGGAAAAAAATCTCTCATAACTTCACTGAAGACAACAAAATCACTAGGGATTTATATAGGTGTAAATGAGAATGAATTGCTCCTTATGATGACTACTTCTGTTTTAGTTAAAGGTTCCACTGGGTTCATTCTGAGATCCAATTGTTTGTTATATCTCAACAATCTTTATACCTGTTTCTACTATTCACAATATAATTTATATGCTAATAGCATTGCTACTTAATAAACTATGTTTAAAAAGAGGTCTTTCCTTATCTGCAAGCTGATATTAATGAGCTTCAAAATCGACAGACACAATTAAGTGCAAACAAAATAAATACCAGTAAGCCCAATGTTAATTATTTGGTTCAAAACAAAGTTTCAATATCTAATTGAATAGTCTTATTAAAATATTTAAATAAAGAATATTATTAGCAATAATAATGTGATAACAAAACACGGCTCTGCGCTAATTAAAAAGCAGGCATATTATTTTTGCTAATTTTTTACACTACTTGGGGAGTAGAATCTCTGCACAATTTGTGAACGCAAATATTTGTTTGATGCAAACACATACAGACCTCAGGAAGGAGTTTTACTGCATAATGAAGCTTACATGCAAAATGCAATATGGTCAGGAGATGGCAATTCCATAAAGATAAAAGATCTGTTTCAAAGTTTTCCCATTCAGCATAGGCAAAACCAGCCTTACCTCGAGGTCCTTTGAACACTGACCAGATTTAGGTTTGGGGTTTTTTTTCCCCACCAAAGCACAGTGGGCCTATTATTAACCAGAAGCTCACTATTCAGTGTAATATAGTCTAAAAGCTTGGGTATATAGTGACAGGATTCAGCATTGTAAATATAGGTTCCAACTGCCTGTAAGCACAGTCACACTTCCAACCAACTGCTGGCTCCCTTGGTCTTTTCCTCCGGAGAGAACCAGACGGAAGAGCAGGGATGCCCCATCCTCCATGTTCAGTATTAAGGCTGTTCACACACTGTGATTTATCCCCACTCTGCCTTCTCATTCTAAGAGAGATCTGGGAGACTGCCATAGGGTCCCTGCCCTTAAAGTTTTGACAACACAGTTGCCCTTAGAGACAATATTTCAGCAGCTCATAAATGGCCCAATAATTCAACTGGAAATGGAGCTACCATTCTTAGTTTAAAAAAAAAAAAAATCACTGAGAAAATAGCAATCTATCCAAGCCAAGAAAACCCCCACAACCACATGGCTTTTTCAGGCCATCTGTGTAGAAAGGATACCTTCCTGACCCCAGACCAAGCAATCAATTCCATCCAACACGAGTAATCGAGAACCAACCGAGAGCAGGGGGGGCTGGACCTGATGATCTCATGATCATCAGGTCCAGCCCTAAACTTCTGTGAATCTATGAGAAGGTCTGTGCAACCCAATTGTCTGGGACTGGCTCTACAAATGACTGCCACCTTATTGAAAGCTGCATGTAGCATTTAGCTTGAAACAGTCACTGCCTATTAGTGAGAGAGAACTGGAATCACTCGATTCAGTCAAGAACCACACTCCATGACTCAGCTGGTCCAGCTCAGAAAGGAAGGAGTTTTCTCGAGTACAATCCTGTCTCATGTAGAGAGGACACCGGACAGCATGATCACTATAGCCAAGCGGTATTCTGAGTGTAGAAATAAACTGGTTTGCTACTGAGAATAGAAGAATTGAAGTTTACTAGTTGTCAAATGCTACAGTGAGAGTAGAAGTACAAAATGTCAAATGTAATTGTCAGAAAGAGGGCCCGCCAATTTTCCCTGTTTGCTGGTAAATGCCACTGGTTTTGAAAGGTATTATCAACTTAGGCGCTCTAGAGAAAATCTTACCCACCACATGACTCCCTGCCCACACTGCTATTATTAAATCTAATCCCACCATTGATCATTATATGTCTCACGCATTATTAGGAGTTCAGATACAGTTGCAGATGACTCCAAATTCAATGATGGTGCAAAGTTAAGCCCTTAATATGAGATTTAGGTGGGATTTAAAGGGTTCATAGGGCTTTGTGTGACCCTCGGTGTGAGGGTTTGTTTTATGCCCAGAAAGTTTCTCTTGTCCTTGCTTGTCAGAGGGCATGTCTAAACTAATTTACCGCACAATAAAGCATCACCTATGCATTGCAATTAGACTGGTGTAGACTAGTTTACTGTGCCATTGGATAATCCCATCAGACATGAGTACTGTCCAATGGTGCAGTAAAAATTACTGCACTTACATGCATGTGTAGATGGTGACGGGGCTGGCTTGGGCATAAGGCTGCTTCAGCACAGAGCTAGATGGCAGGCAAGTCTACATGTGCAATGAATGCACACAAATAAACTCTGGAGCTTATTGCTCAAGAGTTTTTTGCTCCCAGGCATACTATTTGAACCTGTGCTTGGGAGCAGAAAACTCCAGAGCAATTAGCTCCAGAGTTTATTCAAGCACAGCACATGGAGGCTGGCCAGGGCTGCTCCTCCATGTGCTGCAGAGTGGCTGGCTGGGACATGAGGGTGCTTCAGCAAGGAGCTAGCTGGCAGACAACCCCCGCACTGAAGCATCCTGATGCCCCAGCCAGCTGCTTTACATCACAAGGAGCCCCATCAGAGCAGCCAGCCCAGGGATCCTGTGACAGGGCTCCACATTGCTCTGGAGTTTTTTGCTCCCAAGTGCATGTTCAAATGGCATGCCTGGGAGCAAAACACTCCTGAGCAAAAGCTCCAGAGTTTATTTGTGTGCATTCATTGCACATGTAGACTTGCCCATCATGTAGTAAAATCAGAATTGCTGCTGTCCCTAAAATATTCTGTTCTTTTCTGTATGTGCAAGCAGGCCATATTATCTACATACGATCAGTATTGGCCTAATTTGCAGGGTCTGGACTTCATGTAACATGGACACTTTGCAAGCATATTCACATACATGTGTCTAAGTATGTAGCCATGTGTACAGGCTTGCCGGTACATACACATGTGCACAGACACATGCGCAATTTGGCATGCTATTTCCTGCTACACCATTGATAAACTATAATGTCAAAGCACTATCATTTTTTCAGTTGAATTATACTAATTACATTAATTTGTAAATCCATGCTCTATTATGCTTTAGTCATGCTGATAAAGCTATGCTCTCCATGCTTCACTCTTTCCCACCCTTCTTTCTCTTTGTCACTGCAAGATTTGTGCAACCAGCCGTGTCTTGCATCACCCCTGCATGTCTGCTTCTGTTCTCATGCTGTGGAGCATCCTGTGCAGAAATCCTATCTTGCAACTTCTCTTACTTCCTTGACTGCTTTCTTTCCTCCTTCAGTTCTGCCACATAGCTACTTAAACAACTCTTCTCTGATTTGATTGATTCCTATGCCCACAAGCCTAGCTGTCTTCTCATTACCTGGGAGGCAATCTTCAAGTCTTTTGATCCTTCTCCCCCCCGCACAGAATTTTACCATTTCTACCAACAACATTTGACAGTGATATGACTTTCTTCCTCCCCTTTCCTTGCCTTCCTTTCCACCCCCCTACAATGCCTTCCTCCCACACATCACAGATGCAAACTCTTTTTGTCTGCCTTCCTCTTCCACTCCACTAGCCCCAGTGACACCATCTCCTTATTTCTTTTGTGCCCTGTCTCATCCCTACCCTTACTGTTCACCTTTGGTTCTCCTTGCCTTCTGGCTGCCTCTGCTCACAAAACAAACATCTTAAAATTAAAAATCCATGACTCTAATTGCATCTCTAACTACCATCCAACTTCCTTATCTCTCAGATCACTGAATGTCCTTCTTACAACTGCTGTTTGGAATTTCCTCTCCTAGACTAACTCCAATCCATCTCCAGCTTCTTGCACTGAAACCAGTCTCTACAAAGTCTCTAATGACTTCTTCCTAGTCAAGACTCAGAACCAGTAGTCTAGCTTCATACTCCTTGAACTGTCACCTGCCTTAGTAACTTTGACAAGGCTCTTTCTGAAATCTTGTCCTCCTCTGTCTTCAAGACTATGTGCATGAATCAAGGGTAGATTACAAACCTTGGAGAGAGACACAGACAGAAGGCATATTGCTGACACTCACAGGATTTCAACTTGTTACAACTCCATTTGACATGATAGGAGTGACAGATTGCTTGGGACATCTTCAGTATGTAGCATAACACCCTCAGAAAGAATCACCTTAACAAGGCTCCAAGGAGATGAATATGAACAATTTAAAATTATATTACAAAGCCAATGTGCAGAAGGGAAATTGCAGTAAGTCCAGTATTATGCAGGTTGTCATTGTTCCTTAAGCATGAGAACATATGTTTCATTTGCCTATTTGATGCACATGCTACCTGAAGTACTAAACACTATTGCATTAAATAGTCAGTAATACAGAATAAAATTATGCTTATTGGCTTGTTCCATTATGGAGCTCTCTAAGGAAGGGAAAGGAAAGGAAAGTCACTTCCTATTTCCTACTGCTGTATTAATTTTATTTTTGTTGCCCACCATCATTTCATGGGGTCAAATAGAAATGGGGGTCACATTCTTCCTTCTCAGTAAATGTCAGTGGAGTGGCTTCAAATTGAAACAAAGCAGGGATGGTAGAAAGATAGATGACAAAGCAGAAAGGATAGGATTAGGAAAAAAGGAGGTTCTTCCCCTTTCTTTCCCTGTCCCTGCTCATTTCTTCTCCCAGTATCTCTCTTTCCTCTTCTCTTTCACCCACTAGTGCTTCCTCTGCTCCCCTATCATCTGTCTTATCTTACAGAAAAGACAGAGATTGACAGGAAGAGAAATGACTGGGAACATACTGATGGAGCCTAGAGAACAAGAGGAATTATTAAAAGCTCTTGGAGCAATTTCCTAATGTTCTTATGAATGCAAAACTCCTCAGACATGTGCTGTCACCGTCTTAGGGTTCCCACATCCTTGGGTATAAGCTAGAGACCTGATACCTGTAACAACTACCTCTGGAGATGCTTATCTTCACGTATGTGAGCAGCCCTATTAAATTCTATAGCAACATTAAGATATTAAAAATTAAGAATATGCAAAAGTATTGGTAGGATCAAGCCTATATTTGTGCATAATTCAGGGCAAGCAGGGTAGCTCCTGAGTCATTAACAAATAAGTATATTAGAAAAGCCCATAATCTTTTCTTCTTACATGCTTTTGCAGTAATACATGGTCTGCCATCCTCCCATAAAGAGATACCATTGTGCTTTTCGAATGAAATATAAGTTTAAAATCCAAGTACTTCTTGCAGCTCGTGGCATTCCCTTGAGGGAGGTGTAATGATGATGTTGTCAATTGAGCACAGTATGTTTGGTATTTAATGTTTTCTTCTAGAGGAAAATTCAAAGTGATTCTGACTAGCAGTCTGATGTTTTGCTTGCATTTTCATATCTCAATAGGTGAACTCAGAACAAGCCACTGAAAGCAGGCAGGCAAACCTTTGCCTTTGATTTCTGTCATTTTACTTGTTAGCTAGGAATAGAGCTGAAGTGATTAATCAAATTTAGCAGATGTAGAATCAATTCCATTGGTTCCCTAAGTAAAATTAGAATTTCATCAAGAGATGAGCTTAATTTGTATTCATGTTGACTTAGAGATGCTGCCTAAGATATCTGGGACTGCCCTGATTGCTAATGCCTGTACTTCAAGTGCTCTATTTAAAAGCTAGAAGGGGAAATGAACTTTCTTCTTTACAAGCATACAGGCACTGATAAGTTACTGGGGTTAAGGAATCTCATCAAAGCTATGCAAAAGTATTAGCGGCGGAAGGCCAAAAAGGATAAGATGAGAATAGACTCAAACCCCCAAACTACACTAAATTAAAGTATTCTGAACCTTCATTTAACTTCTCATTACAGAAAGCCAACACAGAAGTTACTATATAAGCTTAGGGCACTTGAGGCCATGTGATCTACTGAATGGGTTCATATACTATATCAGAGGATGTTGGTTCTGTATCTGGCTGCATTCACTGGATGATCTCTAATAGGTTATGATATAACTGGAATTGCATGTACTTGTCTTTATTGCCATAGGATTATTAAAAAATCCTACGGACTTATTAAAAAAGAGTGGGTTTTTTTTTTTTTGTCTTTTCAATAATTTCCCTCTATACCTCTTCTGATAAATGGTAATGATGCATATGGCCAGGAATATATATTGTATACAAAATGGTGGAGGGAAACCATCAGCTACCAGAGCCTTGTTTGAGGAACAGAGTACCAACAAGGTAGGAGCTCTGGGAAATATTGTGCTTGAGAAGCTGTCATTAGTTTCTGGGCTTAAGAAATTGTATTGATGTGTCTCAGCTGACAGAAGGAGGTTTAAGATAATGAATCTGTGCTTTGAAAGTATAAAATAAACCCAAAAACAAAAGGCAGAACCAGGGCTCTGTTTAGCCTCAGAAATAAGTACAGACAGTCACAATTGTCTGTACCTAGGCTGAATTGATTCAGTCTTTGCAGGTTAGTCTAAATGGTGGAGATTAAACTGACAAACAACTGACCAGACACATACTTTAGATTCAGAAAATGCAGCTACGTGCCTGTAATGGGTCAGGCCAGAAGCTGGCGGGTGCTAGAGCATGGCTCTTGGCACATAGCCAGCATGGCCTATGTGTTTGCTTCCTCTTCTTGCTTCCCCCAAGGTCTCTGGGATTTGCAGTCCACAATCACAGCAGCAGGACTCTGCAGGGTTTCTCATCACTTCCTCTTCCTGCTTCCAGGTGCCTCTGGGATTTGTAGTCCAGTCACAGCCACCAGTAAATTTAGTAGGGCAGGGCAGCTCTGTACTTGGAGGAAGGGGCATTTAACCCCCCTCCCTGGACCCAGACCCCTGCTGGGGTTTCCCGGGGGGGTGTTCCCCCCACTCAAACACTGAGGCAGACAGCACAGCCCAGGACTGCAAGGCATGCTGGGATGCTGGAGGCGCCGTGATTTAACTTGAACCAGGAAGGGGTCCAGGGCAGAAGGTTCATAAACTGGTTAGACTCAAATCAGTTAAGTACTTTATCTTAGACCAGTTTCAGCCCTTTTGAAACTGGTTTATGTAAACCGAGCTTCTGTTCTGTTACAGGTTTAACCCAGTTTCTGATGACTTAAACCAGTTTCTGTGTAACTACTGTCCCTAGCCAGAAAGGTTAAAAATGCATGGGTCCAATGTAGAAAAACCCGAAACAATGATCTGGGAAATATCCAGCAGATGACTGCTGTGGATGATCTAAAACCATGTTTCAAGATTTCTTTATAGAATGACAAGAGGGTGATTCTTATTTTATTAGTGCTTCCCACTTACCTCAGCTTTGCTTTTATACCCCAAATTAATTAAAAGGTAGTCTGTTCAGACTATGTGATACCATGAATGTGTGCTGGTACTAAGCAGAGCTATCACAAATAAATCAAATCAAGAGGTGAGCAGAGGAAGGGGAAAAAATGAATATCTTTCTTGCTTTAGGGTGAAATATACACCAAAGGTCTGGTAGCACCATTTCCATAACAAAAGATTGAATTTGTCTAGGTCATCCTAAAGGAGTTATATGGTTTGACTTATTTAACAACTTGTCCATCACTCTATTCCTGTCAGAACTGTGAAGGACTGGTATACCCTTTTTCTCTGAATACATGCCAACCAGCTTTTCAAAAAGGAGGGGAAAGAGATCCTTAGAGATTATAAATGCTATCAAATAGAAAAGGAACAGAATGGGAAACATTTAGTTAAAATGGTTCAACTGTACGTGACCTGCCAGGATTTAATCATACATATAGAAAGCTAGGGAGTGTGTTTCCTCTGCTCACTTTTTATTTGAGAGTGGATGCATGTTATTGTGATGCTAACTATATGAGGAATAAAAGTTGCAAGACTACCAACCTTTAGTTCATTTTCTGTGTTCTGCTTCATTTCACAGGGGGAATTCTTGAAGAATCCCACTGTCCAGAACTATGTGGCAATAGCTACTTAATCAGTTAATAATCAGGAGTTCTCCAACTGTTATCTCACGGCCTAAAGGGGTACTGTAATTATCTTGTAGGAATCCATGTTTAAAATTCAAGCCATTGTTTTTTCATGTAAATTATACAGTGGCTTACTTTTATTAATAGTTCTTGAGACCTTCAGTCTTGGTTACCCATAAGTGAAGGATTCTTATCTCTAACATAAATAATTAAATGTTACAGAATATAGAAATCCAATGAAATGTTATGGCCACTTCTGTCTAGGATTTATTTTTAAAAATAGGTAATGAATATACATATCGGTTAGGATTGCCGAATATCCCTTATAAAGTTTAGCCAATCTGTATCATTCGGTATAACGAAGTTCACAGTTTCCTTTCTGCAACCTACAGGAGCTGAATATTCTCTTTGCATCCCATAGTCTAGCACTTTTGAATAAGCGCTTGATTGAATACACTGTATAATATATTGTAAATACGTGAAAGCTCTGAGAAAGCATTAATCAGACGACTACTCATAATTAGTAATTGCTGAAAAATTATACAGAGAATGTTTCTTTATAATTTAAAGATGTTCTGTTAGCTTTTTAACTTATCATATTTGACTTACCACTAGTGGCCACCACTACTGACTTTCACCTTGTATAATGGTTTACACATTTACACAGAAGATGTTAAATACTCTCTTTGGGGTTAAATTGTGCCCTATACCCTCTAGGGATGCTGACATAAACCAAAGTTTGCAATGCAACCTATGTAGGTACTGTGCATCCTGGGCATAGTTTCATTCTCCCTCAAACTTTGACTGATTTCTACATGATGTTGATTCACGGAGGTTTTGCATATGGCAAAGCAAGTGGACCCAGAGGGTGTCGCAATGAAATAGAGGTTGAATGTTGCCGAATTATATATCACAGAGATTTACAATTACCCATATACATTTGAACAAAGCACATGGCCTATGTTCTCGGTCAGTCAGACTGCATGGCTTCTCCTTAAGATGAACAGGCCCATTGACACACAAGCTTTTACCAGTGAGCTGTCAAACGTGATGCCAAATCAACTGCATTCTAGTGATGGTAAGACCGACAAAAATAAATGCCAGCAATGTTGAAAGCGAATTGGTAAAGTACCTTTTGTTCTGTCGCAGAACCTCTGTGCCTTTTTTCCAGTTAATAACTGCCCTGGGAGAAGCATTTGGTTTACAGCCAATAGTAACTTCACCCCCAACTTGAACGACAGACATTTTCTTCACAGGAGTTTTGGAAAAATCAGGGGCCGAGGCTAAATTTGAAGAGGAAGGGAGGAGAAAAACAAAAAGCATGTGAGGTATGTGACAAAATAAATGATCTTTTTTCCTCCAATGTAGTATGTGAATCCAGTAGCTTTTTTACTTTTGCAGATTTGGATTCAAGTGTTTATCTGATTTTTGTGATCCAGTGTCCTGGTATTAATAATGCCCTTTTGGCCAAAAAAATATTAAAGCAACTCCTCTTTCTATAGTATCCCAGATAGCTTTGCTTAGGACAGTCTGAAGATCTGAAGAAAAGATCATTTTTTTTTATCAGGATTGAGGGGCATGGAAAAAGGACTGTGTGTACAGAATTAATAGCACAAAGCCTGAATCTAGCTGATGTTATTCATGTCTATAGAGTGTAGATTATTCATTGCAAATAAATTATTCAATGATATTGTTTCTGTTCATGAACTGATCCTGGGCTCTGAAATGCATTCGTTGTTCACAAACATTTGTCAAATACATAATGGGTGGAATCTCCCTTAATACAGAGGGGTAGCACAAAGCCCCAACACTTAAGTACCATTAAAGGCCACGTTTGGATTGTGTCAGTGGGATCTGAATGTTGTACAGTCCTCTACACTGGGATAAATTTCACCCCACATTAACAGATTTCAGGCAATGGGTTTCTTTGAAACCTATGTTGAGACTATTTACTGGACATTATCTGTAGCATTTGTTTGCCACATAATATTATTTCTGCTCCCTAATTTGACTGAGAAATGCAAATTGTGGAATAATAAATAATAATTATCCATAATAAGGAAGGACAGCATCTTTAGCAAGCAACTTTCTTCACATGAATATACATTTGTTCACAAGAATAGACATTTTTTTTTCCGAAGCAAATACTTTCCCCAAACATTTAGACAAACAAACCCATTTTTTTTCAAAATGTCCATGAATAGTAACTAGTAAGGGGAGCAGTCAAACTGAACAGCCATGTAGAACTTAAAGAAATATTCGGGAACATAATTTTTTGGGTATTCAGTCAGTCCCTGCATTTCTTACTTTCAGAACTATGAAATTAATTTTCCATTCTGGTCAGTATCTGATTATTTTTAATGACCCGTCTACTTACCTATCACTCTTAACTCAGCATTGGCATAAATGGTGTCATATTTATTTTCTGCAACACACTGATAAAGGCCAGAATCTGATACGTTCAACATAGTTATGGTTAGAGTTCCATTTTCTATTTGAATTCTCTCCTAATACAAGGGGGGGGGGGGGAAAAACCGAAACAAAGCAAACATATTCTTAGAGCAGTTGAGTATAAAAGCAGTGTCTCATACTACTATGTAGGTGCACTTCTGTCGCGATGTAGAAGCTGACATTTTATTTTGGGATGCCGATGAAAACAAAGCGGGGAAAAAAGATGAAAATGATAACGACAAATGAAACACAACTGCATTAGAATACATACTGGGCGCGTCTCCATGTACATTAATGAGCTTTTCCCAATGCTCATTAAATTTAGGAACTCCAGTGTGAGGTACTAAATGCACATTAGGTTGCACTAATGCACAGTAGCGCAAGTGCGCACTTTTTAGGTGATGCTTAATGCGCAGTAGCCTATTTTACTGCACCTTATCGTAATAGCACAGTTTTTTACACGCTGCTTTAATGCACATAAAATAGGATACCGCACAATAAAGTGCACGTGTAGGCACACCCACTGTGTGGTGGCTGTTATACTATAAGAACCCAATTTTTCAATTCATCAGAACATTTAAACATGCTGTAGTCCCACTGTCTGCAATGCAATAGGATTCACCCATGTGTTTCAAGTGTAGGGTTATGCTTATAAGCAACTGAAGCACGTATACAGGAAACCCTCGCTATTCACGGATTTGCAATTTGTGGTTTCAAATATTTGCGGTGCGCTGTGCCAACCCACGCTCTCTCCACAGCATGGTGACACTTTGCTACTGTGAAGTATGGATAAGAAACCATAAGAAGTGAAAAAAACCTCTTTGTCTCCTGTCTCCTCCCTAGTCCCTCAAAACCGGGAATTATCTGGGAAGACCTGCTTCTAGGAATACTAGGATGCATATATGACCGTCCTTCTTTAACTATGTAGATTTTGGAAAGAAAACAAATCTCCAGGATAGATCCAGGGATTCAGCAGGCAGAAGTAAACCCAGGAGCCACTGATGTGGGACCTCAGACACTCACAATGGCAACACACTGTGTCCTGTTTTGTACTTTTTGACTCTCTCCCCTCCTCTTCTTGGTTGTTTGCTCCAGGCCCCTCCCTGCATCCTCTCAGAAAGTTGCTTTGTACTGCCATACCTGAACTTTTCTTTATCTTATCCTGCTTCATCAAACTTCCTCACTCTCAGGTGCTAACATTCCCTTTGGCCAGTACCTTCTAAATAAACCCTGCTGCTCCATTTTTCATAATTATGAAACTATAGTGACGCTACCAGCAATCACATCATCATCTCACCACCATCATCATTATTAAGACAGCCTCCATTCATAGCATGTGCTAGTGCACGTACAAAACATGGTGTGCTATCAACTACCATACCTGTTTGCTCACAGAGAAAGCATCTGAGAAGCTCATGGGTAATCAACTCAATCTAGAGAAGTACCACAGAGATGGTGTGCTTTGTTTCCCATGTTTTTAAGGCCTCCACAGTTGACTCTAGCATAATTAGTGTGTGTGTGTGTGTGTGTGTGTGTGTGTACACATACAGTGGCACTATTGTATTGCATATATATATTATAGTTATATGTCTTTGTTCTGAGTTCATAAAGCATGTGATACAATAGAGTCCTGGTCCATGACAAGCTATCCTAGATACAGTGGCACTATAATAATAGTATATATTAATATATACAGTAAAATCCCTGTTATCCAGCACAAGTAGGGAATGGGGAGTGCCAGGTATCTAAAAATGCTGGTTACCTAAGACTGGTGGTTTTTGGCTGGATGTAGAGTGTGGGGACTCGGGGGGAGGGGTAGCAGCCACCAGCAGAGCAGGGCCTGGGGTGGGAGGAGGCCGCACACTGAGTGGCTGCAGCATGGGGTGGTGGGTGGCCACTGCATGCAAGCTTCCCCCCCCCCCCACATACACACTTCCCCTCTGCCTGCATCCAACTAACCGGCTGAAAATTCTGGTTAATAGAGTGTTCCAGTTACTTAAATGACAGATAACAGGGATTTTACTGTATATAGTTATATATAATATATATTTATATATATTATTTTGCCACTGTGTGTAGGATAGCTTGTCATGGACCAGGACTCTACTGTATTACATGTTATTGAACTCAGAACAAGGACATACTGCATCCCTCATACAGTTTATAACCTAAGTATATGAAAAAATGATAACAGCAATGGAGGAGTATAAGAAAACACTGAGACAATGGCAGTCAAGAGGTTAGCTAGTCATTTAACTGTTGGCAGGAATTGCCTTAAGGGACATTGTGAAGAAGGATGGTGGCACGGCTGTAGGAGGACTCATAGCGGGGTTTCTCACAAGTGTGAGAGACTTCATTGTCATAAAATACCAGCATAAAAGTGTTGTTATTCTGACCTCTTTCCTCCTCCCCTTGGCTGTCTTTCATGGTTTGCTTGGTGGTTTTCTGATGCTATAATTTCCTCACATATGGTGCTTAGCTTAATTGACCCGAGTCTCTTGGTACTATCATGCTACAAATTAAAAATAGCGGTGTAGTATTTAGGTTTGGAACGGCTCAGCTGAGTGTCTTAGTTTGGCCAAGACGGAGACAGAAAATATAGCAAGGTGAGAAGATAACAGTATTCAGATTGTCTTTGTGCTATGTGCTGTTTCTTGATGTTAGCTAAATAGTAATTATATATAACACCCCATCTGCCTCAACAGTTAAATATTTTTGGTATCTTAAGGGCTACATGATCACTATGTGAATCATATGAAAATGACCTGACTTTCACAATTCTAATGTAATAAAGGGCTTAGTCTGTCTGTCTGTGTGTCTATCTGTCCGTAACCCTTTTGGTCAACCGCGCATGGCCCGCTGAGAGGGCTGACGGCAAGTGGATGTAGGGGCTCCACCTCATCAGGCAGGGAGAGAGCCACTGCTGCCTTGGGCAGGTAGGTGGGAGCCCCGCTGCTCCGGGGGAGCAGGTAGAGGTGGGTGGGTGGGGGGAGGGAGGGAGCCACCACCGATGCCTCAGGCAGGGTGATGGTGGGAAACCGCGCTGCTCTGCGGGGAGGAGGTGGAGGCAGGCGGCGGGGAGCTGCTGCGCTGGAAGCTGAAGAAGGAGGTGGTGGCAGCAGTGGGACTGTTTATGTGGCTGGCCCCGAAGGGTGAGCGGAATTGGGGGGGGGCATGTAAACACTCCCTGAAACTCTCCCCCATTCATGATGGGCAATTAGCTAGTCATAGAATAAAAATCATATTGAGTCCTGCAGTTATGATCATAAAGGCTATATTCCATCTGTGAAGATCCCTGATCAAGATGTTCCTGCAGGATATTTAAATTGCAGCAGACTGGCATTTTCTAAAGGAAAAATGTTCTGTTGCAAAGCTCTCATCCAAACCAACATCTTAAACTTTCCTTGCAAACCTGCAGGCAGCCAGTGCAGATTATGGAGTGGAGATTTGATATGCTTAGCTTGAGTTTTAGCTCACACTGGGCCAATTTAATCATGGGTGGAGTGCTGCTGAAATCAATGAGGCTGTACAGGGGATAAATTTGCCCCGGATTTTTGTTTTTGTGCATTAAAAGAATTTATTTTTCTTCATTTTTCCTTGGCACATAATAAACCCTGCTCTGTACTACAAACATAACTTAAAACCAAATATTTCAAGGCTAACTATTACCATCCTCCAGGGACAATAAAAGCCACATTGTAAAGTAGAAATCTGCAAAAGCAAGAGGGAATATTCTCTCCAAAATGGATCACTGAGAAAGAAACCCACAATAGGAAATATAAATTCCATCACTGAAAGCAAGTCTAAGAACAACAGATATTTTTATTATTATGATACTTCTTTTTTAGACTGGCTCTATTGCCTCTATAGAATTTAGAGGGCACCATATGGTGATACAGTACATAATATAATCCTCTACTAAACTGTAATAATCTAAAATATATTGTTGTTCTGCTGAATGTATGTAATGTGACCACCTAAGAGTTAAAAATAATGCCATTTGCACAGAATATTTGATGGTCTGCTGCTACTGTATCTCTGCAGAGGAGAGAGTGCCACCTATTGAGTCATCATAACCATTTTCTTCAGCACACTAGATTTTCCTTGGAGGTCTCCCAACCAAGTACTGACACAGTTCAACCTTGTTTAGCTTACAAATTTTGATGAGAGCATAGCTCGGGGTTGTATGGCTGGTGTATTGCATACTAATTAACAACATTACATTACTTATCTCCTTTTTTTTTTTTTTTGTGGCTCTCACTATGGATATCTTCTGCATACTTAGTTTTACCTTCAGGTCATTTGCTATCCTCTCAATGTTTTTTTACAAACTTTGTATGAACAGAGAACCCCTTTTTCACAAAATACAGGCATCTCTTGAACAAACTGAATTCCCCCCATTTCTCAGCCAGCTCTTACAACTTATGCAGGCAAAACAAAGGACAAAGCACCCCATGACCACGAGGAGAAATAATGGGGAAATGGCCAGCAATATAGGCACAAAGGAAGGACTTGACAAAGAGCAGGCATATACTACAGAATGAAGATTAAGGTGGAAAACTTATGGAACATATTTTCCTAAGATATTTTCAACAAGCACAGTGCTGAGAGTGAGTGAATATTTTATTCACTCTACAATATCTGTTTAGTCCATTAAGCAATAACATTCAACATGTTGCTGCCTCAAGTATGCCATTCACAATTCCCTTACACAATATGTAAGTTCTATGAACATACTGGTGTGACCTCAGTGTGTTTTCTCCTATTTTATATTGAAAGGATACATTTGGAGAATGACAGCCTCTGAATACTACTGTCGTCTTCAAAGGGAGAAAGACGTGAAGATCCCACTTAAGAAAAGGCAATAATACTGTAAAATGATGATTTTTTTTTAAACAAAATTCAGCCATAATAAATTCTAGCTAATGACCTCCAGTGTATCTAGTACTTCCATTTAAGATCAACCTAGCAGAAAAACCATGCGGAGTACTGGACCCTGTTGTTGTTGAAAATATCTATCAGCAACCCAGACAAATGCTGGTGCTGTGACCCAGCAGGTGCTCATTTAACCCATATGCTTTGGGAATGCTTCCATGTCCATTTGTTTTGGACAACACTTAATTGCTGAATTATTATTTCCCCCCCCCCCATGAAATAGTCACGTTGCAAGCTAGGCATGTAATTTTTAAAGCCCAAGTGGAACCTAAATACATGAAATAAAACTTTGCCTCAGCAGAGTACTAATGACAGGAGTGCTACAGAAGTGGCAATCTAAAAATTGAACAGCATTTGAAGACTGGTACATTGACACAAAAAGCTGGCCCTAATGGAAGAAACTGTTTACCATAATTCTCCGAAGATAGGGGACTCTTTCCTTGGAAATATCCAAATACATTTATTAGAAATCGGACCTCCCCAGGATTTCCTTTTTCTCTGCCTACTTTGCCATATGACTACACAATCACCCTTCCTCTTCATTCCTCCTTCATTCCTTTTTATCAATTATTTTCTCTCATTTCAGCTTTTGCTTATCTTCTCAGAGATAGACATCGCTCGGATATTCAGAAAGCCTTCAATATGTGCAATACAAATAAGTGACTCATATATTAAGAATTCATGTGGTACATGAGGTTAAGTCAAGTCAGGTTGTTCATGATTAGTGTTATGAGGTGTTTTTGTATAATTTACTATACTTGCATTATTCCTTTATAGATGCTAAATTATAATGAAAAGTCCAGCAGCAAAAAGAAAATTCAACCTAAGTCCAACACACTTACTAGACTTGAATTAAAGAAAAGAAAAGTAAATAAGTCTTACCTCTGGCATTAGGGAATGGCCATTTTTTAACCAACTGTAGGAAGGGTTTGGTTTTCCACTTGCCTTGCACTCCCAAAACAAGCTGTCATACAGAGATAGGTAGGCATTTTGGATTTTTTTATCCCATTCAGGGAGTTCTGAATTAGTGGGGCAACAAGAAAGAAAAGCATTTTAACCAGGAAAAAGTTATGTTACTCTGAAGGAATAGTATCCTTAACTCATGGGTTGAACAAAGATAATGAGTATTTGACATATACATTCCTATTATATTTTAAATTAATGCTTTTCTTCAGCTTTAAGGCATACGGCTTTGGGACTAACTCATGAGAAAGTTTGAGAAATCAGATGGCTAGTGGTTAGAAAAATGAGTGTGACTATTAGCCACCTCAGCAGTCAAAACTTGTAAAAGTGATGATAGATTCCTCAATTTGGGATGAACTGTTTGACATTGCTTTGACTGATCTTCTGGAACTGAGACCCCTTTCTGGTATCAGAAACTGAACACCCCAGAATTGAAACACTCAATTATTTGTCAGTTTTGAAAATATTATGGGTGTTCATATGCTCTCTTTTGCAGTATTGGAGCACATATATCATTGCAAGCATATTTTAAATGTTGGCAATATTAGGAAACAACATACCAACAGAGCCCATCATGCGAGAATAAGAAGATTCAATCCAAATGCTTGTATGTTAACATAACAAGTTAGCTGCACTGTTGAAATATTTTTAAAGGTAACTATAGGTCAAATCCTGCATATATGACCTATGGCATTCTTACTCATCCAATGAGTTTGACTGAGTGAATTAAAAATGGCAGAAGGTTGAAGCTGCTTGAAGCAGTTGGCTCCAAATCTCTCTCAGATCATATGAATTCAAGGGCTAGATAGTTAAGGGTAGAATTGCTATTTTGCACATGTACTGGGACAGAGCTGCTATGATCTACGAATTTATTGCTGGCCAAGGAATGTCCGAGTATTACAGAATCTACCACCAATGATACCTTGAGTCTGTTTTAGAAGCTGGAGAAGAAAGGGACTTGCTTTTGTGCTCCCTTGAGAGACACTCTTGGATATGTTCTCCTTATCTCAGGACCACAGTCTGGCCTCAGTTTAGGAAGAAGATTGTGATCAAATTTCTCAGCCTGACCAGAACAAACTATTGGCGAAATGCCTTTCAGATCAGCTTCTGATGTGAGGCTACTAGGTGTGTGTTCTTGGAGTTCATGCATCCACAGATCACTCCTATAACCCACCTCACATAATAGGAACAGACGTGTACAGTAAAGAGGAGGTTGGAGTATGCTTAAATTTAATTCGAACGGCTAATTACATTAATTATGCTAGAGCCTAAGTACCAACCTAGATAGAACTAGCACTGCGCAGAGTAGTAGACAGTCCCTGGCCAGAACAGTTTACAGTCTAAACAGTTAAGACAGATACAAGACGGGAGAAAACGATATAATATTTTCCAAGAGACTAGGAATGAGCATGGAGAAGGAAATTGCATGCAAAACATATCTGCTCACTTCTAATATTATGGAGAAAATTCTTTTGTAAATTCTTCTGTCTGTTGTTTTTATACATTTCATTATCTACCAACAATTATTAATTAATTTGCAAAGTACAATTAATAAGCCTGTCATTTTAAATTACATTAACTCCAATAATAATTTTGTAATTAAATTTGTAGTTATTATTCATGTCAAGGTAATCTGCTAAACTTAATTTTAATGCAGTCACTTGATTCATGTTCAGTGAATATAACTGGAAATGAATAACCAACCCCCCCCACCCTTCCAAAAATGAAGAAACAATAAATGAAACATCAGCAAGTTTTTCTATTTCTGGCATAAACCTTGACATTAACCATCAGGATTACAAGGCTACGTACAGACAGTTAAAAAGCCTGAGTCTGAATCGATTCAATCTTCTCAGATTAGTTTAAGATGTGTAGATGGAAACAATAAGCAAGTGAACAGACATTCACTTATGACTCTGGAAATGCAGCCACATGCCTGCAGTGGCCCAGGCCAGAAGCTGGGAGCACCAAAGCTTGCCTCCCTGCTCAACTGGAGCAGACACCTTGGGCCAAGTCTAATCTGCCCATCCTATGAGCAGGAGTGGAGGTTGTGGGGAGGTACAAAGCATCTTGGGATGCTGGGGGACTGTGGGTTAACTAGAATCTGGAGAGGATCTGGTACAGAAGTTCAATAAACCAATTTTACCTAAATCAATTAAGTCTGATACTACATCCATCCAGGTTTATCTTAAACCTTTTTGAAAGTGGGTGATGTGCACTGAACTTTTGTTGTGTTACAAATTTAAACCACTTTCCAATCACTTATACTGGTTACAACGGAGAGCTGCACTTCTGTTTGTGCCATAGATAGAAGAGATTGCCTTAAAAAGCTCAAAATGTGTCCTCATAATAAGTCAATTGCAGGATCACTGCCTAGCTCCATATTATTTCTCACTGTCCTTTTTATCTTTTTAACTAATTTTTCAATTTTGTATGGATATAAAGATTTCACTGCCCATATGTACAACAAAAATGTGGGTTTGTCTACTTATGCACAGGAGTAAACGACATAAGATGTTGCTATATTCCTCTTTGTTACATGGATCTCAGAAGTGGAGAGGAAAAGTTTTGTGAAGTTATTATTCCCACATAGAGGAAAATGATGGAATGATTCTGTCCCTAACATGCAAATCGACATAGCTGAACTAGGACGATGGATTATGTAATACTCAATAAACTTTCCCTCCCTATTTTGCTACTGAGATAGTACAGCTCCATGCTGCAATATGCATTGGTCTGAGAGTAAATTCTCTATCCATCCTTAAAGTTTCATGTAAATGCATTGTGTTTCTTTCTGCCTTATATTAACCTTTATAGCACAGCCTACATTTCCAATCTGACTCTTAATACACAATATCTTGTATTTGCGGAAGTTTAAATTGTAATTCACTGAAGGTCATTTCAAGCCTCCAATCATTTTATTAATCAGCTTAACCTGAAACTACATTTTCCCCTGCTATCTCTCTGCAAGGGGCTAATGGACCTCATTATCTGCCGAATACTTCCAAATGCTACCATACTTTATGTAAAAACAATTCCATTTGCTCACCATAGATAAATAGTTGACCTCTTGCAACATTTCTTCCTCGAATGTTTCCTGCAATACACTCATAAGAGCCTTCATCTTCTTGCTGAACATCTGGGATTTCAAGGACTCCTTTGGCTTTATAGTGTTTGATTTTCCTTGCCAATGGGGTTCCATCAGACCTCTTCCAGCTAATACTGGGAACTGGACTAAATAATTATGATTCATTAGAAAAAAGAGATAGCACAGTTATTACAGCAGAGGAAAGATAACAATCCTGTCATAATCAGTCAAGGAAAGAAGAGCTGTATGAGGGGGATCATAAAATAAAATAAAATGACTGCTTCTACATTGCTAAGAGTCATTTACAGAAATTGCTGAGTGTGATTCTCCAAAGCAAGAAAGCGATATAGGAGCATAAGTCCTACTAAAAGGACATAGCAGTTGGGTTCCTAAGTCACCCACATGCTTTAAAAAAATCCATGTCTAAATCAATATTGATTCACTAAATATTTAAAATTGGGACAAAATTCTGCCTTCTATTACCTACGAGAGATCAAAGATTTAATGGGAGGAGACAGAGATGTCCAAAGACTTGGAAGTACATATAGACTTCACATGTGACTTTGCATTATTGGTTGCTTTTTAGAATGGACCAGATCTCTGCAACTTTTTGGATGCTCATCACTAATCAGTGATTAAAACATTGGAGCAGAGCTCCAAGAGGTAGAAAGAGCTGTAAATCAAGGTATAAAAAAATGAGGGAGGGCAGAGAGAGATGAAAAGGGAAGGATAAAAAGCATGAAAAATTGAGTTAGTAAGAAGGTAAAGAGACAAGGGAGAATATTTCCTTGTTTTGCATTTTTATAGGTTTTTATCATTTTCATTTATATTTGGATCAATGTATTCTATATGATAAAAAATAGTCAAGTGTGAAGAAGGCTATAAATACTTCTAGAGTTTCCGGTAATATCACAAACCATGCAAGCCTCACTTTCATGATCTATTATGACACCAGAACACTTTGAAATATTAATAGTCTTGCATTTCACGGTTGCCTTTCACATTACTGAAAACTAACGTAAGCTGCTTTTCCAAAGCAGAAGAGCTGTTACATTTTGAACAGCTTTTTGCAGAAGCTTTGACTAAAGGCTGACTTTTTTTGGACATGGTGGCTGTATCCAGACGAGCACACCCATGCGGTATGTGGACCACACATTCAGCACATGCAGACTGCACGTTCAGCTGTTCTCCATGCTGCAAGGTAGCAGCATGTTTGGGTTTTTTTACGCTGGGAGATCCCGGGGTCAAAAAACCCATCCAAAAAAACCAAAAGCAGATTGTTGCTTGTGGGGGCAGCACGCACCACCCAAAACCAGAGCATGTCCAGCCAGAGCCACGCTCTAGTGCAGGCCAGCCTCCAAGCAGCAAGATTGTTGTTGCTGCTGCGGTGCTAGGAGGCCCCCAAGGCTCCAGATAAGGGTGCTAGTGCCACCTCAGTGCTGGCCCCAGCCTTTCCTAGCCCACCCGGAGTAATTTTCTGTGCACCAGAGAGCACGAGGCATGGGTGTTCCCCAGGGACAAGTAGCATCACCACAAGGTGTACCACTGCTTCTTGTCCCCAGGGAAACAAATGTCCAGGCTCATGTGGACGTGGCCGGTGATGTCATGACAAAGTACTCAGTTCTAAAGTTTAAAATAGCATGAACATGCATTTCATATAGGAAGTTTGCATGCTTTAGCCACTAGTAATGCCTCCTGCATGCCAGTACTCTAGGGTAATCCCACCTGTATATCAACCTACACAGCAGCGATTTTCGACCAGGTGCCACAGCACACTGGGGTGCTATGAGATCCCTTTAAGGGTGCCAAGGAATGCGACACAATTTCATCACTGTTATCAAATAGGAATCTATAGTGTCAAACAGATTCTGACCTTCTGTGGTCTTTGTTGAGCTCTTTGCAACAAAATAGTTGCTTTATTGTGTTTCTGTTGTCTAAAAGCAAGTGAAAGCTAAGAGCTGACACTTTCTAAGGGGTGCCTTGATTCTGAAAGAATTGAGACTCACTGACACAGCGGATGTGGATTGTTACAACCTGTAGTCAAAATGCCTTGCCTTTTCAGTTCAAAGTGTAGCAACTCATACTTTTAGTTCTGGAAGTTCCTGCTTCAATCCTTTGGGTGTTGGCCAAGAAACAGTTGTCACACATGCAACAAGAGTGTTGCAAACACATACTCCAATCCCATGTGCTGTCATATCCAGGCAGATGCTTGCACTCACACAAAATCTTGTTCACTTCAGCAGGGCTTCGAAGGAGAAAAGAATCCACCCATACATATCCACTTGCAGAACAAGAGGAGTACTGTGCATGAGTGTTTGCCTAATTGTGAGGTGAGTGTGGCTAGGCAAATGTCAGTTGGGTAGAAAATCATCTAAGCCAAATGTGAAGAGAAAAATGTATACTTAGAGCTCTGTGACTACTCCAGGAGACAAAATAATGTAAAACCTGCCCAATTTAGGATACCAGTTCCAACAAAATATAGGTTGGAAGTGTTGAAAGTCTGAAATATATTCAACAAAACAGTGTTTGCAGAAGTCAATGAGCAATGTGGCAGCTGAAGCTGCTTCTGCTTCCTGAAGCTTCCCTCTGCTCTACAGGACAGAAATCATAGTGTTGAGACCAGAAATTTAACTGAAAACTCTCAAAGTCCTATTTAGAGGATGTAATAATTCATCTTGCTACTTTAAGTCATCTTGGTAACTCAGCTGCCCCTAGAGGCAATGTGTGGCTTTTTTTACTACACTTGATTGTAGCATTTTGCTATGGCCTTGAATTATATATTTGACTCTATTCTGATCCTTCCAATGTAGCTGAACAACATGCTCCAAGAAAGACTAGGGTATTGCTGAGTGCTAGCTGACAGAGATTTAACTGAGATCAAACTGAGTTGACGTTAGTAGCAAAAGGAAGTAGCTGAGATTTTTGCAGCACTTGCTGCAAAATTGCAATTCAGATTTTCTTATGAAGGTTTTCAGTCTAACAGGTTTTCTGGATGCCAAGTTTCACTGGGATTTTCAGACAACATGGTTGCCGTCGTCACTTTTTATCTTTTCTGTTTCACCATGACACGGCAGCCTTCTGTTTCTGACAAAGAACTTTCGTGTCATCCATACTTTTATTTCCAGAAGCTGGGTTACAGAAAGGTACACTGTATTTTCAAATCATTTAAGAACTGCAGTGCGTGTGCTGAGTAAGCCTGCCCCCTTATTGTTTTGAGTCAAGAGAAAGATCAAGTTAGATTTGAACTTGTCACCTTACAGTAGATTGTGGGGCTCTGGAGACATTCAGGAGATCATGGAAAGCTTTTACAGTCTTATTGCGTATTCAGTGATGGATAATGCAACAGTACAATGGCCTTGTAACAGGACAAGGGCCCTGTCACTTTAAGAGGGGAGAGCAGCGGGCTCTGCAACAGAGGAGGGCAGGCTGCTCATCAAGGCCAAGTAGAAACCTGTGTGTGTGTGGCTGGGGAGCCATGTGACAGGAAGGGGTGGGGCTTTGGGCCATATAAACTCCGTGCCTATGCCCAACCAGGCAGTTTGGTCCTGTATGATGCAGGGAAAGGAGCTCCTGGGAAAGGAGGACTGTAGGAGACAGACTGGCAGGCCCCCAAGCTATCTAAGAGAGCTGGATTGAGAGAGCTCAATGGGAATTATGTCTTACAGGCAACACTGATCTGGCGCGGAGAGGAGGAAGGGGGTGAGACTTCTTAGTTTGTAAAGCAGCTTGCTTGTGTTTATGTTGTGTTTTAAGCTTGAGACTGGATGACTAAGTTGTGGCTACTGGGGAGGTGTGAAAGCTATGAAGGGGTGCCTGGTGGGGCACTCCATGGCAGTCAGGCCAGCCCAGGGTCAAGGACCCAGAGGGTTGAGGACAAGCCAGAAGCACAAAGATGCAGGATGCTAGAGTCAGAAGCCATGATCCAGGACAGTGTACCTGGGTTGAGGGCTGCAGCCAGAATAAAAGGCCCAAGGCCAGGAAGACTGGAGCAAGGTTTAAGGCCTGGAGGCCAAGAGCTAAGTTAGGGCCAGAAGACCCTCTCTGAATGAACATGGAGTAACATCTGTGAGGCATGGCTGTGGCTGCAGGGGAGGATGAAGATCACAAAAATAGATCATAAGGCAAATATAGATCTGATGCACAGATAGGGCCAGAGCTCAGTGCCTACGGGCAAGACTGGGGTCAAGGAGGGACCAGCTTACTAAAGTGGATTAGGGGTCACTGGGACCCTGGGGCAGCCTCCCTGAACACTATAATAGTTCTTTCAAGGAAAAGAAAAAGGGAGGGTACCTTGAGGAGCTGTAGTGGGGCAGGAGCCACGTGAACACCAGGTAGTTTCATGGCCACCCCAAGGACCTAATCCTGTTACAGGACTATTCTGTAAAGCTATATCTTTCAGACTTTTTTTCTTATCAGTTTGAGAATGAGGGGGGAAAAACCTAATAATTAAATCTATTCATTCACAATTTGTTACCTGAAATGCTCCAATTAAATATATCTTACTGGTTTTATTTCTGCCTCAGCAGTGACTCTTCTTATGAATAAGAAAATACTGCAGCAGACACCAAGACCAGAGGCAGGGCTCTGTGGAAAAAGGCCTCTTCTGTCAACCTGTCAACTCAGGTTTGAGCTGAGAATGCCGTCCTCTTTTCCTTATCCATACCAGATACTTATAATTACTTCCTTGGGGATCTTTCAAGACAAACTCCCCTCCCTTTCCTTTTTCTTGTTGAGGCCCTATCCTTTGCATCAAGGCTGTTTGAAATGTATTTCCCTTCTGATGTGAACTATTGCCGGATGACAGAAATAAAACTCAGCATTTGGTTCATCAACTTTGCTCTATTTAAATAAGTAATTGCAATAAATACTTAACGGTACTTTGTTCTCTCATTGGGGAGGCTTGCACTGAGCGGCCTAGTTTTATCAGAAAGAGAATTCATTTGTCAGGACAGCAGCTCCATCAGACCCTCTTCAACCTGAATTATAGGTTAAATGAATAGTGTTGCAGACTGCAATAGGCTGAGATTTTCAGTTATGTGCCCATCATCCATAAATAGAATCGTCATTATCAAGGCAGTATGAGATGGTCTGCGTTTCTACATTGGCTTTCCTGGTACCTCATTATTTTGGGCCTTCCACATCTTCAATCACTATACCTTGCAGAAGGCAGGTTTTTGTCTGGTTTCTATAGATTTAAATGATACCTCCTTGCCCCATGTGTTTACATTCATTACAACAGAAACTCTTAGCAGCGACCTATTACTGCAGGCTAAATGAAACACTTCAATACCTCCTTCCCAACCTCAACCCCATGAATGTCTTTAAAATGGATCAATTTAAAATTCACTTAGAGAAATTATTTTTGCCACTAGTCATTTGCATTTTATAAGCCGATGCTTTAGGGAGGGATGCTTTTGTTAAGTGCTCATAAATGCACGCAGAGATTGTCCTAATACTCAGCTTGCTCCTCTCTTGGGATATCATATCTGTTGGGATTTTTTGTGTGTTGACTGTTTTAGGTCAGTGTTATTCAAAAGGATACTAGGTCAGCATTATAATCCAGACTAGTAGGTTATGCTTCAGTAAAGTTTCATTTCCTTCAGTGAGTACTCATGCAAGGTACTATTCTGCTTGAGGAACGGTATTGTAATTTGACCGTGTGTGTGTTTTCTTTCTTGTTCTGTTTTAAACATATACCACAAAAAAACTTAGATTCATTTGTTGTACACTTACTCCAAGGGTTTTCTTGAGCCAAGCAAGATTAAGTCAGGAGGCAAAAATGAAAGGAAGTGCTGAGCGCCAAGGATGGGGCTCCGTTGGCACTCTATCCTACTCTTTGAAAACATACAAGAAGGTATGAATGTGGTAAAAGGGGATGCATGCAACTTCTTAAAAACTCACAAGAGCCTTAGGTGAGTACCAAGCACCTTTTGAGATCCTTGGGCTCTTAAAAAATCATCTCCACCCATGATGGAATAATGGGAGACAAAATTATGTCATCTGTCTGATATGGGCCTATCTGAGGGAAAGGAAATGAGTCCCCAGAGATGCAGTTTCAAGACCTACCTACTACTTCTGTAATTCTTGACACCACCATCTACTTGGGCCCATCAAGATATCCACTGCAACAACCCAGTCCCTTCCTGTTTGACACCTGGATTCGAAGCCCCCTTTGCCAAAATTTCACTGTGCTGTTCAGGGAACATTCATGCAAGTGGTTTTCACAGCATCCAAGGGATGTACAGCACTTAAGCAGATCCCCAGAATTCCCAGCTTTGACAACTCCATGTACAATAAAATGGTTGCAAGTAGCACCCTCTTCCCCCCACTCCCTGCCCAAGAAAAAACAAATAAGGGAGAGAAAACTGCTTTGATCAACATTGGAATAACACTCTTTTGCTTTAATTAAAAAATAACAACAACGAGATTAAAATATGTAATTCTTAGAGCCAGAAAACTTTGTAACTTTTAAGAACAATGAGTACAGCTATCAAATTTATTCCACTTTGCAGACAGCAAAGTCTCTATTTTACTTTAGCAAATAAGAAAGCACAGTATATAAATATGTGCCCGCGAACATAAATCTACAGTGTATTTCAATGGGCAAAGCTACTAATATTATTTATATTGTACAAGACAGACGGAAGAATCACAAATCTGTAAGTTACTAACTTAGAAAGAAGAAAAGACAGAAAATATTTTATTTTGGGTGACAAGTCCTGGCACACTGGGTATCAGTTTAAATAGTCTGCAACCTCACAAGCAGCACTAATAGGAAAGTTCCATTTTTCCTTGAAATTAAAATACAACACTCAACCAATCACAGTGAGTTTGTGTAACATCTTTCACGTGTAACATCATAGGGCACTTCACAATAAACTTACATTTATAGCGTAGATAATTATGACCATACCTGGTTAAACAAATGAGACAAAACTGAGATTTGAAAGCTGCTATCATGATTGCATCAAATGCTGACACAAGAAAGAACTAAGAAGCAAAGGGCATGATAATTAAAGGGCTCAGGCTTCCATTCATTCTGCTTTATTAGTCAGAGAGCAGTTGAGATCCAAAGTTACTGGTAACTCTACATTGCTTCTATTTCCAAGGAAGTGACGTTTGTTCAGAGATGTGATAAGAGTTGTCACACACCTCAAGCAGGATAGTGGTGACAGGGAGATGAGCTACTGGGGCTTCCAGATGGTAACATATGTCCAAAGAGCTCGTGTCAAATGCTAATTATGAATATGGCCCAGAATGCCTATGGTCTCTGTTGGGATTATGGTCTGAAATCCATCTGCAGTGTATCTAAGAAATGAGGTCCTAGTTTTCAGATGGCCAATCAGCTTCTGTATCTTTCACTTCAAAAGTCACTAAAATCTAACAGAGTAGCAGTATATATAGTTTCCTGGGTCTTATATATGTTAAGGCCACACCTGTGTTGATATGGTTCTTCATATCTTCACGGTTTCCAAATAGCATCACCTCTGAACATTCATCATGAGATGATACAGCCCATCTTCCATGATGAATGAATGTTTGGGGTATAAATGATGGGGTCTGTGAGAAGTGCTTCACTTGTATATGCTTTTTGTTCTCAAATCAGCAACAGCTCACACGTTGTCAACTGGGACTAACCTGGCTTAGAAAGCATGAAAGCCCACCCCCCAAATCCATGATTCTTAGCATACAATCATCCGTGATATTTTCATTGCAATAAGCCCTCTAAGACCATAGTGAAGAATAATGTTTAGTGTTTTTGTTTATTTTGACCAAAAGCATGACTTTTAATATTCGCATAAAAGTAATATTCCTGCTGTTGTGGTTCAGTGGTAGAATCCTTGTTTGCCACGTGGATTACCTGGTTTCGATTCCTGGGTAGGCAAATAATCAAAGCACCAAATATTAGGGCTGTGCGAAGCTTTGGTTGCTTCATTCAAGTCAGTAGAGATTTGCCCAAATTTATCAGCTGAATCTGGAGAGCCTTTAGTCTTCCGAATAGATTCGATGATTCAGACATAGACACAGCTTTAAATGTTTTTTCTACATGCCTCAAGGTACCAGGTGGCTTGGGAATGCTGAGATGGTGGGATGGATGGAGCGTCCCACGGGAGCATGGGGGGGGGTCCCCTCACATACTCATCAGTGGACCCGGAAGTGGACCAGAAGCACTTCCAGTCCACCGTAGAGCATGTGGAAAACCCCTCCCTTCCCCCTGGCTCAGCAACTGGTGCATCTTGGGTCTGGGGGCCACCCAGGGTCCCCCTGTGGCTAATCGCTGAGCTGAGAGGGTATGGGGGGGTTCCCCATGTAGTCAGTGGTGGACCTGGAAGTGGACCAGAAATACTTCTGGGTCCATTGTTGGCCACGCCTGGTACCTTGAGGCATGTAGAAAAAACTTTTAAAGCTGTATCTATGGCCAAATCTCTGATTCTCTGAATCAGCATTGAATCTTCAGATTCGGTTTTGGCCATATCGAATCAGGACAATGACCCAAATCAACTAATCAAATCACAGTCCCCCAAATTGGGCCGAATCTAATCAAATATGGCCGGCTTTGGACACCCCTACCAAATATCTAGACTTGGTCTGGCCTTTGGAGTCTGTCTCACTGGTCTAAGTAGGGATGGAAGGTCTGAGCAGCCTCCACTCCTCCATACCCTGTGTAAGCATACATGTCAAAGGTCTGAGTTACTTATGCCCACACCATGATCCAAGAGGATTGGTGGTTGCCTACTATTGGTAGTGATCTCTGCAAATTGCACTCAGAGGCTCCTGTACTGTTTTTCATTTCACCGCTCGTCTCCCCCACCCCCAACCCCTGCCCCTATTGCTGGAGAGGCCACGCCAGCTGGACTGTCTGCTGCTGATTACCAGGGAAGCAAAAATCACAGCATATTATAAACCTCTGCCAACTGGGTGGGGGGAAGGGATGGGCAAGTAGCAAAATGAAAAACATTAAAGAAGCCACTTCTGGCATGATTTATAGAGATCCCTAAATATAGGTAATATTGGCAGCGGAACACTAGGCTGGAATTATGGAAACTGGGTAGCTCCTCAAGTAACTTCTCTGTGTCTCAATTTCTCTCTGTAAGATGGTGAAACAAGATGTAAGTTATGTGCTTTGCGTCTTGCATTCACTTTTCCAGTTAATCATAAAGATAACTCCATGAGGCATGCTTTTTATTTCCTTCCTCCCCAACAGGCTTCAAGCATTGCAGCACCAATTTATTTTCCATCTAAAAATCAAAGCTTCATCATGATCTGTTGAAAGTATATCCAGAAACCTGCATTCTTCAGAGTGATTCACTGTCAAGAGATGATCCATGATTTGAAAATTACTTTTGAATCCTGCCTGTTCTATAGTTTGATACAAATCCAAAAATCCCCATATCCAATTCTCCTCTAATTATGAGGTCCTTCAAACTTGTCTTATACATTGATACTAATATATTGTTCCAGCTTTGAGGTACCGTCCTGTCCTTCAAACATTTTCTGAACGGTTAACCTATCCACAGCTCCTTCATCCACTGAGAAAACATAATCTAAAGTTGATGTTGTGTTCCCTTTAATTTTCTTGGCAATTCAGCCTCTATGATTTCTGCGATGTTTTTGTGACAAAAAGTTGCCACCTTTGAGACAGCCAAGAGAGTTCGCATGTACTATTTGATAATTTTACTACATTGTTGTTCAGTCATGCACTTCCTTATTGGTTAGATATATTACTGGCAAAATAAAATAAAAAATAATAACCCCCCCCCCCAAATTCAGTCAACTAAAAAGGTAATATAAACAAATGTTTTTCACTTATTTTAAAGGTCAGAGGAAAAATGAATAAAATAATATTTCTTTTTACTCTCACCTCTTCCTAACCATAACTAAAATGGTATTGTTAGGGTTGGGGCCATTAACTATTGAAATAGTTAATGACTTTGATCAGCTAATCCCATATTGTGAATGCCATCTTAAAAAAGAAATAAAGTTATTTTAAATCTGGTTCACTTCCTCCTTAAGATCCTAATTAGTCCTCTTTTTTTTTTTTCTTCATTTAGAGGAATTTCAGAAGCATGGGCTTCTGGCCACCAAGAAGTGGAGTTACCAGAAACTCTAAGAAAAAACCTAGTCTCACAAGACTCCCAGGACCCAAGATATCTGAAATAGTTTAACAAGCTTGGTTCAGTATTTCAGGTTTATAAGGATAAAGTTTCCAGCTGGTATAATGTGGCAAAACTCTATTAATTTCAGCAGAACAATGTCAATCAGCCCTACACATGAATAGATTCAGGCTGAGATTATGCTAGTATTCATAAATAATTACAATGTTAGTATCATTGGAATTACCATTCGTTCACATCTGCAGAACACTGACTCAGATCTGCCTACCTTTTTAGTGAATTGTTCTTTTTATTTATGAAAACAAAATATCAGCCTGAATTAACTTTATCTAAATTATCCCGACATTTAAAAAAAGATCTTTATTAATGAAACTAAAAATGAGATTAATAGACTCCGAAGTCCTGAATTATTAAGTCTCTTAGTTACAATTAATGGTACATTATTCTTTCTAGTACTCATATTTTATTATGCAGCTATACTTGTCACTCCCTTTTTTTTTTTGCTTGACACTTGCAGTTGCTCAGCAAGATACATTACCTTTGGAGAGAGATTAACTCTGACAACTCCAACCAGATCTCCCTCTTTGTTCTTGAGAGCTAGGTCCAAAAAGAGGCATAGTCTGCAACACTGATCTATGCATTTCCTATTTTTTAACTGCCTGGTCCCTGGAGTGGAATCCCCCAATATGTACCAGGTTCCAGGGTCTTTATACAATGCTTGAGGGAAATCAGGAGGTTGAGAATAAAATCTGAAACAACCAGCATGCTGAGAAGGGAGCTCCATAAAGCTAACCAATAGGAAAGGCCTCTCTTATCCCTCTCTGGAACTCAGGGCAGCAGGAAGTCACTTCCATTAAATTAAAAAAAATGGTCATAATATGTCTTAGCGTTTTATTTGAAATATTTGTTCTGTACTATTATTCATAACACTTGGCCACAACCTACATGGAGAAGATTATTCTTTTAACTACTTTCCTTTAACGGATCAGTTTTGCAACCATCGGGATTATAGACATCTTCACCTGACATCCCAGTTTTCATTATACTAGTTAACATGCTGTGCCCACAATATAGGAAATGCTGAAGTCAGGCAGATAAATATTTAAATTTTCAATATTCTTTTAGAACAAAAAATTAGATCACTAAAGCAACAACAACAAAAAAGGGGTGGGGGTGGGGGGAGAATTTAGCCAGAGGTGCCTAATCATAGAATTGCCTAAATGTCAGTGGCTTAATTCATATAATGATTTAGTGTCTGTTTGTTTATACAACACAATACAATTCCATGGAGAAAGACCCAGATTACTCAGTATATCTAGATTAGCTGTGATGGATATATTAGCCTGGGTAGATCAAACTAGTACTGCTGGACTGCATCTGGTGCCCAATATAGCTTATTTAAAGTAAGTTCAAATGTCTCTTTGTGTGCGCATCTACACATGTGCTTTACTGCAGAGTAGACTGATTGGCTCCACAGTAAAGAATCACTGTCTACCTGAGCCCTGGTATTAGGGTGCATTAAATTAACTCCTTTGTAAGACAGTACTCTCAAGAACACTACTATCTTACAGCAGAGTAAGTAACTGAGCTGAAATGCATGTGTAAACTGAAATGCTGGCTAGGGCATGAGGGTGCTTAAGTGCAGGGGCTGCATAACACCTAGCCACACAGCTCCTCACTCTCAGCACCCTCCTGCCCCAGCCAACTCCTCCACTGCTTGATGCTGACCCCCTGGACTCCTCTGCCAGCCCAGGGCTGCTTCAGCCTGGCTCAAATTGCTGTTGTCCCGGGTGTGCATGTAGTCACACTGCCCAGGGGCAGTTTCCTGCAGCTCATGCGGCTCCAGAGTTTATTGTGGCATGTTAACGGCATGTGTAGATGTACCCAGTGTTATTGCATTGTACAAGGTAGATATACCTCTCAAGGACGTGAAAACAACTGGTACTAATGCAACAGGATGGGTGAGAGAGACGCTTAAAGAAGTCAGGAAATGCAAACTTAAGCTCAGCCTAAACTGGTCTCTTGAGCTTATACCTTAAACCATGAATGTACTTTGGGAACAGTAACCAGTACATGTGCTTTTATTTTCCATACAAGTGAAATTTAGTACTTCTCAAAATGCTGTACTGTGACAGTACTTTCATTTATAGCTTCTAGAGACCAAGACCACAGCAGGTTGCCTGTAGCCTGTTTACGGGTGGAAAATCTCTATTATTCGTAGTGCAGAGGCGGTGGCAGCTGATGGTATTGGCTGAACCAAGTGGACTAACAGTATGAATTCAGAAAATAAATGGATAATGGGAATGCAATTCTGAATCCCTAGAAAGATAATAATGCCTTAGGAAGAGCAAAGGTACACAAGGAAAAAATGGTGATATGACTAAGATTTTAATGGATACAGACAACACTATGGGCCAGAGTTCTAATCATATTTAAGTACCTAAAGGCACAGATCAACAAGCAGAATTTTTAAACACCTAACTCCCAGTAACACCAATGGGGGTTAGACTCCTAGTTTTTTTTAAAAACTCAGTTGGTTGTGATCTACATCTTTCTGAACACGGATACCTTTAAAAATCTGGCTCTATGGAACTTGTCTACACATCTGACATGTAATATTTTCTCTTCTATGCTCAAACATGCCTGTCAGTTCTGAAATGGTGTTTTTCACTGATTCACATTTCTTACAATATAGTATTGAATTTAAAAAAAAGAAACAGAAATCAGGGAGGCAACACAGGATTAGTGGAAATCATCTCTGTACCAGTTATCTAACATACCACCACAACTCTAAGCACTGAAGAGTGCTGTTATCATAAATTTATATTTGTTCAACTAAATGCACATTGTCACTTTCGTATTACTATCTACACGATGCTATAGTCATATATTGTGATGCTGTGCATGTATCACTAGCCAATACCAGCACCAGCAATATGCAACATTTACAAAAGAGAGCTAGTTATAGCTATTCAGAGGATCTTTAATGCAACTTTGCTACTCCAAACATATATACAGAGTAGTCTGTGTATATGTGTTTATATATGTATGTGTTTTTTATATAATATATATATGCAGTAACGAAGATGCATTAAATATCTTTTGAATAGCTATATCTTTGCTACTCCAAACATACATACGGAGTAGTGTGTGCACGTGCGTGTATATGTGTGTATGTACACATACACATATACACATACATATATGTGTATGTGTGTATATATGTATATGGAGCAGCAAAGGTACATTAAAGATCCTGTGAATAGCTATAACTAGCTCTCTTTTGAAAATATTCTACTTGGAGCATGCATTACTGTTTAAGAGAGTTTGCTTTAGACCTACCTTTTTTCTGATAGCCACATTCACCTGCTTTACAAAATGCCTAAAATGGATGCAAGTCTGATGCACTGCATTATATAGCCCTTCCTTGACTCAACAAGATAAGGCAACTTTTTATATATAATTTACACTCTTATTTTAGATGATTGCATGTCATCTGTATTTCTTTCTGTCATATGTTCACCATGCACCAGATGGAACTGTCAAATGAAACTTTGAACTGTAAATCCAACAATGACTCTCTTGCTCCTAAAACAAGTCTTTAAATGAGTATAGCTGTAAGTATATAAAATAATCTGACGGTATTGGGAAGAAAGCATCAGATTAATCTACATAAACATCTACATACACAATGTGTATGTGTATATATGTGTGTGTGTGTGTGTGTGTGTGTGTGTGTATATATATTCTAATAGGACAAAAGTGACCAATTTTAAGACACTCTTCTATTTAGATTTTTATGTAGATTAATCTGATGCTTTCTTCCAAATATTGTCAAGTTATTTAACCATACATTTATGTTTAGGACAAAGCAGTTTCCAGACGAAAACCTGATTGAGTTGTATTGTCTACAAGTTAGGTTTTTAACCTTTGGGAAAGCTTAAAAACATAAAAGCCTACACGCTTCAAATGGATTGTCAACATGAACGAAAACTAAATAGAGGTCAACAATCTGAGGTTATTTTGGTCTCCCTGAAGAAAATACATCTTCAATGAAAATGCTATCCATAGAACCATAGACAATAGGGTTGGAAGGGTCCCAGTCCATCTCCCTGCCTTATGCTTAAAATGTATCTGATGGACATCTCTGTCAATGAAGGCTCTACAACCTCTCTTGATGTCTAGTCCCAAGCTTAACTATCCTTAAAGATAGATTTTCCTTAGTCCTCCTACTCTAGATACACTTATTTGATCCAGAAAAGAGCTTAAGGTTCAGAATTTGATTTAATTTGATTGTGACCACTGTGCATGGAAACAATCTTAATTAAACTGTAAAAACAAACATAAACAAACAAAAAACCCAGCATACAAATTCTACGCATTATGGATGAAAATCTATTTTGACCCACTGTTCCAAAAACATTCATAATTCACTGTATAACAGTGTTTGAATAATTTACTGTATTACAGTGTTTGAATAAACGTTTAAATAAAAACATGAAATCTTACTTTCCAAGGGCAAAGCATTCCAGTTTAACAGATGAACCCTTCGCTGCATAAGTTGTTTCTGGAAAACGTACTTCAATCTTTGGTTCATACTCCCCCATCACACCTGTTGAACATCAAAACAGCTAGCACTCCAGTTGAGCCTCAGACCTGTCTAGTACAACAGAATTTCAGTGTAAAAGAAAGGATGATGTTATTTATAATGTTAGAGCCTCATCCTCCACCCTTGGGAATCAACCAGAGTTTTTCCTAGGATATCACTGAAAGGAGATTTGGGCTTCTGGGTAAAATTTGTGGGCCAGCACCCAGTAAATGAATTGGCCTATGAAGTGATATACAGCTTTTGTTTCAGCCTCTCTGCATGGTTCAATTCCACTTCTGGCAGATTTTCAAAAGAAGACAGGGTCCAACCACTCCCACTGAGAACAGTGACAAGGAACACACATAACATTTTCAATTAATATTAATATTCCATTTGTGATATGGGTAAAGATGGGGGCAATGGGAGTTGCTGTGCCTTTAAGCCCTTCTGAAAATCTCGGTACTTATTTTATGTACCTAAATCAGAGCTCAAAGCTTTAGAAAATGTAGTTCCAAATACAGGTTCTGAGTAGTTTTTGAAAGCCAGGGTATGAGTTGTTGGGAAGGGGACAAACTCTACATTTGATAGATATAGCTAATTACAGTGAATGGACCTGGTTGGGATATTCAATATGGTGGAAGGGGTATAGGTTGTAGCCGTTATTTTTAGGCCATATGTTTAAAGCTGAATTTCCCACTTGTAGGCATTTTCCTAAGTCATTTATTGCATTAAAGATAACCCATCCATTTAGAAATTCTTGATGATACATTATCACCTAAATCCTATATGGAAGATTATCAGTTTTTAGTTTGTTTGACAAGAATTTGGTTAACATTGTGTATGCGTGTATTCTTCTTCTTCTGGCCTCAGAATCATTGACTTGGAACTTGAACCAAACTCCATCTATAGTTGTTAAAAGGGGACTGCTGTTTAATTCAGTTTGCTTTGGACCAGTCCTCCGCTTTCCCTAATGACATTTAAAGAATTATAGGAAGACAATAAAGAGCAGAAGAGACCACTGTGATAGGATGAGGCCTGGAGAGGGGGAACCAAGAAGTTGAAAGGGTTGGAGAGTGGAGAAAGAAGAAGAGAAGAGAAGAATCTAGCATTTTTTGTTCATGTTTTATGACAAGTAATTAACTTCATGAGCTATAGAGATATTTCTGGGTGCTGTGGTATTTACAAAACACGACCCACCTCAAAAATTGCCCTTGGAGTTTAAGGCTGTACGTAGCCAAAACAAGGGGCATGTGTGCAAAACACTTTAAAGCGGGGTAAATGCTTTTGCACCACTTTAATGGTGTTGGTGTTTGCACACATCAGTGACATATTGCGTAGTAATTCCAGCTGCTGTAGAAAATACAGCAGCATGATGTGCCTTAAGTGGCTTGAGTGACTCCTTGGAGTTTTAGTTTGCTGCCCTACAGCCATGGCTTTGTGCAGCTCAGGGGCTCTGTAGGAAGCCCATGCAAGACAGCCTGGCAGCAGCCCAGGAAGGGAGACTCTGCCCAAGAAGTGACACACCTGATCTTTTTTTTTTTCTTTCCTTTTTTTTTTGCCTAGAGCCTGCCCATCTGCCTGAGCTGTGTGGAGGCCAGGTGCTTCCCTCCATGGCTGCAGCGTCCCCAGGGACCACCCGAGCCGGGTGTCTGCAGGTGGGTGCTAGCTGGATGGAGGGGCCACTGCTGCCATGGAGGGAAGCGTCAGCCCCACCGCCACAGCCCAGGGACCATTCCACCCATTGGCAGCATGCCCTCCTCTCCCCACTGCTGGAGAAGCAGGTGAGTTCGGGTGTGTGCATGTCATGGGGGTTTAAAGGTCCCTAAATTGAAGCAGTGTTTTTAAAAACCCACTGCTTCAATTTAGGGCCCCCGTTTCATCTACAAACACCCTAAAATACCATCAGAACGTTTTTAGTGCCGTTATCATCTTATAATGCACAGTTGACTTTCATTTACTCTTGGAACATAACTTTCCATGGTATTTTGTTACTGTTTATCAGAGTGCTTTGAAAACAGTATGAGGGATTGCAATTTAGGTGAGCAAGCCCATCAAAAAAAACTTTGCTAACAGATTTCCCAGTTCTATATTTCCCACTGTGAACATTTAATTAAAGGGCTGCCTAAAAAGGTGTTTGTGTATGTGTGTTTTTCTCACTTCAATGACTCATTCTTGAGCAGCTTGGTGGATTTTGTATTTAAGCAATGACTTGAATTTAAACGTAGAAATCGTTGTTTCCAATTCAAATCCAAACGTGAATATTCCTAGGAAGAACAGTAACATGGGGAACTATCATTCATTTTGCTTGCTTACAATTACATGAAGTTGTGTTTTGGTGTATATGTATTTATCCTCTATCCAAAGTCCACTTAAGTCAAATAAGCAATGCTGGATCAGGCCCTAATTGAGTGGGGATTTGTTAGAGCCTCAGGATTAATTGCTGGCATCAAAGTCAAACAAAGGCTTTTGATTAGTTTTATGACATCTTTTCCAGATAACCATATTAAAAGAACTTACCATCATTGCGCAGAAGGAGTGGAGTTGGTGGACCCTGTACTCTTTGTTCTGCTTTAGTGTTAGTTACAATGCAAGTATAGTTGCCCACATCAGATGGCTCAACTTTGGCGATGTATAAATTTCCTGTCTCTTGAGACACAAATCGCCGACTATCCTCCTGAACATACAAGGGGTTATTGTTGAAGATCCAAGCATAGGATAAGTCTGGAAAACATTGAATACTCATCATGCATCCCTTCCAATGTAACCTGCTCCATATTGGTGCCTCATTACAATATGCAGCCACTGCAAGTATCCAGTCATCTTCATGGTAACAGTGGGTTGAACAAATGTTCTCTCAGGTAAAATAAGCATGGTTTCATCTTGGAACTTAAACCAAAACTCTTCCACAGTTCGCAAGTTTGGATAATATTTTTGCTCCATTCTCCCCTTTCCCCCCCTGTACCTAATCTATTTTCCACCTTGAAACGGGTGTTGAAACACATGACTTGAAATGCTATAAAAATGTTTCAGTACTTTCCATTTTTAGTACTGTTCTTTTAAATGTCTTGCAGGCCTATTATTCTTCACACCAGGCGATGGCCCCTTCTATTCTGTTTAAATGACATGCAAGGAAATACCACAAATGATTTCCTAGTTTATCATTGGATTCCCAAGAAGAGAAGGGAAAGGGAGACCATAGGCAAGAGATGTAATTTTTCTATAATAATTTTTAAAAGAGAGCAACAGGTGCAGTTTTTGGCTGCCACATACTAGACCCTACGTGCCCGCAGAGATCATTTCTCTATTTTCCATACTTCTGTTTTCTCTTGCTCTTCTGTAGTTCCTATGCTGCTCCAAATTCCTTACTTTCCATTCTCCTTACTGTTTTCTATGGCCTCTTTCCTGCTGCCCCTGGTTCTTATGCTACCAACCGTACTGTTGCTTTGAGTTCAGAAATGCACATTTTGACCAAAGGTTGTTTTGGACTAACTTGTTTGGGTCCTAATGGCAACTTAGCCACACCTACCTAAAGCTCATTAAGAGCTACCGACTTGAGTAATTATCCTGTGTTTGTGGCAGGTTGTGCAGCCCCCGTAGAGCTCTGTGTCACTGTAACTCAGTATCCAGCAAGTTGGTTACTACAACACTGCACGACAGTCACAGCAGTATAGATATGTTCTTAGTTTTGTTTCTTCCTCTGCAGCTCTTTCCCTCTGCCTGGAGTTTGAGAGCTGACTATGGAAGTTTTTTTTTGGGGGGGAGGGTTCCCCCACCTGTTCTCCATCTTCTAGCAGTAGCAGGAGTAGTATTGAAATTCTATTTTTAATAAAACCCAGTAAATCAGAAGTTTCATAATCTACCAGTTTAGCTTTTCTTAATTAAATGTATAATTCATAAGCCAGCAGCGTTCTGCCAACAGTTTCATTTCTACACATTTTCCGCCATCATCAATCCCATTTTAAAAACATTATTTATGTTTTTCTGTGACGGCTTCAGTGCGGCATGATAATAAGTCTGTAAACTCCAGTAGTTCTGTGGAGTTTTACGTTGTCACCCTCCAACATTATAGGACTATAATTAGAAATGACATGTCTCCAGGGAACGATCAAAAACACTTTCCATACTTGGCTAAATCCTGCTGTAGATTCTGTTTTACTGCTAGCCATTATGCTTGGCTATTTTGATATACAACAAACACGGAGCATGCAGCAATTTATAAAATAATGCAATACTTAGAAATATGTGTGGGTAGATTTTCATGAGCAATGCAACTACAAGACTCAGGCTTTCTTAGTCTTTCCCCCCTTTTACCTTTTTTTTTCTTAATATAATTGCCCTTCTTAGAGTTGAACTTGGTTAGTGTTTAGATGATAGGTTATTATGTTTGTCAAGAGAAACCCCGACTACTTTCTGAAATACAGCAGATAGTACAGTAAGCTCAGTGACTTACAGTTCTCATACAGTACAAAAACAATATCCTACTATGATGCTATAGTACTATGACTATTATGAATGTTATGCCTCTGATAGGACACTGAACTAATGCCTATATCAGTGTTTGAAACCATCCCTCAGAATGAAATGGAAAAGAGTATCCTTGCTGCAGGGATACAATAATATAGTTCAAAAGAAAAGGGGTAATTCTATGTGATACAAGAAAAACTCTATAGAAACCTAGTAAGCCTCTGTCAAACGATCCATCTAGCTATCTGCTGTCTTCATGCTACACAGGACTTTTCAATGAGGTCAATCTTATTGCCTAATGGATCGGATCAGCGAAAGAGAGTTGGCTCCCCTTTCGCCAACTTCCCAGTTGGCTTCAGTTGTCAAGCACCTGCCTAAATCTTTTTTCATGTCTATGTTCCACTCCTGCCTTAGCGCCTATTGATGAGGTTTTCCTTTTAATTTCACTGGAAGCAACTACAAGCCTTTAATTTCACAATCTATTTTTTTTCTCAGTCATCTAACTGAAGGTTCATTGTCACCTACTCCAAGGCCGCACTTGTCTAGAGCCTAATTCAGCTCACCAATGCCAGTTGAAACCTTAATTTTAATTGACTTCAGCAGGAGTCAGATCCCATCTATAGAGAGCCAAGAACCAAATTTAGGAGCTCAACCTCACCCTCCTTTGTGGTGTGACAAGACGAGGCTCATATCAAGAAGCTGCTTTTACATTTTGTCCTGGGCAATTATATCTGTTAATATTTTACCTTTTCTTCTACAGTTCAGCTACTAGGACTTGTACAATGAGTTTTTTTCTCATTCTACAGTGGGTAAATCACAATTAAAGGAGAGTCATTAAATGAATGAATTATTGAAAGGAGCATGTGTAGGGACCATGTCTGCTGCTTTTAGGGTTTCTTTCATTTATATTGCTATCAGGAACTGAGTGAAGTATCTGGTAAGGATGACATTGAACAGGGAGATAGGAGTGGTTTGGAAGAGCACTAAACACGCAGCGAAGATGGCTGACATTATCTTGGCTAATGAAATCCAGTGCAAATGAACTGCCTGAAAACTGAGAATATGCAAGTTTTTCACTGAAGGGCAAAAAAGTCACTACTATCTGTTTTGTCCTGCATTTAACTTCAGGACCTCTGAAAAACACAGTGGTGTGAATCACACTTCTTGTTACCAGAGTATCTGTGACAGTGTCAGAATTGTCTCCAAATTATTGAATTCTGGGCACTGCTGTGAAAGTAGTACAGTGTAACAGGTCAGGGTACACACTTTAGTCATCAGCCGTGATGAGGGCAGATATATTTTTAAATTTTATTTCCTTTCCTTGTTTGGAGAACTGCACACCTGAGATTTTTCCCTCTGCAATGATTGCTTCTCCCAGGAAACGAAAAATGAAACAAAACTTCTGAAGTTAGGAGAGGGATCTGTTAATCTATTTACTCCATTATTCTCCTTGGCAGTAGCTGATAACTAGTAATACTTTAGAAAAAGTAAAGCATTTAGGTAATTGTGGCAGGATTCACAAGGGGATTGTATATTTCAGGGAAAAGGGAGCCCTTTCGAAATTCCTTGAAGGCAATATTATTATTTTACTCTCTAAAAATGGGAGTGTTACCCTTGCTTTCTAATGCCCTCCAAAAATGCTGTAAACAGCCATCCGATTACACAGCTGTTTCTGGATGTGTTAAGATAACATTAAATATTAAATATATTAAGATCACATTAAATACAACAAAATGAAAACAAAAGCACCTCTAACCCTAAGCATTTGAGTGGTTTAAAAACTGAGGGAAACAATTCATTTGTATTTTTTAAATAACACAAAATCTGTAAAAAGGTTCCTCCCTTTTCTGGAAAGAAAAACATGCACTAGATGTTGGACACACTGTAGAAGTCTATATTAGCAGGGATCAAAGGGCAGTCTCCGCATTTTTAGTTCATATCCTGAAATTGACTGCACTGAAGTCAATGAAGCTATATACAGGTCCGGGTGTGCAATCCCCTGTGTGCCATCAACGGATGCTACGGGCCTGAAACAGGTAAGTACAATAAGGTTCCAGTGAGAGTTTTCTGAAGCAAAACACCTATTATGCAAGCCGGGCTCATTCCAAAGTTATGGCAGGGATGGAAAGTACATATACCCTTAGGTTACACAAAATAAATTAAAATACAATTAAATAAAATTTAAAAATTATGCTAACCTTTTGGCTATTTTATACTTGGAAAGCATGGTATGGCTATCTGTGCCCAGAGAGAATGATTGAAAAACAGGTATTTTAGAATTTATTTTGCTAAAATTCCACAGTGACATCTGTGTGTGTGTGTGTGTGTGTGTGTGTGTGTGTATACACGTGTATGTATATTACACACATGTGCATGGAAAGGTTTAATTATGCAT
>NW_017728997.1:7643464-7647592 GCF_001723915.1 Gavialis gangeticus
TGTGTGTGTGTATACACGTGTATGTATATTACACACATGTGCATGGAAACGTTTAATTATGCATATACATATGAGTGTACATGCATACGTACCCACACATGCACGCACACATTTCATTTATGCATGTGTGTGTAGAGAGAGATATATATATATATTATGCACACATGTATGCACACATGCACATGCGTGTATACATTTGTGTGTACACACGCATGCACACACACACATTTTATGTTTAAAGTAAAATTTCTTGTGAAATGTTTAACTTCTCTCCTAAGTGACTTAACTCTTCGGCATCAGACTCTCAGGCAATCTTAGAAAATTGATATAACTTTTTTTATAATGGTTGGCTACTGTGCACTAAGCATTGCTTAGTGCTTATTACATATTTACTGCTGATTATCCATATCTGCAGCCTGAAGCACCAGGTAGATATTCATGTATCCTTTCTAATAACAGTGATCCTGATATGGCAGTCTGGGCAGATTCCCTTAAGCACACAGAGTCCCTTGAGTCCCAATCATGGCAAAGGACTATATATATTAGTGTATTATATCAATATAGTTAAAACTGTGAAGCAGAGACAGACACAGTTTTTCCTTTGGTGTAATTAGTATTACATCACTGCAATATATAGTTGATAGAGGAAACAAGTCTGTGAGCTGAAATAATTTTTCACCAGATTAGGTGAAGTTATCCCAAACCGAGTGAGGGGTAAAACTCCACCAGTGTAAACTATCCAGGGTATAGGACAGGGTAAGCACCTTTTGCAGTTGTTGCTGGTGAAAGTGTATGCACCTCTGAGTTAGTCTGAAGAGAGGCAGAAAGCAAGGTAGAGTTGCACCTTACAGACTAACACGCCCAACTACTTTTCTCTGCCTGAGTTTTAGATCAGCAAGACCAACTGTTACTTTGTCATGAAACAACAACAAAAACATCTTCCCTAATCAGAAAGGCCAACATCCACATTTTCCTGTGTGCGTTTGCTTGGATTAGACAACAGCTTTTGAGCCACATCAATCTCATATGAACTACCGGTCTCAATTTGCATTGCTGAATAATTTCAGAACTTTGTCTTTACCTCATGCAGAACCTGGGAAAAGGAAAGATCCTTCGACTTCTTGCTTTTCCCTTCTTGTTTCTTTTCAAATAGCACAAAGTTACCAATTAACCTAACAGTTTAAGAGTTCTCCCAGAGACTCTGGCAGGGCTAGCATTACAGGGCTTCCCAAGACAATCAGTCACTCCTGAACCTTGTTAACCAGCAGAGTTAATTTAGAAGCTGCACCTTCTAGAGAATGTTAATGAGCTGCACTAATAACAGGCAGCTGACTCTCCTTAGGGAGGTGAGGGGAAGGAGGAAGACTGAGTATATAAATTCACACTGAAGAGGACTGTAAAACAAAGTAGAAGGGCTATGGGCTGGGAAGTATGATGGGCTAGCTGTTTATGATGCTTTTTTTTTCTTTTCCCCCCACCCTTTTTTTTTTTAAAACTTTAGTGAAATAAGTCAGGTAGAGGGTAGGGGAAAGATGCACTTTCTAGAGTAAATGCATTTAGTTTCTGTGGCTTTTCAGGTGCCTTTCTTGCCTTGGCTCAGCAGGAATTTGAGCAGACAGATCATGCTCTCAAGAGCTGGCCATGTTCCTAGTAATCTAATTTTTATTCCTCCAGGGACCTGATATGAATGGGGCACTAGAACTTTGTCTGAAACTTTATCTCCTTTTTCCTGCTGCTTTTTGGGCTCCTACTTAGTAGCACAGGAGAGGAAAGAAAGAGCAGAAAATTTCAGAAGTTGATGAAGTGTCTTCATGTTGCTTTGGAAGATCTTCTGCAGCATAAGAAATCAGTATTTCCTACACACGTACATGCGTATATAGCTTTTTAATTTTTTTCCTACATGCTTGCACTGTTTTGCTAGTTGCTTCTATTGAACTGGGCTGTAAATACCTCGAGGAACTCCTTGGGTAGTGTATATATAGGACTCCACTTACGATGGTTGCTTTCTCTTCCCACTGTTAGCTAATACAGTGTTAATCCTATTGATGAGATGGGGAATATCATGCTGAAAATACATGACCACTCCAATATTTCATGGTATGAACCTTAAGAGTGCTATAGGACAAAGCAGAAAACCCTTTGTTCATTTTTAAAAAAATAAATTAAAAATCAGAAAATAGAATTGCACCGTAGGTTTTATTTAAATAGCCTATGTTGAGTAGCAACTAATTAACAATCCCCATTTCCAGGCTCTCCCATAGCTTAAAGGATTCATTTGCTCCTTTCAGAAGATGAAGCAAAATGATTAGCTAAAATCTAATGATAAACCTATCTTATAATGAGAGCTGGGGCAGAGCAGCAGAGACTTTGGGTAGACTCTAGATGCCATTACTGTAACATTTGTGAGCTATTAGGCAGCCTGAGAGGTGTCAGCAGTGGCAAATTGAGGCAACCTGAGAGTAAGGACTGTGTTCTTTTGTATAGTGCCTTGCACACTGAGGTCTTGCTCCATAATTAGGGCTCTAAGGCACTGATGCTATAAATAATATTAACCTCAAAACTGGAGCTTGAGTTACTTTAGTTCTAACATATTTTCTTTGATAGTTAGTTTACAGACTACAGCCTGTAGAAACAACCATCCTTTTTTAAGGAACCAAAGAACAGCTGGGACCTGTGACATCCAGAGGTGCCGTGGAGCCCTTGTTCCATAACCCGGCCTTGCAGGTCCTTCTTGAGGTCCTTTTGCTGAGGGTACTCAGTAGCTTGTTTGGTGCATTGGACTTGGACTTTTCCAGGACCATGTGCATCTTCTCTATCTTGTACCAAATGGCCAAGGGAAGCCTGATCTGTCTGGCCAGTTTCCTGCTGGGTGAACCCAAGATGGCAACTCCAAAAAGCTGCAGAAACCAGCTCACTCAGACTGACTCCAATGACACCCTGCAACTCTTCCATGTATTGCTATGTATCTTATTTGAGTTCAGACATGCCATCTTGCAAGAAAATGTGAACCAGTTTGCATTGTGCTGGGCTACTGAGGGGACATGCTGCATGAGGGAAGACAGACCACTAATCCTCAGTGCAACCCCAGGAAGGGCATTACAGGGATTCAATCTCCATTGATATGGGTGTACCTTACAGAGCAATGTTTCATGCTCAGCCACTGGGGGGGGTGAAGGAGACACACACGCAGTTTTGCATTTATATCTTTTTGTTTTACTATTTTTATAATAAAGGTTTAAAAGTCTACATGTCTCTGTATTTCTCAAAATGAATGAAATTCAACACACATGGAAGGTGTAGGATTATTATTATTATTTCATTTTCTCTGACCTAGTATAGTTTCCAAGATGTTAAACAGAAAGCAATCTCATGGTTAACTAGCTCTTTCTGTGTTAAGGGCCAAATCTTGCCTGCCATACTTTCCTTCCATAGAATTTAATGTGAACTACGCCACGCCTAAAATTACTAAGTCCTTCTCTCTTAGGTGCCCAGTGTCAGAGGAGGGAGCTTCACAAAAACCTTTTCTGTAGAAATGGAAGTGTTTCACTGGCTTGGCATTCTGAAATTCAACACAGCCTCCATGTACCATAGTTCACACCTAAGTCTTCATCCCCAGGCATATAATTTTTGGAACACAAATACAGTGTTTATGGATGACCAAAGGAAAGGAACTGAGTGTCCGTTCTCTGGAGGCTTGTTATTTCAGATAACTTTTTTTCATGCCCATTGGTCAGCAGCTCATATCTCCAGTTTATAAAACACTATGGGAGAGGCGTTTGTTCACGGATATCAGCCTGTCAGTTCAATTAATGGGAGTTGGACTCACCTTTTTAACTATTTGTGTCCTCTGTGGATGTTTCCAACTCTCCTGTTTGCTTTGATTCTGAATCTAGAGGAAAAATATAGTCTACAAACCTAAGGATGGATAATTGTGTCCTCTTGCAGTCTGTCCTATCAGTATATCTCAGGGATTCTCTTTGTTGGGGGCGATAGATTTCATTGCTTGCCCTGTTTCTTCTGTTATTATATTTCCTTGGGAGTGATTCCAAACAATAGGCTGCTGGGTGATCTGCACTGTGGAGGCAGTTTCCAGAGAGCTGGGGATTTCCACAACTACCAGAGAATAGT
>NW_017728997.1:7652592-7688642 GCF_001723915.1 Gavialis gangeticus
GGAGCTTTCTTTGCTTTTAAGGACTGCTTTTCACTTCATCTCCCTGATTACATACCCTTTCATAGTGCTGTAAACACTAAATGAACTGAAATTTCACCTCTGCTCAAGATTTGATGGACTTCTCTACCTCTCTGATTATACTGTATTCTCTTTATAGATCACTATTTACCTTCTCTTAGGATTTCATAGTTTCTAGGGTCCCTTCCAACTCTAGAAACTATGAAACTATGAAATTTATCTTATAACTCTGTTTTCTTTGGGAAGAATTGAGGAAATATTTTGGGGAGAGGGGTCCGTGCTAGCACAGAGTAAAATATGATAAGTCCCAAGTTCTGTGTCTTCATTTCCCATGGAGAAGGGGGCAGATGTAACCAAAGTTTTGCTATTTCATTTAGTCTGCCCATTGTGCTAGGCTTAGTTCATCATTGTATTAATACATTGATGAAACTTTTTGTAGAGGTTTTTAAAAGCTAATCTAGTTAGTTGTATGGCCCATAGACTATGGAATTGTCCTGAATACTTCAATGATGGATAAGTTTAAGATGATTTGAAGGTCTAACCCAATGGATTTCATTACTCAGACTGTTCCAAACCTCTTCAATCTCTTGAATCCTGGGATGGAAAAAGCTCTGAAAGAACAGTCTCTGTAGAGTGTTACAGCACTTGGTTCTAGGACTGAGGAAAAGGAAAAACATCTCCACTATCAGAATTGCATAGTGTATGGGTACCTGCTAATATTTATATATAGATGAGGGAGGGAAGTAGAGTGAAGGTTGTATATCTCACCAGTGAGAAGGAGAGAAGAGCATGATATCTAAAGTCTGAGGCCCTTTAGATGAAGATGGGGATTTGAAATGTCCTATAAAATGTAAGATGCACTGCAAGTTAACCAAAAAGAAGAAAGGAGAGCCCAGAGATGATGGGGACCACAGTTGCAGGAGCAATGGAGGAAGTAGTGCCCATATATTAACCCCTCAGTGGCTGGATGCACCCCTTGGACAGCCTTCCTGCACACAAACAGTCCCTAGCTTTCAAGATCATCAGCAAAGCAGTAAGTGAGCAGCTCTTCCTCATTTAAGGGAGTGATGTTCCCGGGAGCATAGTAATGAGAGATGTTCCCGGGAGCATAGTGAATTCCATATTAGATTTCATATTCCTTATGAAACAAAAATAACAGGAACCAACAGGAGAAATGGAGCTGCTCTCACCTGTGGTTTACTGTCTGAAGGGCTGCTAACTATAGCTACTGTCCTCTATTACACAGAGAAACAAAACGGATTTGAAATAAAGTGGTATTGGCTTCAGATCCTGTTTAAAGGGATACAGATTATCTTTGAACTCTTTGGGTTTCCTGCTGCCTTGTCACCCAGCATGAAACAACGCACTTTAGTTAAAAATAATTCGATAAGTACAACAGGGGGGTGTTAAGAAAGGCAAACCCCAACGTTACTGTGAGGAAATAACATAGTTGAATAGTAAGTCATTCCTTGCTTCCTTCCTATCAAGGTGTGTGATTAAACTAGGCTCAAGAATTGAAAAGGACACCGTGCCTTTGTGTACAAGTCCTAATTACTGGAGGAATGCAAGTAAGAAAGACAAGTTTGAATTATTTTTGATAGCTTTATAAAAATGAGAACTTGAAACTATTTTATCTTCAGTATTGGGCTGAAAGTCCTGTGGAATAAGTTTACCTTCTTATTCTGGTCAGTCTGGAAAAGCAGAAAAAATTTCACAATACTCTTTACAATTTTTTAGGTGAGTTTTTCTGTCTTTAGATAATAGCACAAAGAGTTTCAAAGCATAACAAGCAGTCCTCTACTCCACTTTTGCGGGAAAACCTGCTTTCTTCATTTTTTGTTGGTCTCTTAATTGGCATTTTTTTTTATTACTGAAATGATAACACTGCTCCTTATGTTTTGATACTTGTATTTAAGGCTGGAACTGGGTAGAAGACCATCAGAGGAAAAAAAAGTTGTCTTTCATTTTCCTAAAACTTTTAGCCCCACCTGCCCCCCCACAAAAAAAATGATTTCAGGAGATTTTATATTTGGGTTAGGTTTTTGATTTTCATTGGCTCTTGTCTAATGCAAGCTTCAAACAAAGCCCTTTATGGCTTTATGCCCTAACCTGCAAGCACTTGCATCAGGCTTGATTTTATTACTGCAAAGATTCCAGTTTGAGAGCCCTCATACTGAAAATCAACATGCTGTAACAAATACATTTTAAGAGGACAACTTTTAATGATCTGAATCTTACAAGTGTTGACTGTACTTAATGATTTTACAGTAAGGTAGTAAACATACTTGACATTTTTTCCCTCCGGGAATTTAAAGTAGTGATTTAAAAAAACCCAACCGAAATAACCTTTGGCTAGTGCATCCTTAGATATTCTAGTCTCCATCACTTTTGAGCTGCATAGGCTACATTTGGTTGGACAAAATGCTGCACCAGAATACATCAGAATCATTTACATCACTCAGACTCTCATCATACCTCCGTAGTGTGATGGAGGTCCACAGAGCAGAACCACTCCTTGTCCTTCTCTTACTGATACAGTGCTTCTCGTTTTGGTTTCAAATTTTTCAAGATCTTAGGGGGGGAAAAAACAAAATCTAATTATTACCAGTCAGACTTCTCGGTTAATTATAGGACTGATCTAGCTATCCTTACTCAGTCAGATGAATTCTATGCAAAACCAGACATTGCAGATTGGACCAGGAGGCCATCTTATATCTAGTATTCTGTCTCTAATAATGCCCAGTTCTGGGTGCATTAAGAAAGGTCTTCACGTTCTTGCAGTGCGAAATTATGGAATATTGTGTCCATGGAGAGGTTACTCCCTAAGCCCTTTCAGCATTAGTGCATGACTCGAGTGTCACTTTTTGGTATCAAATACAAAATGTAAGTGTATAGCTTGAACATTTAAAAATATTTCAAATTTACATATCAATGAAAGGCCCCTGCCACCCCCTCTTTTTTCAAATAGGGACCACATTTTTTTTTCTACATAGCTAACTTACTATAGCTCCTTATTAAGCACCTTGAAGATTTTTAGTAAGAAATAAAATAGACTTCAATGCCCACGAAAGCAGGGCTTTTTAAATTAATCTACTAAGGGTTTTTTTTTTTTTGATAAATGCTATACAGAAGTCAGTGGGTATCTTGAAATTAGTCTGGGAAGAGAAAATGAAGAGACTTACAGAATACAAATAAATGGACAGTAGGGCATTATTTTTTATGGTTAATAAAGTTACCCCTTGCTAACACATACAGTTGCATTACGACCCACTCTTAAGTGCAATTTTTATGGCTATTTGTCACTTCCTTTTAACTGGAGCTATGAATACACATGAAGAAGAAAATACAACCCACTATTTCATTGCTTGCTAAAAATGCACAGGTAATAAGTTTCTCAGTATGGTTCCCCTTTAATAATGCGATTTCAATGACAAAAGATAACACACAAAATGTACCTTCAATAAAAACCCCCAAATCAATTATTTTCTTTTTGTTCCAAAAGTTCTCATTAAAACGATGAGATTTTTCATCAGAGTGCATTTGACAGGGGATGTCACCTGCTTCTTTTTCATTCAAAGAACATTTCAGTAAAATAAAACAGACCATAATAATATCACCACCCCAAAACTAGCTATGCCATATAATTTCATATAATCATGTTTTACTTATGATTTCTGTATTCAGCTTACTACAAGGGTATGGATTCCAAGTGTATTCTTTTCAAATTGTAAAAAGTCCTTTTTTAAGGTCCTGTTAGACATGGAAAGTTAGTTGGGTAAGTAGTTGTGGGCAAATTAAACTCAACACCCACAAGAACGCCGAGAAAATAAGAGCTGCATTTGATTTTCTATGGATGTTTTTGTGGGGTTTTTTGTTTTTGTCTTTTGTTTAACTATTATGTAAAGAGTCTGTCTCCAAAGCATTAAGCGCTTCATGTGTCAACTAATAACAAATGCATAATACGATTATGTGCTTGATAACATTGATAACATGTTGGCTTATTTTTCCTTTTAAACTATTTTTTTTTTTTTTTTTAAGCTTTGAAAAATTGCATATGGAAATTTATGTGCCAGGGGACTCTTAATGGGTTTGTTAAATGTCTGGATTAATACGGGCCATTTGCATCCACTGATAGTTAACTGATTCTTACTGTGAGAAATAGTCCAAATTATTTTGTGGTATTAGCTCTGATTTGGACTTGCCCGTCTAGGAGCAGGGTGATGCCTGAAGGGGATAAATGCGGCCCTTTTCATTTTTGAATTTTTGCCACTCGCTGAGATGGGAGTTGATACAGAAGTAGTGGGTTATGACCAGAAGTCGACCCTGTCATTCTCAGAGAGCTGTTGGGGTATTGCTGAAAATGATTTTTTTTTCTTAAGCTTTCATAAAAAAATGTAATAAGTTCTTCCAGAGAAGAGAATAAGCCTAAACCAATGATCTTTAATACCCACACCGGAATATTTCTTTAGTGAGGAAACTTAGCAGGAAGGTTTGATTTTTGGAGCACATCTACAATTGAACTGTGCTTTGCGGTACTCTTGCAATAGCTTGTTTTGGTTTTAAGCAATATCATAACATGGACACGATGCTGCCTGTGGAGCCTGACAGCTCAAGTTCATACGTCTGTGCTACTGCTTTTAGATTTCATCAGCTGCCTGTAACATTTGACACACCAGTGGACCCTATAATGCGAGGTGCAATCACACTTGAATGGTGCCATTCTTTCCGTTTTGAGAGGATGCAGATGACCCATTGCTCATCTTCCCTTAGGGCTCTTTCATATGTTATTCTGAAGGATTTCACAGTTTCCAGTGAGCATAAGGGTTTATCATGTCGTTAGCAAGGAGGCATGAACTGAGAGGTCTTCAGTGAGCCACAATCACTACTTCTATCTGGCAAATGCTTCCGTCCTACTTGTGTGGTCAAGTATCTTGCCTAACATCTGGTGTCACAAACTAAATGGAGTGGGACAGAGTAAGGAATGCACACAGGGTAACCAGAAGAGATGGAGGAGAGTATATGGTGTGCATCCCTTTGTAATCTGAGTCTCTTGCAGTGTTTCTCTGATGCATACAAGCTGCACAGGTAGTCCTCAGACTTACGACACAGTTGCTGAAAGCCATGTGTTAAACTGAAACTTTGTAACTCAGAACCAATTTTCCCATAGGAAACAATGTTATAAATGGGGGATTCGTTCCTGAATCAAGGCCCGATACCCTATTTTTACCAAAAATAACCCAGGCTTTTGTACTCAATCAATTATAGATGAGTAAAATAGCTACATTATATTGTAAATAGCAATCGCATTGATTTGGAAATATTTCTTTGAGGTGACTTTGCTGGTCTTAGCTGGAGTCTTCTCAGGAGTCTTGGCTACAGGTTTTTCTGGAGTCTTGTCTGCTTTCTTCAAGGAAGTGTCCAAGGAAGTTTAGACAGATGTTCTCCAGGGAGATGGGAGACCCAGCAAACTTGTTCGCTGGTGTGGTGTGGCGAAGCATTGTAAAGTCAAAACTGATATCAGAAAGTTGAAACGGTGTCAATTTATCAACTTTGTAAGTGCAAAGCATTGTAACTCGAAATGTTGTAAGTCATACTAACTGTTGGCTGGTTTTGGGTGAGGTTCAAGTTGCTGGTTTTCAAAGCTAAGATCCATTATGAGTTCTGAATATATCAGACAATGACTTTTACCATATGAGTGTCAAAACCAGTATTGATCCAGCGAGATGCTCAAATTCACCATCTCCTGTTTGTACAGGGAAGGGAACTGATGGCAGAAGACTCCTGTGAAGATGGATCCTGCCTACTGGAATTGGTAGGAAGTAGACTGTAGATTAAATAGCCAATGAACACCAAAGTTTCATCTCACTGCTACAGAAGGTCCTTCTAGGCCATGATGGAGCCATATTAACAACACCAGGTATAATGGCCAGGCTCTGATGTGTACCATATCACTGCCTATGCTGTAGATATTGAGTAAAGAGTAGACCTGTGAATCAAGGGTGGTCTATCCTCTCCCAGATTCATTTTTTAAAAAATGGCTGAAATAGAGAGACAGGTATACTGCGATTCAGTGACATCATTTTATTTGTTTCCACAATGAGGAACTTCCCCCTGTTTTTCCACAACTCAATGGTTACATTATCCAGAAAATTTATAAACAACAAAGAGTCCCATTTCCTCAACAATGATCACTAACAAATGGGCTCAGGTTTGGCATGTCAGTCTCTCATTTAACTCCCTCAGCTATGACCAGTTCAAGGAACTTTACTGTTTTTCCCTTTTTCCTCTTCTTGCTTATTGGTCTCCTGTGAAGATATTGTCTATTTAGAGGTGGCCGAATTGAATTAGACAGGTGCAGCACCTCATGAACACATTCTGCAACCTGTCATGGTGACAATTGAACATATCTGTCAATACACTGGGAAAAGCATTTTTAAACCATAAGATGTCCCTTTAATTACCTGTGTCCTATCTCTGTGGGTTGTAATCTAAAGACTCAATGGGGAAAGAAGATTAAAAGACAAAGTTCATATAGACTTTTCTATTACTACTTAGAAAGGAAACTTTGAGTGGAAGTGGTGTGTTAATACACACTTAACAGATACTTAAGGTTTTTTATTGGTGTAATATCTGAACAATTAGCCTTTAAATCCATATAGAAATATGTCTACCTACTTGTTCGGAAAATGTAATACAATTTAAATGATTTATAAATTAATGAATTACTCTGCTTCCCTTTTTGCAAGGGGGATCAAGAGTTTGCTACAGATCGAGATCCAGTATTAACCCATCTGTTTTGAGAGAGGGGCATCAGCTGGTCCAGCTTCCCTCATCCATTCACAGATGGACCTAAGGCCAAGCAATGAAAGAACATAAGCACATGGCCTGGGTAAGAGAGTAGCCTTTAGTATTGGCTCAGTTCATTTAGGCTAGGTAGCCTTATAGAATATTCTGTGCTCATTACAACTAGCAAAAGGGGAAAATTCAAGTCACAGATGGGTTGTTTCCCAACACAGTAATGAAACCACTGAAGCATGTGAGTGTTACGTGAATAATCATAGTATTCTGAACGTGTGTACAGGAGTGGAAAATGCTACTGGGTAGAGTAGGGAAAAATGTGGAGATCAGCTGGGCCATCAGAGAAATACAGCCTTCAGAGTCCATATGCCAGCACTGCACATAGAAATGACTCGGGCCTGAATGTTTCAAACTTCAGAATTTCAAGTCTAGGACAAGGGGTCCAATTATTCAGGTCTGAAAAACTCCCATTGTCTTCAATAGAAGGAGGATCATAAAAAAGTTCAACTGTCAGATCACCCCAGGGATGCTGATCAAAAAAGAAGCCAGCCAAATCTTTTGAGGTGCTGGCATTGGCTAAAATCCCAGGAACTTCTCTTTCTTGTTTGCTAATGTAAAGAGGCTATAGGTTTTATTATAGAAATGTGTAAAGGGGGAAAAAAAAATATCACCCCTTTCCTTGCTGTAAATCATAATTTTACATTTTTGCTGAGAACAAGATTTTGCTGGTAAAGGAAGCTCTCTGAGGAGGAAGGGGGAAAAGAGTGATGTTTGAGTAGTGAAAGGTGTTTCCATAAGGATTAAAAAAGTTAACAGGTTTGCATGGCTAGCTTTAGGGCTCTGCTGGTAATGTTTTCCATCGCTCTGAAAACTGATGCAGATTCCTGAAAGCGGCAGGATTTGGAGAAATATTACTCTTCTGGTGTCACTCTACTGTATTTTAAGGAACTGTTTTCCCCTTGATCATTAATTAAAACATGGAAGCAACAACTGATTAACATTACAAAAGAGCTACACTTAAACATCCTAGAATCCACATTATTTGCTGATTAGTATGATTAAATTTGAACAGCTTTGCTATGAGATGTTGGTACCTGAAATACAAGCAATATGCCAAAAGGTCTGTGCAAGTATCTCATTCATTTCACTAATATTATTGCAGTATATTGCAGGTCGGATTTCCAAAAGAGCTCAGCACAGTTTGGCACAGGTTTTTAAAAGAAGTTTAGGTCCCATTTGGTTACCAAACGGAAATGGCCAGATCTTTCAAAAGTGCTCTATATCTAGCCCTTTCAATTAAGAACAGTAGCAACCCACTAGAGTGCTGAGTAAGGCTGATTTAAAAAAATGCTACTGAAGCTGTTTTCCTTTTCTCCCCCTTTGTTGGGGGGGAGTTGTTGCGCTTGCACAGAAGTGTTGAAACATCACCCAAAAAACGCAACAGAAGACAAATAAATTAAGATGTTGCTAGCCCCTCACAGGACTTGTAGTTCAAAGTCATATGCCCCTTTCCTCTCTCTGGGTGGTTTTCTTAATCAGGTTATATCTCCCATGGTCAACCATGGCCAAAGACTCCTATGATGCATTGAGAAAGCTCAGCAAGAGATGCATAGTTAAAGTTGTCAGGCATGAAAAAGTGGACCACAATGGAGAATGGAGAGAGAAAGTGGTATTTCCTAATTATAGGACTTTAGCTTAAAAAAAAAAAAAAATTTTGAGCAAAAGAGTTTGGTGGCTGATTTTTTTTTTTTTTTTTCACTGAACATTTGAAATATCCTCTGGATAATTAAATGCATTTAATTGTTGCAGGGGTTTTTTCCCCCTCTGAAGGAAGGAAAATAATTCTGATCAGCTGTGCACAAAGAGGTTTTGGCATGTGTAGACAAAATGGGGGCCCTAAATTGAAGCAGGGGATTTTAAAAAACACTGCTTAAATTTAGGGCCAATTTAAACCCCTGTGTTGTGTATACACCGCAGTAACTTACCTCCCTCTCCGATGGGGAGGGGAGGGCGAACTGCCGGCGGGCGGAACGGTCCCTGGGCTGTGGAGAGGGCTGCTGCTTCCCTCTGCTGCTGTGGCACCCCCTGCCCCCCCCAGGCAGCACCTGTCCACAGGCACCCGGCTCTGGCGGTCCCTGGGGGGCAATGCAGCTGCAGAGGGAAGCACCAGGCCCCCACGCAGCTCAGGCAGGCAGACTCCAGGGGAAAAAAAACAAAAAATCAAGCTCACCACTTTTCTCGGGCAGAGCCTGCTTTCCCAGGCTGCTGCCAGGTTGCCTGCAGGGCTTCCTGCAGAGCCGTGGAGCTGCACGGAGCCCAATGCTTTGCTCCATGGCTGTAGGAGAAGCAAACTGCTCAGAGGAGTTTTAGTTTGCTGCGCCCCAAGTCATTTAAGGCACATTATGCCGCCAAATTTACTACAGCAGATGGAACTAATGCACAATACGCTACCAACGTGTGCAAACACCAGCACCATTAAAGTGGTGCAAAAGCATTTTTCACTGATTGAAATGCCTTGATGGGAGTTGTGAGGTACGAAGCTTTTCTGAAAGCATGGCCCTAAATAATCATTTACCCTAACAGCAGAAACAGATCACTGTATTCCATGTTATTGTGTTACCTAGCATAACTCTATAACGTAACATGACATAACCTAATAAAGCATAATGTTGCTTGTCAAGATGGTATTAAATAAGAGCTAAGATCAGGTGTTTGGCATTCATTTAGATTACTAATATGCACTTAGGAATAGTGTGGATATTTAACAGATGGTGTATTTGCTAACTTTAGTGTTTCTGTAGAAATCTATAAATAAGTTATTGCCTAGCTCCACAGATTTCCTTCCATTCTTTGCCTGTATTTATCTCAGTTTGTGAGCAATGGCTTGTCTCCCTCTGCATTGCTCTCTCAGCTGTAAGTTCTATATATATGTGTGTGTGTGTGTGTGTGTGTGTGTGTGTGTGTATATGTGTATATATATATATGTATATATGTGTATATGTATAAAAAAATCTTCTCTTCAGCAGCATATATGTTGGCAGATTGCTGTCTGTATAGCACAATTAATCAGTCAAATGTGATAATGAGGTCATGTAGCCTAAGCAAAAACATTCAGGTGAATAAGTGATTCTTCACAGTGAAATGTGGGAATATATGGACTCAGCTGTGCGTGGCAGCAAGTCGTCATCTTTTGCTGGGGAATATTTGCAGACCACAGCAAGAGAGAATCGTGCTTAAAGCAGGCCAAGCGTACGCTACTCTGTGGCAACTGTTTTAGAAGAGGACAGGGCTGTTTCTGATATGTGGGGTAGGGCAACTTCCAGCGTAGTGGTGGCTGTACACATAAGTATGGAGTTGGCATAGTGAGCCAGATCTTAATCTGTTTATAAATTGTTATATCTCCATTGAAAGTAACAGAATTATGCTGATTTGCATCTGCTGAGGGGTATGGCCCGAGGGTCTTAAAAGTGGATATTCAATTAGAATGAAAGCAGAGGTGACATAAATAGCATTTCAGAGGAGAATGAGCATTAAAGGAGCCTTTCTAAGCAGAGCACTGCAATTAAAAGAAGATAAGCAAACCCATATGATCAGCGAGGTGTTTAGTTAAGGAGATGAATGATGATACCTAGAGAGATATGTCACTGGAACATACACAGGCATTTCCTGTTCAGTGTGCTCATGTTACGACACTTCTAGGTGTGATGCTCAGTCATAGAAAGGTGAAAATATTTCTTTCTTTTCTTAGTGTTTAATGCTAAACATTTGCATAAATGCTGATTGCACCAGCAGTTTATAAATTTTCTTAGCTAAAATATTGAAAGTATTAATGTTCTTAGCTAAAGTACTGTTGGAAGTTTTGTAAAGCAAACTGCTTCTAAATGAATGTGGTAGCTGTATATCAGTCCATTCTAACATCTCGCTACACGGTGGGTGAGACTGGATATAGGGGCACACGTACACAGTGGATACAAAGATCCCACATAAGTAATAGTAAATCAGTTAATGCAATCTAAGTATTTTATGGTGACCGCTGCATAAAGGCAGTTGAAAACGTGCCTATTTCACTTTTTGTGTAGAATTTTAAAATGGCTGAGTGGCAGAAATATTACCTTTTTAAAATGGTGTTTGGTAGCCCAACCCTGGGTGAGCTATCTCCAAGTGAGGTGGATTGCCTTTGAGCAAAACCAGTCTCCTAAGATGAATCCAAACTTTTTTATCTTGGATCCTCTCCATTCTTTATTGGTTGGTTCTGATCCCAGAGACCACTTCAACTTTTCATTTGCATTCTTCACCCAGTTCTTAGTGCTACTCTCCTCCCATTTTTTTTTAAGATAGACATACCAGATTCTGTATTGGGCCTTGCCAACTTTTACTTGCATGTGAAGTAAAATGAACAGTAGACTCCATGGTTTTTAAAGGGCTCCAACATCTAGAATTCACATGAATACTTAAGAATTTACCATACTTCCTTACTTGCTTGCATATACTATGGTGTTGGGAAGTATATGGAATATAACGGGATTGTATTTCATGTTGGAGGAACCGGCAGAGTAACTAGAGGCAGGTGGGAGTGCCCTCAAGTGCCACCTTTGGGTGCTGGAATTGCCCTCCACCCCCACACTATGGAGCCTGCACCCTGGCAACATACTCATGCTAAGGACCCCAAGCAAATCCTTGGTGGCTGCTGCTGCTGCCACTTTGAGTAACAGCCAGGGCAGGCAAAGCATGTGGTGACTGCAGCAGCACTTTAGCTGGGGACCATTTAGGAGTTCCTGGCATTGGTAAGATTGCTGCCTGGGTGTGTGCTACCTCTGCACCCTTCTTCCCCCCAGGGCTGTTGGAACTGAGCATCAAGGCCACAGAGTAAATGAAATCCTATGCATGGTCTCCCTTCCCCTGCTCTTAATAAGAGATGAATGATTTAGGTGAACACAAACAAAATGTGCATAGCATGAGTCCAGTTGGAAATGCTTGTCAAAACCCCTATTAGAGCTATCCAAACTTCCCGAGTCTATAAATATGAACTGGAAATGTCAAAAAATAGCCTCTTTTTCATGATATTTCCTCTGCTTCTGCTTTCAGTTACAGCTGCAAACATTATGAGGACGGTCTTTATCATAGCACTTCCAGTTGCAAACCTGGCCAAAACTGCTGGTGGGGAAACACTGCTTTTGTCTTGTATGAATTGGGGTATGGGGAGAGGGGGTTTGTTTACTTGTTATCAAAATCAGGGCAATGTTTATTTGCTATTTTTAAGATACCATTTATTTAAATATCTCATCGGATCCAAACAAGGTTTAGTTATAGTTATACTTTCTTTTAAAAAATGGGCCATGGCTTGGGAAGGCAGTATTTTATTCATCTCAGTTCACTCTATTTTTGACACAGCAATATGGAATAAGTCTTTTGTCTCTATTACTTAGACTGAGAAGACAGTCTCCTGAATATTTGATGCCATGCTGGTTTAAAGTGAGAGAAGACTCGACAACCGATCTTGTGGTGGATCACTAAATTATCCCACCAAATCAGGGCACTGTGCTTTATAGAGGAATTGCTCAAGGCATAATCTTGCTACTGCTGCAATAACATAAGCTTATATTGTGATCTCATGCATATTTTCAGGCTGCAAAACTGCCCTGGAAAGTTGTCCATGACCCTAGCAAATGCACTGTTTTTTGGGGTCCTGTTAGACGTGTTATTACTTACCATTATTTAGACATTAAGTATGGGACTATAACAAAGTAGGTTTTGCAAGTTTTAACTCTTGATGTACTTTGTATTAAGAGTGCATGAAGATTGGAGAGGTGTTTAGTGTTTTTTTAAATGATATTTTGTTGCAGTTATGTTTCCAGAAGGGAGGAGGGGAAACCGTGTGTTTTATCATTAAAAAGATATTAGCTCATTTTAAGAGTGAGTATCCAGACACCCTGCATTACAAACTAGCAAACAAGGAAATAAGAGGATTTTAATATATGAGTTTGTTACAGACAATTAGAGCAAGTCCAATTTATCACCTTGCATAATTACTAACAGTTCATCTGAATTAATGCAATTTCATGCTTTCTTGAACTTTTGATTTTTTTTTTCCATAAATGTTTTGTCATTACATAATCCCAAATATTATACTTGTAATTATAGACTGTTATTGCACAATACAATGAGTGCTAAGACATTAGAAGTAAGAGCACTTCACAAGTTAGAAATGCTCATTGGGAAAAATCAATAGACTGCTTCTCCCCCACATTTTTATTGAGATGTGATTACTTGTGATACATCAGGATGGTTTTCAGTTTCTTCTCTTTTTATAGAGCATAATATTATGAATGGTCAATGTAACTGGGCAAGGTGTATCACAATGCAATTCTTTTCCCAGGGAAATGTGACTTAAAAAAGTTCTGAATTCAGCAGTTTTCAGAAAAAGCCCATTGTTAGAAATCTTTGTTGAAGATTTTATCATCTGCACTTAGGGATTTGTTATCTGTGACTTTAAGTTTTTTATGATACTAATATTTCATATAACCTACTAATGAATGAGGTTATGGGTAAAAAGGATGCAAGTTTGTTACAGCCCTATGCTGAGAGCCTGGTTCTTCATTACAATTAGTCAATCTCCTGCTTTTAGCTGTGGAGGTCCCCAATTCCATTGCCATTTTGTTGTCCAAGATGGCACCTATCCATCTCAAAGAAAGGATCCTTACCTATTTAATTCCAACACAAACATTTTTTTCAGGCACAGCCCTTTGTTTCCTGGAACAGGGGCTCCGGAAGTGTTATGCTTCACTGGGCGCATCTACATGTGCAATTAATGCCAAGGGATACATTCCAGAGCTGTTTGAGCCAGAGTATACTGCTCCTGGGTTCACTTGTGTGTTCAGGACAGCAGCACTTTGAGCCGGGGCAGAGCAGACCCAGGCTGGCAGCATGCTCTTGGGGTTAGCCCCAGGCTCCGGGTGGCAGCGTTGGGCAGTAGAAGGGATGGCTGGAGCACAAGAGTGCCAAACGTGGAGCTGTGTGGTTGGGCAGCAAGCAGGAGTCTGGCCCCCTGCTGCCTGGGCTGACCAGGTGCAGTTTAGGCCTGGGTCAGCATTTACACATGCATTTCACTGCAGTTAATAATTCTACAGTAATACTGTACTTCTCCCCAACAGTCCTGTCTTCAACATGTTAATTAATTTACTATACCCTAATACCAGCACATGTGTAGATTGTGACACTTGACTGCAGAGCTAATTAATCCACTCATTAGCCACAGGCCGGAACATCCCTGGCCTGACTAATGGTGGCACATACTCAGTGGGTCTGTAAGATGGAAGGTTCCAGAGGCTGTGAACCTTGGACCCAGCATAAGGTAATGCCTAACCTTTAGTCCTGAGCATGCCCAGTTTGTTCTGTGTTATGTAACAGTTTTGGCACAAAAATGCCAGTGAGGTTACAGCTACCTTTTTTGAGCTGAACAGTACTTTGATTGGTATTGTTGATGATTAACACCTATATATATATATAGATACTGTATATAGAGATATCTAGATATCTATATCTATATATGGATCCTGGTTTTCTCTGCTAAAAAAAAAAAAAAAAAAAATCCCAATTTTCAGTTTAAGAAAAAGTAACCTAAATTCCACATTCCAGAGAGAGAGAGGTTTCATTTTAATTGTGGAAAAATGTGGAATTTAGGTTACTTTTATGTGTAGCTGTGTGGTTGGGCAGCAGGCAGGAGTCTGACCCCCTGCTGCCTGGGCTGACCAGGTGCAGTTTAGGCCTGGGTCAGCATTTACACATGCATTTCACAGCAGTTAATAATTCTACAGTAATGCTGTACTTCTCCCCAACAGTTAGGTTACTTTTTTTTAAACTGATAATTGGGATTTTTTTTAGCAGAGAAAACCAGGATCCCTGCTTTATCATGAAGGGTGAAAAAACCTCCACCCATCCCAACTTAATTCCACCTGTGACTCCGCAACTCCACAGTCCGAATAAATTGCCTGGCAAGACATTCAATCCTAGCTACTTTGGTGCAACAGATTCATATTTTACATATCACAGCTGTGGACATGGTGATCTTTTTCTTGCTAAGAAACTTAATTGGGTACACAGCACTTTTAACAACTCTAAAAAGTAGAGTAAACTTAGCAAATAAATCCTTTAGCAGTCTATACATTGTGATAGCAATGTCAATACTATTGATCTTTCTTTCTTCACACCATCTAATCTTAATTTTTTACATTCCCATTGATTTTGCATAAATTCAATTTTAAGATTAAGAGCAACATTATCTCTAATTAAGACAGCCAAAAAGCTGCTTAGCATTTTCCACTCTGATTTATATCCTTGAATTATCCACTAAACATTTAAAGAGCCTCTATACAGTAGTAACTGTTCTGTTCCCTTCAGAAATATATGGTATATAAGTCTCCAAATTATCATTATTATGATCTTTAATTGCCACAAGAGCTGTAGCTTTTGAATACTCAGTGTAACTCAATGCTGGTTCTTATGAATTATCAGGGAGATAATTCTTGTGTGTCCCATTTAAACAGGGACAGAATGAAAGGCTTGTATGATATTTATTGCTCTTCTTTTATTGTTCCACCTGGAATACAACACAGATCCGCTCTGCCTCTCTTTAACAGAAGGTATTCAACCCTTACTCCCCCAAATAATACCCCCAAGAGACATACCAATTCTGGCCATTGTACACTATTTCTCCTATTCTTTTCAAATTAAATCCACTCTCAAGTTGTCATAGCAGAGTAATTAGGGGAAGATAGAGAAAAAGACAATTCCCAGACTTCTCTTGGGTTTCCACATTAGCTTGAACTGGAATGTCTGGGCTAGCTGACCACTTGAACCAGTCTACGTGTCCTAGGACTGAGTAATTCATCATTACTTTATTTCACTCTTTCTGCTAACTACAAAAAAAAATGTAATTAGAAGTGAGACTATATTGTCCTAAAATGTTATTACTAAAGATGCATTAGTGTAACGTAAGTTTTCAAATTGGATCTGGAATTTTGTTCATCACTTAACACGCCATAAAACAGGAGAAGACTACAACTGAAGTTAAGGAAGCTGTCACTGGCTTACTATTTTTCTTCATGAACAAAGAAACACACTGCAGAAATACACATGCTATAATGTCCTACAAGCTGGTTTACATCTATTTTTGTGGCTTTCTTTTTTTCATCTATAAAGTTAACAGCATAAAATATTAAAATACACTTCAGAACAGAGCAAGGATGAATTGTACTGACTAGTGAGTATTGATGGAGCCCTAGGGCTTCTACTCCAAACTTCATCCAGAGGCCAAAGCCATATCCACAGAACTGACCTTCTCAAAAGGAAAAAATAGTAAGAAATATATTTTTAATATTTTATGTTCTTGAGCAGTTTTCTTGCTTGTCATCTCAGAGTCCATTTGTCACCTGTCATCGCAGAGTTGCTTTGCCGTCTGCATGAGTTTTCTCCAGATTGGTATGTTCTTAAAAACAGATTTTCCTCCACAGTCTAAATCTCTTGCACCAAATTAATCTCCAAAAAAACTGCAGTGACTTTGAATGAAGTTACCCTAAGGATACATTTGGCCCCTTGTGGCAAAATATTTATTTCTGCAAAAGCAGTAACTCTTAGCTTGAATTGTTCTCTTCTGTGTGTCCTTTATAGACCAAGTTTGTCAGTATATACATATACATATGCACAACGAACTGGTACCTCTCCTCCCTTCTCCCCCAACACCTTTTTCTCCCCTGGGGGTTATGGTGCATTTATGGAGTCCAGGTGCAATGCAAATGTGTCATCAGGGCATAGAAATTTTCTTGAATTCACCTGAGTGATTTGTGCAAAGAAACCATAACTATGTTATTTTACTTCATCTCTAGGTTTTGGGTATGGCTTTTATCAACAGGTTCTCTTAAATTCACTTTAATAAGATGTGAAAGTTTACAGTGCAATGAAAAACATGGTTCTCTATATCAGATTTGATCCTTTTTACATTGAATAGCTAAGTTTGTGGCCTTTCTAACTTTCATTATGAAAACTATTTATGATGATGACTCTTTCTATCCCGTGAACATGAACCATAGAATAAATGAGATCTATTTTATGTATTTGAAATTGATATTAAGGAAGGTTAGCCTGAGCTGCAAGAATGAATAAGCAAAAAATAAACTAATTTCATTACTCTTATTCAAAGAGCCAGTCATAAATTTGATGTGATTTTCCTTTTATTTCCAATCCTCTATCTTTTTATTTTTTTCATTCCAAACAGAAAATAATAATAAAAAACTTCATGTGGACATTGTGGATATTGCATTCAATAATTTATTGGAATCTGAGTCATATTGTCTGCAGTGAAAGTAAGACAGATAAAAAGGAAATTCACCCACACTGCAAATAAAGAGACTAGTTTTACCCTTCAAAAATATTAAATCTTATCAATCAGAATCTAACAGCTCTGGGACCTGGAGATGTTCTGTTACCAACAATATCTCAATCACATATTGCTTCTCCAATACAACTTGTGATGGACTGATTTAAGATAAACACTAATATAGGAATTACAGTAGAGTAAATAATATACTCAAAAAAAAATCTGTAGTTGCTTATGGTCCCTATTACCATAGTGTCTGTGCACCTCACCATATTTGATGGTCCCTGCAACTCTTTGTGGTGTATCCCTGCTTTACAAGCAAGGGCAGATAGTGAATAAGGCCCAGATTCCATGAAGGATGGAAGGAGTGTGACCACAACTGCACTTTCCACAGAGCCCACTACTGTCTGTATGTCATAGTCATCAATTAAGCCCTAACAGTGCCTAGTTTCTGGCTCTTGATAATACAACAACCCTGTTAACAACAGAGGTGTTAACATTTTGTAGGTGAAATTCAAAGTATCAGAGGAACTCTAAGAAAAACTGGGAAATTTAAGCTACTCCAGGGTTAGGTAGAAGCTGGTAGAAGTTAGGATTTAAACTTTGGGCATAAGCATCTACATTTTACTGAAGTCCCATTTTGTGGGTGTATGGTAGGGGTGTACGAAACGGGCTGTATTTGGTTCAGATTCAGTTTTGGCCTGACCCTGGAACAGTGATTCGATTCGTTGATTTGTATCGCTGTACTAATTCAATCTGGCTGAATCTGAAGATTTGATGCTGTTTCTGAGAATCAGCGATTTGGACATAGACACAGCTTTAAGTGTTTTTTCTACATGCCTCGAGGTACCAGGCATAGCTTTTGAATGCTGCGATGGTGGGGCAGATGGAGCATCCCACATGAGTGCAGCTCCCCCCTGCCCCCCATATGCTTGGCGGTGAACCCAGAAGTGGACTGGAAGTACTTCTGGTCCAATTCTGGGTCCACTGACGAGTGCGCTGGGGACCCCTCCGTGGTCCTGTGGGATGCTCCACGTGCCCTAGCATCTCAGCATTCACGAGCTGCCTGGTACCTTGAGGTATATAGAAAAAACATTTAAAGCTGTGTCTATGTCCAAATCTCTGAATCTGAAATGAATCAGGAGACCCTTTAATGTCTCTGAATTGAATTGATTCAGAGATATTCGGAAAGATTCGGAGATTCAGCCACCGAATTGGGCCAAATCTCTGCTGACTCAAATCAGTGACTGAAACTTCACACCGCCCTAGTCTAAGGCCTTTTCTGGATTTGATCCTACATTCCCTGTTCAGGGCTATACAGAAATAATTTGGCGGAGTAGAATACTGAAGGACTCCTGAGGTCCCAAGCTAATAGCATCAGCACTAGGCACGCTTGTTGTCGAGAGAGAGATGTGGATTGAGCCATCTATGCTAGTTTCTCAGAATATCATGCGAACCCAGAGGGAGAAATTTTACCAAAGGAAAACTGACTAAGTCAGAAAAGAATTGTGGCCAGGCCCACTTTTAACACACTACTTCAATACATCCTCTTAGCTTCTTCCCTCTTATTCTCAAGATTTAAGCTTCTAACCTCTGGGAAGAAATGAATAAGGGAAAGCACAAAGAAAGTCGAGTAAGTTTATACATTTAATTTGGGAAGTAATGGGAGCTTTTGGTTATATAGCAGTAAGCTGAATAATTCAAATTCAGTTCGTAGAAGGTCTCTTGCATTGCAGACCTCTCCCTATAGATTTAGGACCTGATTGTCACATTTAAGCTCCAATCTGGTAATACAGAAATGGGCTGAAAGCAAATATAAATGTGACTTATGCTCATTGTAAGGCCACTTCACCCTATCATAGCAACTTGAAGAGATCTTCCAGTTAATGTGTATCAGTTTTTTATAGTTTAATTGTTCCTGTTGAAAGTAGCTGCAACAGGAGGACATAGTTGTGGAGAAAAGATTTCTTAGACTTCTGAAGCCATTTCCATGAAGGACTTGGATGTCAATTCTGATCAGAATGAACCACTGCAAAAAAGGAGCATGGGGTAGAGTGGCTACGGCTATTTCTCCTAATAAACAGGTGAGTCTCTTCATTTTTTTTTTTCCTGAGTAGAGCTTTTCCAAGCTATGGGTTTTGTTTCTAGGTCATAATGAGTTGGATTTCTGAGCTCCAGGCACATTTATCTAGATAATTTCACTTCTTGTTGTTGGACACAGCCTCTTCAACCACAGATGGGAGAATGCATTTACTGCGCCGTAGCTGCCATATCTGAGTATCCAATCATAGTGAAGGAACCAAAAGGGAATTTAGGGCTATAAAACAGTTTTAATAATATGAAGACAGATGTCAAAAGCAAGGTCTCTTCTAAGTATTTTGTTTGCAGCATCGCCTCAGGTTTTTGCTTTGAATTCTGATGCATCAAGCTGGGCTTTCCTCACCTGGGAGAAATTGCAGAGGGCAAAGTTTTTTGGGGGTTTTTTTGGTGATGTTTCTTATTGAACCAACTATATACTTGGAAAAGCCTTGGATGATATTTAGGATGCAAAGCATCTTTCTTTGCTTTGGACGGGTGGCACTTAAGAATTGTGGTTTCTCTGAGGATGAATACATTAGATCTATCAAAGCAGGATGTGCCCAATTTGAACTGTATTGTGCCTGGTCTTATACAGGTAAGAAAGTTGAGACTGTGCTTCTCTGCTGTAGATATGGGATCACTTTTAAAGGCATACTGTACAACCTAAATCATACTAAATATATAGTACATTGCATTTAGGACAAGGCAATTCAAAATGGGAGATTATACTCGTCTTCTCATAGGAAATTGAGAAGTGGGCAGAAAAGGGTCATGGATGAGTGGATGCTTGGCTCCACCAACCATTAGCTAGTACTACAGACTCAATGTACTTTGGAAAGGAATCTGCTGCTGTTATGGACCAGGGACATTACTTGAGGTCTCACCTCCTCTCCTTGCTACTTGTTTCATTGTTCATAGAGTGGCCTGGTTATACGCAGGCTCCAGGTCAGGATGAGACCTAAGGTAACATTTCTCAAAATAACTACATTGATAGGACTGCTAAGGTCTGAAGTCACTTTTGAAAACTAACTTAGTTTCCAAACTCCTTTAAGAAAATTGAAATCTCACAGAGGGCAAAACTGGATATGTTAAAGAATTCATACAGTTATTGTTGAGGGAAAAAAACATGCTGTAATAATTTTGGGTCACATAATACGGGAAGATAGGCTGATCAGTATGCAAACCTTTTTGGGTAATTAATTGGTAATCAGTGGCTTGAAAGCTGACAAAGCAGTAGATATTATATTGTGATTAGAGATTTAGTGGCTGTAATAATTGCGAAGAGCATCTCAGCACATGCATAGTAGCATAACATTAAGGCAGTCTAGAAGAGTATAAGCTATTTAGACTGAAATTCATGCATGTTCAGACTTCTTAAGTTCAGAATATCTGATCTGATTTAACTGCATTGATTTTTCCATTTTCTGTTTCAAAACATACGGTACAAGTAAAAAGGGTTATGACATTTTGAGGCATGCTATATTGCTTTGTGATGTTCATGTAATTTGTGTGCAGTCAAAGGTAAACAACATGATGAAGTAATCAGAAGAAAAGTGGGCTTTCATGCTTACTGAGCAGCTCATAGAAAAATACTCTAATAGAGTTTTGCAAATACCTGAGACTGTCATGATCTAGCAAAGACTAAATGGACCTGAATGCTTTTAATTTCTTCTCCTAAAAGGGTTAAGTGTGAATGGAGATTTGCATATATATTCTAAAGCAGAACAGACTGTGTTCTGGAGAGGCAATAGCCTCTATTATTCTTCCTTAACACAGGATATAATTTTGTGTTTTACACCTGCAACATTCAGGCAAACAACATGTTAGGGCACTTGGGAATTCCAGATTTCTTGCAACTACTCCCATTGCAGCATTTGCATCCAAACTTTGGTGGTAGGCATGTCTGCCAGCACTCAACCCTACCTTCAGCCAAGAGGAGGGAGGAAGAAAATGGGACGTGAGTTGTTCTCTCTGCAAGAATTACACCTTCCAATGCTGTTTGCACACTGAAGAGCACCTGACTCAGAGGAATCAAATGGAATATGAGTTCTCAATCTGTTCCCAAAATGCCAAGAAAAATATCTTAATTTACAAGTGGATTTCTCCATAGAATACTGGCGGGGGGAAAAATTTTAAAAAACTGTGGCTGGGCTGTCTGAACGTAGCTAAGGTTTCTATTTTCACTTGAAAACTATTAATCTTTCATGTGAATTAAAGTTTTTGTCTATTTCTTTGACTGCATAAGTAAAAATTTAAGGTTTGTGACAAGCAAGTGACTTTTGCACAGCAAAGAAATACATCTGAATTAAATAGAAATCATCATTGCTTCCCTGATTAGTGATGGAGTACGTGATGGAGTGATTTGCATGTATTAGAGAGAATCTCATTTAAGATCCCTGACAAATTGGATGTTTTAAATAATATTTGGTCTTCTGTTTTCAATCTCTATGAATAGTCATGAATGATATTTTTGCACATAATTTGTTTTGCAGTGTAGTCATCTTTTCCACTGTATTTTTATTTAACTTGTCATTTCTGGAATATGCTTGTATTTTTTTGTATTGTACGCATGTCTGGAAACATAAAGGAATAATTATAATGGGCATGGACAGACTATTTTACTGCAGCTGGTTATGGGTATTTCCCTCAAGACCAGTTATTTACATGCAGTTACTTTTACTTAAAGCTGATGAAATAATTAAAGCAAATCCCTGCTACTCAAGGGAAAGCATTCTAGTTGAAGCAGCATTCCCACACTTCTTTATGACTTTTTTTTTTTTTAAGGAATTAAATGCGAGTTGCATGATACTCGTTCATAAAAATAGACATCTTCATGCAAAACAAGCAATTAATATGCGTGACAAAAATGTATCCTGACACCGCAGTACCAGAGAAATGCCCACTCCTCTGGTCACAATGCTTCTATGAATTTGGATGCTTTTTTCCTCTTGTGGGTTTTCTTACATTGCTATGAACTGTCTGTTGGTATTTCTCGCAATGAAATTACAGAACTTAATTTGCTATTTTTACTGACTCTCTGACACTTCCAAAAACACCATTTTCTGGTGGCAGCATTACCAAGGAAATGATTGTAGCACAGCAGGTCCCTAGACAGTGCCAATGCCAGACATTTTTAATCCTCCTTTTTGTAAACATAAGAATCCAAAAAAACTGCTCAAGTGGGGAGAGCCTGTGCCAAATCTTAAATCTCTGAGTTGGAAAATAACGTGCTGCGTAGAACCCGTGGCTAATTTAATGTTCATCAAGATTTGGGCTGGGCCCCTCAAAATATTTTCTTACTTATTCCTTTAATTTTTGAGACTGTGAAGTTTGGGGAAGATGGAAGAAGAACTACTTAACTACCGCTCTATCTTATTGGTTTGAACAGTAACTGAAATGCCTCTGCACCACTTGCATATTTTGGGATTGATGGATCTTTTTTAAATCCAATGGTTCTTTGCACTGTTCTTCCCTGTCACTAGACCACTATTTGAGATTATTCTCTCCAAGGCTCCATTTAATCAGGATTTAAGGATTATGGAAGGGCTTGTGCTGGCTTTCTGCACTGGGGCTAATTAGTCTCATAAATGATGGGCAATAAATGGAATACTAAAAGGAAAGCCCTGAATAGCTTGGAAATGGGGTCAGAATGCAGATTGGATGTGGACCCACTTCTTATAATTGGCCAAGAACAAAATCCATGATTTGAAACTTTAAAACAGTAGATAATCCAGATCTGGATCTGAACTGTTTCACTCTAGCTCCTATCAAGATGAGAGCTGCACATTAATTACTGAAATTTTTTTTTCACATTTGACTACTTGAAGCTGTAATGCCATTTCTAATTTTAATTTATTTATGGGGAATATTTTATCATCTTTTCTATTCAAGATAAAAGCAAACTTTCCTCAAGAAATATTAATAATATAGGCACTGCCGTATTGTGTGTCCGGCTACAGCATCCGTATGTTCGCACTCTGCTTTCTCCCACTGATGCTGTTTTCAGCCTGTAGCTTTAATAATCTATGTTGCTTCCTCCTGTACAATATTCCTCCTGCAGTTTCATTTGACAGCTCTGTTTTTAATGGTGTATAAGCATGAAACTCCAGTGGAACCTGAAGGTATATTTCTAATCTCACGCAGCACTTGCTTTGTTTCTCAAAGAAAAAAAAGAGCTTGTAATTTGGAGGAAAAAATGTATTCATCTCAAGTTATGTAGAGAGATGCAATAAATATATGTTCAACAAGTTTGAAGATGACTTTCTGAGATGCTTGGAGTAGCAACACTTTGCAATATAATTCCCTCCTTATTTACCTTTACGAGAGGCATGCATCTAAAAGGTCCTTTGCAAAACAAGAAGCTTGGTTGAGTCTCATTATGTATTATTAGAATTATTTCTTTTTATTCAAATCAGGCACCCAAGAGGCCATTTCAATCAGAGTTCAGTGTCTCATTGTCCTAGGAATTGAATGCATGTCATAAAAAAGGCACATTCTGCCAGAAAGGCTCTTAGGATGTGGTATAACAGGTGGATACAGGAAACAAATGGAGTGCAGTGTGAAATTAGGGAATAAGAACAATATGAATCAATTATGTTTAGAATAGTAGCAATTACTACAACATCATTACAATTCCTCCTATTACTATTATTTATGTATAAAGGATCTGATTACATCATCTTTAATATCCAGTAGTCCCATCAGGGCAGGCCTCTTGCTCCACTATCTGGCACCACATAAACCAGTACAGCCTGTTCCATGGTAGGGTTGCCAGTGACTAAACAGGTGCCCCCACTTGGGCTAGCCTGAGTGAGGAGGGCGTATGGACATCCAGAAGGACTAAAAACAAGACTTATCAAAGGGCAGAGGAGCAACCTCCAGCCATTCATACCTGGAGAGGAGATAGATACCACCAGGTCACTTTTCCCAAAGAATCGCCAGTGATGCATCTAAGGTGCCCCAATGTTCACAGCGGCTTCAGAACTGACTTGATTTGACTTGAGTATTTGGTAGTATTATATTGGGGCCCAAATTCTTCAACTTGTAACTCCATAGACTCCTAAGGCAGGGTCTTGGGTCCCTGAACTCTTCTAGACTCAAGCTAAAGTCCACACAGGGGCAGTTTGAAGGTTCAGGGCCTAAGTGACCCTGACATTAGTATTACTGTTTGTATTGCAAGATGCCACTCTTTTTGTTATGGTAGCAGAACTGGGTTATTCCTTATTTTATGCCAAAATATAACAGAACAAGCTCTCTCCCTCTTGGAAACATGAACTTTTGTAAGCTGACCAAATTAAAAACAAGTTCAGGGCCTGATCCTATTTTTTGACCCAAAACAACAGTATAATCCTAATGTTCCCTAATCCTCCATTGATGTTTGTAGTGCCTTGGCATGAGAAGTGAACTGCTTGACTTCAGTGTACTAAGTGTAAAGTGGTATTAAGATTTAGTTTCCAGATGACAAAGAAAAGTCAGTAATTAATTTCCCAAGACATTTGCTTTTATGAGTTATTACAGTATTTTGTACCACAGTTTTCAGCCCTCTTTTCTTTGGTTCCAAATATGCCAAAAAGAAAACCCTTGTAGCAAATTATATCACTCATTGTCACTGGATGGAGGTTGAACACGCTGAAAAATTGAGCAGTCACGACAAGGACAAGAGGCTATGATGTAGCTATCACTGAGGAAAATAAGTAAATGAAATGAACTTAAATCCTCATCTTTGTAGTCATCAAGCATTTTAGCCTATGCATCTCTCCATTTTATCTGAGAGAGAGTTCAGTGTCACTGTCTTTTTTTCTTTCTTAAAGTAGGTTCAGGACCACATAATCAGGACCTACCTTACCCAATCACACTTTTTTTCATCTGCATGTGGAAATAAGGTAATCTGTACACTACATTTTTACTTGTCCTCTGATTCTCAAGGAAAAAGATGCAAGTTCCTGCTACTGCCTTTAGCAATATAATATCCTATCTGAAATCAAGATCCACTTCCAATTTATTGCCTCCTCTCAAATATTCCAGCATAGTTGTATTAGTAGTTGTAATGTTGTCTGGTACTTGCTGATTTATCTGTTTGTGAACAAGTAGGAATTGATAATCTGTGCTCCAAACAGTTTCCAGAAGAAGCCTGAGGAAGTACATCCCTATGAATATGAAATCTGAGGTCCCCTCTGCATGTTATAGCTGTTGTGCAATTCACTGGAGATCAGCTGCCTGTGCAAAGTAGCTATCACACAATAAAAAGCTGCACGCAGCTATAAAGTTATGCCTTGAAAGTGTATACTAACTGTATAACTGGTTATTATCTGGCTTGAATTTACACATGTAACAGCTCATTGGGCTCCCAGGTGCAGGGGAGACTGACAGGGTTCCCATCTGCAGGGGTCCACCAGGCCCAACACGAAACTTTGGAGCACTAGGGATCATGGCTGCCATGATCCCTGAGGCTCGAGGGTGCACGAAACCCCCGGGGTTAGAGGATTACTATAGAGGTGGTCCCTCTCCCCTGTGGATCCGGGAAAGCCCCAGGGCCAGAGGGTCATGGTGATCTGCCAGTACCAGGGGTTTCCCACACTACTAGGGTAAGGGGATCACCCATGAGGTGATCCTCTGGCCCCAGGGATTCTGGGCGCATCCAGAGTAGGGAGATCACCGCAGCGAAAGAAAGGATCAATTCAGAGCAACTCCCAGGCTCGGGACCTTGCTTCTTGAAAGTGCAAGAGAAGCCTGGTCCCAATCCCAGGCTCCCCCTGCACTGGCAAATAATGCATGATGGGATGTAATGTGAGATCCCACAATCACACCTCCCGACCTGCAAGTGTAGCATGGCTGGTGGTGTGGATGGTGTTCATTGCACATTACGTCACATCTTGCCTTTAGGTACAGGGGCCTTAAGTAAAACAAACTGCTTGATACACAAATAGATATATCACCAAGGGACCGCAGCTATTGGTGAGTTCAGTGCTTCTGGTGGAATGGTGTTTATTTAATGCTGGGATCTTTTGTAGCTTGGAAGGATTAAAACATCTACATGGTTCTGACCTTGATAAACAATCCTACTAGGGAGCTCCCTGCTGATGGGGACTAGGGAACCTGTTCTCTGCCCAGTTCTGTGGTTGTAGAGCTGGGTGGAGAACAGGTACAGAGGTGGGTGGGGAACCCCTGCCCTGTAATTGCGGAAGCGGGCCTGGCAACTGTCTTGGTCGGAGCAGGTCCCAGCCCCATGCACCAATTTGAGTGACTGAAGTGCAGGGTAAAGAAAGCTGCAGGAGTGGGGCAGGTCCCAGGCCCCTACCCCTGATCCACCAGTGGAGTAGCTAGCAATGAACGCCCAGCCCGGTGGGGAATGCCTCCTTTCCATGATTGCAGGGCAGGGGCTGGAGAGCCTGTTCCCCACCCAGCTCTGTGACCCCAGCCCCTATCAGCAGGGAGCTCCCAGCCCTGACTTCATGACTGGGGAGTCTCTGAGACTACTCCTACCTACAGCTAGCAGTGCGTTCCCAGCTGGGTGGGGGCTTGCTGGTAGCTTCCCCACCAGCATATCAGGGCAGGGAGCTTCCCCTCCCCTGCAGCTCTTTCCAAGTCCCTTTCCCCTGATCAGGGAGCTGGGGCCAGGAGTTTCCTGCTGCTGGGGCATGGGAAGATTGCCCCCACCTCGAGTCTGGTGGCAAAGCCTGCCCCCAGCAGTGTCCCAGCCCCCCCACCCCAAGACAGCTGTATCCTGGGCCATGCTCCTTGCCAGCCTCTGGGCTAGCACCCAAGGAGAACCTAGAGCTCCCCTGGCTGCTGCAGGGGGCTAGTGCAGGGCCGGCAGGCATGGGAGCAGATGCTTCCATGAGTTCCCAGTCCCTGCACGTGTAGACGCCTGCCTGGGAATGTTTACTCTCAAGTAATTTAGTTGTGCGTAAACTACTCCCAGATCATATGCATGCGCAGACCACTAAAACCAAAATTATTGTGGCAGAGCTTGGAAATATATGCCCTTTTTACAGCTGTTTCTCAGAATTATTCTTACCTTTTCAACTTCTTTGGCTAAATGTTGTCTAGGATTTCTCTTCTATTCCCTGATGAACTTTTCTTTTTGTGTCAGTGGACTATTTCAGTAGATATTACTTCAAACAGAAGCTCCACGCAAGGAATCAATGTGTGTCAGCTATCTTCCTCTTAAGTGTGGGTACTGATTATTTATGCCAACAGCGGTAGGAGAACATCATGCAACCATAGCCCAGAAGTGAGGAGGATTTTGCCTTCCCCCTTCCAAGTTAAAAAAAGCAAATAACCCAAAAAGTCCTTCAAATGAAGCCCCTCTTTTCTTCATTTAGGCTCCTGTTGGGAGGTGGCTCCTGTTAGGAAGTAGCTCTTTCTTTCCCCTTCACACTGCAGTGAGGGTCTGTGAAAAGGAGCCTTCTTAGAAATCCTCAGAAGAGGATAATTGGCACCATTCAAGGGATCCTGTTGGTAGGCCCCTGATGGATGTTTGTTTCCTCCTACCTGGACAGTATCTCAGCTGATGACAAACGGAGGACTTTCTTCTTCAGATTTACGGGTTGTAGGTTGTAGCTGTGTTGGTCTAAGGACATAGGCAGACACTGGACTGTTAGTTCAAGTCCCTTTCTCTACAAGAACGTCTGAGAAGTATGCACATAATGGGCAAGGATTTGCTCCTTTCAGCTGTTCCTTCTCTGTTCCTCTTGTGCACCCAATTTTTTTTCTCCTGATTCCTTTCTCTTCTCATTAATTTCTCCTTTATTCATTCTCCAGTTCCCTTCCTGATCTACCCTGCTTTTGCTATTCATTCACTGTCCCCGCCCCCAAATAAGATGGCTGCTCTGCTACTGCTTTGCTATTAAAGGGATTTAGTTCTGCCACAAAACAAATGTTATCGCCCAGCCTGGTATTCATCTATCATGGAAAAAAAAATGTTGCTTGCAGAAATATTTAAGGAAAGCAAATATAAGAGCAGTGAGAACAGGATGAAGCAACATTTGGTTTCCATTTGACCAGCTCTAGAGGCAAACCCTTTGTTTGAGAAATTCAATGGGAAAAATGATGAAACATGGTACAAATGATAGACCATTTGATCAGCTGTACTAAAAGAGAGTCTGTGAACCCTTGTGACCTCTAATGTCTCCTTTGCATAACCTTTGTGACATGAAATTTGCTATGAGAAATAGAACAGGATTAATAATTAATATTTTTGCTGGTGTCTGAAATAGTGACACAAGGTTGGCTTTAGATGTATGTTTTATTAATGAGGTTTGAAAACAATTGCTTTCTCCCAGCAACAGACAGCCCAGACCTTTAGACTGAAAAATGAGTGGAATAAAATGTGTGGTTCTCCACGTTTTCTTTGAGGGCATCAACAGAATTTAGTCACAACACAAAAATGCGAGGAAATGAAAAAAAGGGGGTTAAAATAATCACGCTTGCAATGATTCAAAGCAAAAACCTCAACTTGGGCCAATCTAGGTGAAATATGGCATATTTCATCAAAGCACAACAACGTTTTTTTTTCCACAGTATATAATAAGGAAGGAGAGTGCATCTTACTAAATGTCTGTTAATGTAACAAAATGTCACTGAGATAATTACGGGTGTGACATTTGCATGACTCTGCTGGACCTCATTATGCTGCAGCAAATGTAAAGCCTAGCCTTTTGCGACCATTTTCCCCCACCTGTGGCTAGGTATGCAACCAGATAACTAATGAAGAGCACTCTGACCAAGAAAAGAGCCCTTTTGGGGGCAACAAAAAGAGCATTTTTAGTAAACAGGAGTATTTACATTCATCATTTGTAACTGTTCAGTGTATATAGATAATTGTTGTGCTCTGAATGCTATAGGAATTAGATGTCTGCTTTTCATGTTAATACTTATTTGGGTTTTGGGTGGGTTTTTTTTGGTTTTTCTACTTAAAATGGTCTCAGCACTAGTCCCAAGTCTTTTAATGTAGTCATCAGTAATACTTTAACTGTCCAATAAATTAGATTACACATACAGAATTAACTTGAAAATAAGGCTCTAATAAATATGATCTTTCCAACTTACATGCAAACTGAAGCTTTGCCTTCCTGCTTAGAATTGTTCCAAATGAATTGGTGGCCAAACACTGGTATGTTCCAATATCTTGTTTTTTATGTGGGTTATTGATTGCCAAGCTGCCTCCAACCAACCTGTAGTGATAACTCATGGTAAGATCAATATCTGTGCCATTTTGCTTCCACCTTTGAGGGGAAAAAAATCAAATTATGCTTATAATTTACAGAGCCTAATCATATTTATCTTTAAATAGTGTGATGTAGCATACCTGTAACAATAAACATGTGGTTAAATATCACAGAATCATACCATTTTTCACAGCTGGCTGTTTTTTATATTAATTTTAACAATACCAATATTTCCATTATTTTGAAAACCTTTACTTTTTTTTTTTACACATTAGTTACCAGTTGTTTGCAAAAGGTAATTATAACTTATTCACACAGACTAAATTATCCAACCAGTTGGGAGTACAAAATATGCCTTGACTGGAGATGCATTTTTCCCCCCCATAACATGAATGGTACCTGAAAGTGTTTTACCGTTTTTGCAAGTGATGTCATAAATTTGGTTACAGAAATGATTTGGAGAAATAAATCGGAAAGGATTATACTTCAAAGGACAGACGAAAGCAGAGGGAGATTTTTATAGAGCTAGTTTTGAGATTGATAATGTAATAATGAGAGTGCTGCTATTTTTAAATCTGATTCGTCTCTGTTAGGCTGTTAAGTAGAAAATGGATTGTGTCTGCAACATTTCACAGTTGTTTACGAATGTCAGAATAAACATTATATTTTACAGGAAACAAATATTAGTTATTGTAAGATGGAAAAAAATCTCGTGACCACACCATTATTTAAGTCAGGGTAGAATTAACACAACAAAGCTAAGAGAATGCAATTGCCCCAGAAGCTGCTGCTTGAAGCCGTGGGGTTATAAAGCCAGTCGCAGAGAAGTACTTATGTTCCTGTGATTATTACTTTCTTCCTAATGCAACTACAGCATAGTACTAAGATGGAACAGAAATGCAAAGAACTCATACATGACTCAAGCAATGGAGAAGACCTTGTGGGAGCACTCTGTATAAGGGTAGGGAAAGGAAAGGATTTATAGCTTTTAATTATGTGTAGGACCACTCTGTAAGCATCAGTTGTCAATTAGCTACCAAAATAAGGTCCCCAGGTATTGATAGTAGCTTAGGTGAATTTGCTTCTATGGCAAGCAACCTGAAACAAAATTCTGCACCTTTAACCAATGCCTGAAAAATTAAAAATTTGTAGGAATGAAAATTTGGGACAATATGTTATCAGCTGGTGTAAGTTGACATAACTTCATTATCAATCACTTGATTTGGCCTGGTATGTGTTGCAAAATACTGGATATAAACCAACTGCAATCTAGTAGAGTGGAATATCTGTGAATGGAGGATGTTTCAGATAGTCTTTGCAGGCTGCAACAGGAATCTTGACACAAATGTACTGGCAAAGACAAGAATCATGACTTGGGATGTATGTGTTTAATCATGACTTGGGATGTATGTAAGTAGATGTATGCTTTTAAAGAGGAGAAGTAATTGATCAAATATCAAATCAATAGAATTCCATGAGAAAATTCTAGTAGCTTTAAATAATTTACCTACTTCCGCCAATCTCTGCCTTCTCTTTCATGAATGCTTTAACACTAAGAACTCTTGAGGCAATGGTCGAACATCAATATTTTTCCTGCCTCCCAGTTGTTACTGATTTTGACCATTGAATTGCCATTCTCTCTTTTGCATTTCTGTCAGAATGAGCAGAGACTTTGCTGATTGTCCATCCATTACTTTTTTATGAAGTTCTCTGCATCCCAATTTTGCCATATGCCATAATTTGCTTGCATTCATTGCTCTCTGGCTCTTGGTTCTCCTTTCAGTTTTCTAGCATAGGATATACTGAGACACAGTTTGCCAGCTCTTTTTAATTTAGGAATCAATCACTGAAATAACTGCTGTCGTTATTACATGGCTCCCAATTACGCTCTATAATTGTTTTTCAACACAAATGCAAAGTTGTTGGCTTAGTCTCAGCAAATGAATTTTTCACAGTATCCCCATAATCATTCTAATCACCATGGTACAATGATTATTAAACTGCATATAGACCAGGAGTTCAGCTCCTGGCGTGGGTTTTTTCCTAATTAATATGTTTAAATCAATGAAGGAAGGGAATTAATAAATTTGTGTGATTGCCAGACAAGTATTTAATGATTGCATTGCCTAGCCCAGAATGCTATTTCATATCAAGGAATATGTAGAAGATAGTTTTGAATAATTTTTAATGTATGTATATGAAGTCTTATATGGCCAAGTGGCATGAAACTTTTCTATTTAAAATATATCCAAGGGAAGTGGTGCTGGCCCCTACCCTGGGGGTCTTTAAGAAGAGGCTGGATGCCTACCTGGCCGGACTCATTTGAGTCCTGTCTCTTTTTGGGGTTTTTTGTTGTTCTCCCGCCCTGGCGGGGGGTCGGGCTAGAAGATCTACTAGGTCCCTTCCGACCCTTAATCTATGAATCTATGAATCTATATATCTTCTTATTGTGTGCCGTGCAACACTGATGAAAAATTGCCTATCTTCAGAATCTAGACTGAAAATAATTAAGATGTTGATCTTGGTTTAAATAATTCCCTAGAGAGGAAATGTGCTCAGATAAGATAGATAGATAGAAAATGTGGCCAGTCCTCAAGAAGCCCTATTTTATAGATTCATAGAGGTTAAGGCCCGAAGAGAATAATATTAAAATCTAATCCAACTTCCTGCATAATACTGACCATAGACTGTTGCCAATAAATCCTTCAGAAAGCCTATAATTTCCAGCCACACTAGAGCATATCTTTCCAAAAGGCCTTCAACCTTGATTTAAAGATGTCAAGTAAAGGAGAATCCACCATATTTCTTGTTAAGTGGGTCCAGCGATCCTCATTTTCTGAAAATAAACCCTTTTATGTCTAGCATGACTCTGTCTAGTTATCTTTCACCCGTTAGGTTTGCTTTTGATACTGTCTTAAAGATTTATCCCAAATCTTCTCTCCATGTATAATATGATTAAGACACTTACCCTTTTCTTGGGTTTTATCTACACTCCCATTCATATCAAAGTTACTAAAATCCCCTTTGCATATGCAAAGGTACTAAAAATAAGAATGACATTTGTGTTTTTTCCCCCCAACTGAAGACAAAATGTTGAAATGTCAACTTTTTTTTTTTTCCAGAATAGAAATTGTCAGAAGTTTTTAGATATCAAAATGTTTTGTTTTGACTCAGGTACATTTTTAGTTTGACAACCTCTACTTTTGCACTGCTTCACGAGAGGTTTTTCAGTTGAATGCCTCGGGCTCTATGCTCCATTATGGCTTCCTGCCAAAATCTAGTTCTCATAATGCACCAGGGTGTCTCCTTTTTGCTAAATGACTCACTGCTCATCATGGGATGTATGGTCGATTTAGGTAGTCTTACCCAGAGAAGAAAAATGGAGAAAGGAGGCATTCAAACTACAGCTCCTGTAATATGCTGCAGAAATTTAAGCAGACAGAAAAGAGTTGAACTTCCTAAGATAAAAAAAAATTGATTTGGTTAGGCAAGGCAGCATTAATTATTGATTTAGCTCTCCCCCACCCCCGCCCCAGAAAAAGCCTTTGTTTTCCTGGATAGGGGCAGGGGAGGCATCTTGGTTTAAAAAAATTAAAATGTTGACATCAAGTAGGGATCTAGTAGAGATGTTTTAAAAAAAATGGGAAAGTTTCTATCAGAAAAATAAAGTTTTGTTTAATGTTTCATTAAGTTTGGTGCAAATGTTCAGTTCACAGTTGAAAGAAATAATTTTCAATTTCTCATTTCATTAAGGTAATATCAAAAAATTTCATGCAGATTATGTTCAACCAGAGTTGGCTTTGATAAGGTAAAAATACTTCATTTCAGATTTCTTTTAGTGAGTCAGTATGTTTGATTTACTAGTACATTAAAGATTAAATACATGTAATACTGTAGATCGGGGGCGTCAAAGGTGCAGTCCATGGGCTGGATCCAGCCCATAGAGGTTTATCATCTAGCCCACAATGAGGCCCATTGGTATCAGAATTGACCCATATGCACCACATTGTGTGTACTGGATCAACCCCATGCTGCAGGTCTGGGATTTGTACTTCATGAGGCACCTGAGCCAGGGCAGTCTGTGATAGATCTGGCATGCGGGGCTGGTCTCTGGGCCTGACCCAGCCTGTGGACCAGCCGCATGACAGCTGTTCCTGATACGTTTGACACCCTTGTTATAGATTATATTCTTGTTCATGATTATGGAAACAAAACAGGATTGGGCCTTGGTTTGAAACCACTGAGGTCATTTCTGTTTTAAACAATCTCACAGACCACTGTCCTCACTTTGTTTTGCTTTCTGTGTTGCAAAGGAAAAGAGGGTTTTCCTTTTGCACATTTTACAAACAAATGCAAACAATAGGAACAGAGATGTGGATGATGAGTCTTCTGCTTCCATTAAAAAAAATCAATTTGATCAATTTGAACAACACTAGCCATTCCTTTTGATCATTAAACTTGCATGGTTACTCTGTGCAGATCCAGGACATCATCACCTTTTCAAATGAGACATGCATAGAATCAACATCTCCCCGAGATGGAATGGACCCTACAAAGCATTTTAGCACCAAAATAGGTTAATTAACTACTACAGTGGTCCTTTACTGGTGCTTTTATAAGTGGTTAAAAATGTACCTGAAGCAACTGACCTGAATGGCAGTCAAAGGAGGATGAAATTGTTTCCTCAACTGGAAAACGTTAAAGAAAGTATTTCCAGTGTGCTGCTTACAACCAGAAAACTCCCTGATAAGTACATGAGAAGTACTACTGTACCAGGGCTTATGGAAATCAAGACTGCTACAAGGAACCAAAGAGCACAGATCATCATTACTCTTAACCTTCCTAACTCATGGTGAGACACGGCCATTTTTGTGGCTTTGTCCCAGCACAAAGAGCCAATTTCACAGGCATTTTGTGTTGGTCCCACCCCTCAGAGCTGATTGGTGGAGAAGCCCTGCCCCTCAGCACTGATTGATGGAGAGGCCCCAGGAGGAAGGAAGGATGATGGGGCAGTCCCCATCTTCACCACTGGCTGCCCTTCATCCAGACCCTCAGTGCTGAGTGGTGGAGAGGCCCAGAAGGGAGGGTGGAAGAGAGGAGGGGCTCCCTCCATCTTGTCTGCTGCCCCTTCTGTGTCACCCCACCGTGTGGCACCTTTCTCTCCTGGGTGGACTGTGATCCCTCTTGGGAAAGGAAGAGTTGATTTAAAAAACCCCCAACTTCTTAAATTAATTTTTTTGCAGATTTTGAGCAACTCTGGATTTCCCTCCTCCCCCCACCCATGGGTGAAATCCATGAAATCGTGATTTAGGTAGGTCCCTAATCATTATACGAAGTAAGAACAAATCCCCACCAGACTTTATCTGTCACTATAGTTTTCTTTTATTTTCCATTTCAGAATGTTTCCAAAATAAGCAAGCTGCAATCAAAGCCCCAGGAGACATCAGAATCATCCTGAAACAACAAAAGCATAACAAGGGAGACAAATTAACCTGTCAAGCAGAGTGTCCTCTTCACCTTTTCCCATTTCTTGCTCATAATGTCAAAGAACCTGAATCTTGCAGTAAGTACAACACACATTCTACAGTCACTTGGTCGGGTCAGAAGGGACCTGATTAGATCATCTCGTCCGACCCCCTGCCATGGCAGGAAAGAGTACTGGGGTCAAATGATTCAACGTAATTCTGTTGAATAAAGTAGTCATTCCCTACTCCTCTCAAATGCCTCTGTGATGACATTTCCATCAGGAGCCATGTCAATGTTGGGCATTTCTAATACCCTCATTAGAACACATTCAACCCGTAATCAGTAATATCATCCATCTGGAGAATCATCACTAATTATAAGGCACACTAACTTATTAAGCAGATACCCTGCTGATATTACATTGGGAATTCAGTCAAATGAGAAGGCCAGAGCCTCAATTTTAATAAACCATATCACATTACACCAGCTGATCATGTGGCCAGATATATCCAGCAATCAAAGCAGAATATGTTTGTAAGAACATCCATTGAAACCATAGTATCTGCTTCAAAAAGAGTAAATTCAACAATCGTCATCATTGAAGTTCTATGTTTGTTGTACGTTTCATGTATTCTGTGGGAAAATCTGCACAGCTCTTCAAAGACGGTCTTTTCTGTGATCAATTGTACGATGTTGGCCTAGTAACCAGGTGAGTTGAGGCTTGGGGTAATAGTAAAAAGGTAGCATCTAGTAACCAAAAGAGAAGGAAAAGGGGTACACAAATGATATTTACTCCTATTTGACTTTAATGTGATGTGATATGTTCTAAGATCTAAAATTGTATCCAACAGATATGAGGACATTTGTCTGATTTCATTGCTTTTAGTCAACCTATAGGTGGCAAAGGGAATATTTAGTTATAGTAGCTGGGGGACAACATTTTAGTCAACAGGCAGGCAATATAAAGGACTCAGACATCCCTCAAGGGCAGCTTTTCCATAGTATGAGTAAGACCCACAAAATATATTTTTGCAATTCACTGAATATAGTAATGAGTACTTCTCCATCTAAGGGGACAGGCTAAGTTTTGTCCAGCATGTGAACATATATGTGTGTAAACACCCCCCCCCCCGCCCCACACACAAACC
>NW_017728997.1:7688838-7697032 GCF_001723915.1 Gavialis gangeticus
CACACACACACACACAGACGGTGAATTATATTGAATAACAGTTAAATTACAAGAAGTCATAATGTGCTTTCTAATCAGAAAATGAGGTTAAATGCATGGATTAAATTATTCATTTGAAATAAAAATACTGAAGTGCAAAGAATTAGATATGTAGATTGAAAGGCATTGCCATATTTTCTCTTGTGCCAATATTATAAAGAGCACAGGATAATTATTAGCCCAATCATTACTAGAGAGAACTCAAGTATACATTATAAACAAATTTCATTGAAAGTTAATTCAACCGTATATTTACATTGTTTTACTAACAGACACAGTAAGTAAAATTACATTTCTGTCCCTTTTTGTTTTCATTGTAATCAGATCAGCATTCCTTTCTTTCCAACACAATATGGACTTTAGTATCTCATTTTTTACAAATTCCCTGTGCCCATTTCAGTACTATAATTTTTGTGGTGTGGTTGTTAAATATTATGGGTTTTTGAAATGAAGCTGCAAAAAAAATTATGACTACAGTCAACAGGCTTTTAAAAAAATATAATGAAATTCTTATAAAAAAAACCTTTAGGAAGCAATAAACTTTTTATTTTATTTTAATATCAGCATATTTCTTTATGTAAACATGGGCTAGATGGCAAAGTATCATGGGTATAACTTTATTCTTGTCGTGCTTCTGTATTTATGAATCAAAGAGAAACCTCAGAGTAGTCTATTTTAACTCCTCACTCAACAAAGGATGTTACTACAATTTCATATTGTGGCTGATTTATTGACTTCCTGCTTTATCGGCCACTGTGCTGCTTGTCCCCTCCACCATATGCCATGTACTGCCACCCATGGAGTTGGAACATCAGATAAAGCTGGAGAGGAGATTAAATTGATGGGGTGAGGAAATGCTTCAAAGTTTTTAAGGTTCTTAGGATGCTGCAAATGCTATTTAGAAATAAGTATGAAGGAAAGTAGCTGGCATTACCTAGCTGGCTGGAAGTGGGTTAGTAGGTAGTGTGGGGAAACAAACACAATGACTTTGGGTAATAGATGGCCAGATGCTGACTACAAGCATGGTGGGATTGAGGACAAGCAAAACTTTGTATAGGGAGGGGAGACTACAATTGCACAAAATTAGGAGAAAAATAAATGCTGCTTCATAAATAAAGCACTTTGCAAGAGACATAGCTGTGATACAGATGCATTTAAGATGTAGAGAAGCCAAGTTCTGGCTCTATTGTGGCAGCCTTTCAGTGAAATCTTCACTTTGCAATTTAAAGAAAACAAATGGAACAAAATCCCAAACTTATTAGGTAACATTCAATTTCCTTCTGTATCTTCCATATGCAATTTTGTGTTCTTCAACAAAACTAATGGTTTAGCCCTATGTTCTGGTACAGTTATAGCATCCCTTTCTAAACATAAAGGTTCTCCTCTCATTGGGCATTTTTTACGTGCTGTGGGATGCAGTACCGGGCACTTTAATTAGCAAGCTGCGCTAATTATAAATGCCTGTGCATCACCTGTGTCAGCAACATTGCATGTTCCCATGCTGAAAAAATGGTGGCGGGGCCATTTCCAGTGAGTTTTATTTCAAAGTGCACCACTGCAATTTTTTTCAATGTGCAGATGTGCAGTGATGCTGATACACATGACATGTGGTGTGTTGATTTTCGTGCTCTAGCAGACTTCATTGATCAAGTCGTCATCTGTGCTCCAGCAGACTCAAATAATGAAACCTGCTCTGACATACTGGATTTCCAGTGCATTGGAGCAGGCTTTGTGCGCATGTATAGGAGCCCATTAAACTCAAGTTCTAGAGCCTTGAAGAAACAGGCGGTTTCAACTGATCACGCCATGGTTATTGAAAAAACAAACAATGTGACAGACCTAGATATTATTAAGTGAACCCATAGGGTGTCATAAGCTAGATGTTAAGCCCGTGCAATTAGGTAGCTATTCGATCCGACTTTGGATCCGGCCTCTTCAGATGCCAGTGATCTGATCCGGAGCTCCGGACCAGGTTCCCACTTTGATCGGAGCTGCCTTGGAGATCCGGCCATAGGGTATAATGGGGAATCAATGAAATATCTATAACTTTGTTGTTTTTTGTCTGATTTGGATGAAACTTGCAGGTGGTAGCCTCTGCTGAGAGCATGAAGCCTGCCAAGTTTCAAGAAGATTGGTGCAGGGGTTTGGGGGGAACTGCACCCCAAATTCTTGAAAGCAAAACTCATGTCACATCTATGTGTTACAGCACAGGGGGGTCAAAACTGCAGGGAAGGTAGCCCCTGGTGAGGCCACAAAGCCTGCCAAGTTTCAAGAAGATTGGTGCAGGAGTTTGGGGGGAGCTACACCTCAAGCTGCTGACAACACACACAGGGTCATCTATGTCACGAGTTTTGCCTAAGGTGCAGTGGGCTAAAAACTGCAGGGGTGGTGGCCCCTGCTCAGGCCACAGAGCCTGCCAGCTGTCAAGGAGATAAGTACAGGGTTTGGGGGGAAACTGCCCCTTGAGCTGCAGACAAGCAAAACTCAAACCCTTGGGTGACGCTGCGTGTGTTAAGGTGCAGCAGGGTGAAAGCTGCAGACCTGCTAGCCCCTGCTGAGGCCACAAAGTCTGCCAGCTGTCAAGGAGATCAGTGCAGGGGGGTCCTGGGGCCCTGCACCTCTAGCTGCTGACGGGCAAAACTTGAGACATGGGTGCTTGTGCAACTGTGTCTGTCTTGGGGCATGGGGGGAGGGGGGGGACTACAGCAGGCCTGGCTGCTAAGCTACTGTGTTACCAATCATGATTCACCCAGGGATCAGCTCAATACACAGTACCTAGCTACTACATAATGAGTTAACGAGCATGGATTAACACCTACAAAACCACAGACTAAGGGGAGGAAATAATCAACTGCCCCAAGACAGACAGTTAGTTGCACAAACACATGTGTTTAGAAGTTTCGTCTGTCAGCAGCTAGAGGTGCAGGGCCCCAGAACCCCCTGTACCAATCTCCTCCACAGCTGGCAGGTTTTGTGGCCTCAGCAGGGGCGACCACCCCTGCAGCTTTCACCCTGCTGCAACTTCACACACACAGTGCCATCCATGGCACAAGTTTTGCTTGTCAGCAGCCAGAGGTGCAGGGCCCCAGAAGCCAGACGACCCCTGCACCTATCTTCTTGACAGCTGGCGGGCTTTGTGGCCTCAGCAGGAGCCACCAACCCTGCAGTTTTTCAGCCCACTGCACCTTAACACACACAGGGTCATCTATGTCATGAGTTTTGCCTGTCAGCAGCTTGAGGTATAGTTCCCCCTAAACGCCTGCACTGATCTTCTTGAAACTTGGCAGGCTTTGTGGCCTCACCACGGGCTACCACCCCTGCAGTTTTCACCCCCCTGTGGTGTAATACATAGACATGACAGAGTTTTGCTTTCAAGAATTTGGGGTGCAGTTTCCCCTGAGCCCCTGCACCGATCTTCTTGAAACTTGGTGGGCTTCATGCTCTCAGCTGATGTTATTAACCCTAGAAGATTCATCTGAATCAGACAGAAAGCAACAAGGTTATAGATATTTCATTGATTCCCCATTATACCCTATGGCCGGATCTCTGAAGCGGCTCCGAAGCTTTTCCGAAGCGCTTCAGAAGCTCCGAACCACTTTGGAAAGCCTAATGAAGCCAGTGCTTCGATCCAGACATGCTGCTTCAGATGCCGAAGTGTCTGAAGCTTCTCCAGATCCGAAGCATGGTCCTAAGCCTCGCACAGCCCTACTAGATATCAGAGCTATGCCTAGCTATTTCTCTAAATACATACATAGAACTATATAAATATGTACGTTGAATGTGAGAATTTGGCAATGGGGGGGTGCTGTTTGCTTTTTCACTGTTAGCAGGTATGGTGACAGAAAATTTTTGCAAATCCTTGCAGAGCCAAGACTATATCCATTTGCAATGTTCACAACTGTACTGTGAATTTTGAGGTACCCTTTTAGGTTTGTAATTTTTTTTTTTCTTTGAAGGAAGTGTTCATGGATATGTTTTCTTTATGCTAATGCTTATGACATTATGCCACTGAAAACTTGTCTTTAGCAGAAATGAAAATAATTGCGTAAAACCATTATATTTAACTTTTCCCAGCATTTTCCCTCTTGTGCAAATATCTAAACACCTCTGGGGTGAACAACTTCACTCAGCAAAGCCAACAGATAGGGTCTTAATCAGGTACCATGTGATATATTATTCCCTTATTGCCCAATTGTGGTCTCACACATTTTTGTTACTAATAATTTTTTAAAAAGCAGTTTCTTAAATTAGTTCATATTGTCATTGTCATGTATCTTTTCTTAATATTAATGCTCTAAAGACACAATTATGTGCATGTGAAGTTTTATCTCACAGTTCCATTGTACAATGTGTACTCACATTTGTATTTACATGCACAGGTAATGTCAGGCCTATGCGCAAGCACTTAGCAGTACACTGAGTATATTACTAAGCTTTGATCAAAAAGAGTTGGAAACAAGTGAAACAGAGCACTTGCAAAGATGATTTCACCTGTAGTATGGCAATGGGTATCCTTTAGCTGTACAATTCAGCAGTATTTCTGGATCCGCTGAACCCATAGAATAAGTAATATCGTATGGCTCCTGGGTAAAAATAGGACCGTGCAGAGTATCTTCCTCTGTGAAAGAAGCAATAAGTTCAGATTAGACTTTTAATATGTATCCTATAAAGAACTGTAATTTCAGTGTTTTTGTCTCCGTTCAAAATCTGCTCCCAATATAGTACTTTGCAGGAAATGAGCCTGCAGGCATTTAACTGTAAAGCAGCAAACATTTCAACTCTGAATCATTGTAAAACCTCATTTCCAGGGTATGGCCAGAATGACAATGGAGTGTGGCTTGTTTGCATGCCTGCTACATTTAAAAAAAAATGTGCGTTCATTGCCCCTCTCCCTCTCCACCTTAAAATTGGGTTTACAAACCCTTAATGGAAGCAGAATAGAACAAGGTGATGACGTTTTGTTTTCAACGTCACCATAGTAGTCTCTCTGTTTTTTTAATACACGTATGTTCACCATATTCTGGACAGGTAGGGAATTGGTGTTACCCACTTAAACCTATGGGGAACTGAAGCACAGAGGAAAAGGCAACTACATTGGCAACAATAAATTCCTGCGCCTAAAGGGCAGGTGTCTAGATCCAGAAATGGAACGGACAAACCTGATTAATGTACCCTGTACCTTAAATGGGGAGAGTTGGGTTCTCAGGATGGTCACAGTGAGCAGGGGAATGCCTAACCAGCCCTTGAGAAACGTTAAAGAGGGCACCATGTCTAAAACGCTGTCTCCGATATGTATGTTAAACCATCTAGATCGTGGCACCTAGGCTGTCCATTTGTGTACAGTGTGGTGAAAATCCTGAAAACCCTATTTTATCAATGGTGGCAGCAGTTTTGTAATGTTTAGAGCAATTGGGAAGTAAAGATCTCACTTCAGTTGCCACCTCTGGCTAATCCTCTGAAGTTGGTCCTAATCCTCAGGAGAGTGCTAAACCATGGACAGGTACAACAGGAAGGCAGCAGGACACCTACAAATGAAGCACCCGGGCCACTGGAGATTTGCTGGTGGAAAAAGGAATACAAGATTCACAGGGCCAGACAGAGAAGGAGAAAAAGGGCAAGTGGCTGGACCAGTCCTGTCCTCAGAGTGGAAATCCTGGGTTATGGTCCTTGAACAGTTATGAGCCAATAAGTTCTTCAGATTTCAACTTTATTCCCTTCAAATTTCATGTAAGGTTCACAACTAATAGCCAAAACACGGTGGAGCGGGGCTGTTCTTTGAAAGGATTTTCATTTGCAAGAAGACACCTTGCATCTCCTGCACTCCTGGCTGAGTCTTAGGTTTTTTAAATTTTCCTTATGCTACCCTGTGATTTAATTATTGATCATTAATGATGTATTGAGAGATGGGCTGGGTTACATTCAGTGAACACTATAGATTGTCACATAGTATATTTACTAAACTTTCAGTTAAGTATAGTTTATTTCTTGTCCTATATTTTTGTGTTTGTCCTGTGGTGTTGAACAGCTTTTTGTTCTGCTCTAACTCTGATGATTTAGTTTCATTGTTTCTTTTGTCAAAATATAATATAATAGTGGCTACCAACCTTTTCAATGGAAGGTTATATTTAAATTCCAGTTGCCTTGTTAGAAATTCTCCTAAGCTTAAACACAAATACTTCCCATGTATTTTTCTATGAAAGTCTGCCCTTGAATAAATCCTGCCCTCTACTAGTAATTACATTCCTTCTACGCTTCCAGAATTACACAAAAAAATCACAGAACTCAACCAATCTTTAAGTATATTTTTATGAGTTGCACTTGGGAGGAGTCGTCTTCATGAGAGGAGGAGTTGAATTTGGAATAATAGTCGGAAAAGATTGATTTGTTTTGTACTACAATTGCTGTTTGGGAAGACACGTCTCATTTTTAAGAGTACTTTCTGTTATAAAGAAAATAGCATGGACATATATACATTAGTTACACTAGAAAGATAAAATACACCCAGCAAGTTTAGGATATAAAGCTAGAGCTATATAATAATTCAGGCCACTAAAACAGCTGAGATGAGCTAGTGGTTTGAAGGTAAAGCATTAAACGTGCCTGAACATTATACAAGATGTTATAAGTGACATAACAGACCATAAAATTCAGTAAATCATGTTTAAAAAAATATCATTTTCAATAACTTTTTCATTCTGTTGAACTTTGCAAGCTCTACATGGACTTGAATGAGCCTTCAAATATCTGCTGACTTCTCCATCACTTGTGGACATCAGTGAAGTCTCCCAGAAAATATAAAGCAAAACCAGTATCAGAGTTCAAGAAATAGCAAGATAAATATGCAGCTAAATATAAACTTTTGTATTACCTCATCCTTGGGATTCAGTGAGCCTATCCATGAACCTAAAGAAACTGTGCACTTGCATGCTTTTCTAGATCAAGGCATAAGTTCATGTATATGTGTGTATATATAAATGTGTGTGTGTGTGTGTGTGTGTATGTATGTGTGTCTATATATGAACCACTCTACAAATATATTAGGACACCAGGTCATCAACCAGATATTTTTATAACGTACTATGTTATAATATATATAAATAACCAAATATTTATATATCTTATAAATAATATATTTGTAGAGTGGTCATCAATATAGTTGGTAACCAGGTCATCAGCCAGGACCCTGTTCTACTAAAAGCATTGCAAACACAAAACAAAAATATGGCCTGTTCCCTGAAGAACTCAAAACAGATTTATATTTTTGCCAATATGGAAGTAGGGCTCTCAGTAGGGCTTTCAATGATTTATTTGTTTTCGGTGCCTTCTGCTTTGCCCTTATTAAAACTGCAGAGTCTCCATATTGTAGAACAATATTTCAAAGCCCTAGTAATTGAGGCCTTTATGAATCAAGGCTTCTGGGAAAGGAAGGAAATCAAAATAGGGGCATTTGGAGAACCTGCAAAGGAAGAGAGGGAGAAAGGAGTGGCTCAGAGGTATATTACTTTTCCTCTCTGTCCTGTGAAACTCTCTCCACACACCAATGTGTCATGAGGCAAGAGACTGGAAAGAAGAAGCTTTCTTGCAAGTTGAAGTGCCAAGTTATTTTGTAAGTCCTGGGAGGTGGAGAAAGAACCACTGATGGGGACAACAGGAAGGCAACAGAAAGCAGTGCAGCCATGGAGATGGGGAGCTGCATAAAAGCCAAGAGGCAGAGATCACAGAATCATAGAAGTAGGGTCAGAAGGGACCTTATAGATCTTCAAGTCCGACCCCCTGCCAGGGCAGGAGAAAAAACAAAACAAAACAAAAACAAACCTGGGTTCAGATGACTCCAGCCAGGTAGGCATCAAGCCTCCTCTTAAAGACCCCCAGGGTAGGGGCCAGCACCACTTCCCTTGGAAGTTGGTTCCAGCTCCTAGTCGCCCTAACTGTGAAGTAGTTCTTATGGATGTCTAATCTAAACCTCCTCTCCAACAACTTGTGGCCGTTATTCCTTGTTATGCCAGGGGGTGCTAGGGGAAACAAGGTCTCTCCCAAACCCTTCTGGTCCCCCCTAGTGAGTTTATAGACTGTCACCAGGTTCCCCCTCAGCCTTGTCTTGTGAAGGCTGAACAGGTTCAGGTCCTGCAGTCTCTCATTGTAGGGTCTGCCCTGT
>NW_017728997.1:7697376-7730030 GCF_001723915.1 Gavialis gangeticus
TGGGGTGGGAGACGGTGTCAAAGGCCTCGCTGAAGTCCAGAAAGACTACATCCACAGCAACACCGGCATCCAAGGCTTTTGTGACCCGATCATAAAAGGCAATCAGGTTGGTCTGACATGACCTGCCCCTAATGAAACCGTGCTGGTTGCCCTTGAGCATTATCTCTGAGGCCGGCTCAAAAGATGACTTTTACCAATGTCCGTTCAAGCCTAGGCCCATGTGCTGGTTTAAAGGACTGAGTTTCTCTCTCTTTCAGTGTAGTCAGAGGCCAAGATACACACTCCCCTGCTAACAACGTAATGCAGAGTTCCCAGGGTTGTGTGTACTAGAGTCACAACGTAAACCTCTCTCTTACTCGCTCACTCGTGCACACACACAACTATTATACTTCCAATGCACGAAAAAGGATATGGGAGAAAGGAAAGTCAGTTCGCTTTATCTACCTGCATCAATAACTTCCATAGATTCCTCTAATTGAGGGAACATATTGTTCTTGAAACATTTCTACATTGTCACACTTCCCCACCAGGGCTCTGCTGGTTCTTTTACTTCTGCCCTTAGTCAGATGTTTGTCAAACTGACAACCCACTGTGCGAATAACATTATCTAAATCCTCTGTCTCTGCCTGCTGCTTTCTTATTTTTACTGTCCTGCTGATATTTGAGGTTTTTTATTCTGAGAGTCCCAACAAATTGTCTTGTGATCATCTTTTCTTCAGTCAGTATATGTGTGATTTTTTTTTAAATTTCCTTACTTATCTAGCTTGCCAAAATTAATTGGGTACTTTTAGGCAGGGGTGGTTTTGGGATGCTGTTGGCTTGGATACTCCCTACCTGACTCCCTGGCATTTCTGCTTTGCTGTTGGTCTAAAAAAACCTATCGGGCCTCCTTTATCCCAGGAGTAGTGGGCTGCCATCTTGATGAGGTTGCCTGCCATGTGGTTATATTCATACTGATGTCTTGGGACATTGATCTTAATGCCTTGGGACATGTCCAGTCCCGTCGCAGCCCGCCTTGCACTCTCTGGATTTGGAGCTCAGTGAATCTCTTCTGAGAGAGAGATTCTGGGGTTCCTCCTTTCCCTCGCACCCCCATCTTACACCACCTTGATGTTAAATGTCTTGTTGGGTAAGTTACTCATCAGAGCTGTCCCAATCTAGACTCCATGTTCCAAGTCCGGTTACTCTATGATTTCTGCCTGTCCCGGTCTTGTCAGAGTCTTCCAACCCAAATGTCTGCTACACTCGCTGCACCGATGTGTCAAATATATATGAGCTTCATTCCAGTTACCTCTAAGCCTTGTCTGAAGTGCATGTTGCCTTAATATCAGACCAATGGCTTGTGCCTATACAAGGTGCGTAGGGCTGAGACTCGAACTTGAGAAAGATATGGTCCACCATGTACACATCTTCATCTTTAGATGCATAAAAATCTTTATAAATCTGGCCATTAGGAGTTTGAATTTCAGGGTGAAGTTACAAATTACACTTAGACCTGAGTACGGGCACTTTAAAAATGCAAGGGCATTTTTACACATGTAAGTGCTGCTGCTCCAGGAGCTTTGAAAAGTGCCCAGTGCTGTGTCACTTGCAGTTGTATAAGTGGTGAAACACACATCAGTGCACAGAAAATGGTGGCAGTCCACTTTTTAACTAAAACACATAGGAGGTCCAACTATAACTTAGTTCAAAAGTGCACTGCTGCCATTTTCTCTGCGCTAACATGCATTTCGCCACTTAGACAACTGCATTGCAGCGCTGTGTGCGTCAGCTCATGTGCAAAACAGACTCTGATGCACTCTGGCATGAAAATGTATGTGTATAGATGCCCCAAGTGTCCACACATCAAGGTGTGTTAGGTCATGCTAAGTGTTCTCAGAGTATCTTAAAGTTACAACACTTTAGGCGAGAGTTAACTCTGAGCCATGCTACCTAGCTTCTGTTGGGGTAACTTCAGTCTGCTCCATGGCAATAAAACAAGCAATTTCTAGTCCTCCAGCATCCCCGGATGCACCACTCCCAGCCCTTCCTCCAGAGCAGTAGCTCAGGTGTCCTGGCTCCTAGCCACAACCTGCTCACCAGCCCTTAAAGCTGTGTAGACAAGAAATGACATTAATTCTTAATGTACAACTGCTCGCTATATTTTCTAATTTTAATAATGTTTAATATTCCACAGATTTAGTATGGTCCAACTAAAACTTGTAACTGCAGTTATTGACTGTCATCTGAAAATGGGACTTGGGCTTCTAAACCACCCAGGGATTTGAAAAGTTATTACCCCTTTTGTAGTTCTTTTGTGATTTTGATACAGTATGACATCACATCTGGACACAGTAATTTACATATGTAAGAAGTATTGCAACCCCTATCAGAAAAATATTGTGCGTAACTTTTTGTATGTTCTTGCAGATGGTTGCACGCCAGCATTTTGTGCCTTGCTCTGTGATCCATAGAGAATGCCACCACATTTGTAAGCATAGATAGATTTATGCTTTTGGAGACTGTACTGATTTCTTTTTTGGTAGTCTGTCCCTTATTGCTGTATCTCTAGGCAAGGGCAAACTGGGTCATTTCTAATTTCCTGACTTCTATTTTTCTTTTCTCATAGACAATGGTCATACATTTTCCCGTCTACTTTCTCCCAGTTTCCCCACATTCCTCCCTCCACAGGCAAATGCATAATTCTAGTATTCCTTGCTTTTGTTCATATATAAAAAGATAAATTTAAATTATAAGAATAATTTTTAAAATAGTAAATTTGGGGCTAAATGCATGCATTAGTTCATAAGCCTTGGCTATGACTCTGCTTAGTGTTTGAAAGCAAATCTAAACTTTCATTATGAAACATTTCCTTATAGAGTTAAAATGTATGTATTTCTCTATAATGCCCGATCAGCTTAATTTCCATAAAGACCATAATTATGCTAGTCTGAATTCTAATGAAGAATATGAAAATGAAACAACATTCCTTTATTCATTATAGGATATTGTCTTCAACGAATGTGAAGATTAGCACAAGGAGGTTGGAACATGAGGAAGTCTATTTTTTTCATAATCATAAATCAACTGAGGCTTGCAAAGAGTTTTTCCTTTCATTGCTATCCAGGAAGCACATTTTCTGTTGCGTGAAGCTGAGGTAGTCAGTTTAGATGTAGTCAAAGACTTTTGGTAAGCCCCTCTATATTTTTACTTGCTTTTACTTTATATATATTTGAGAGGGAGAGGAAAGAAAGGGAGAGACCAAGTCAGCAAAATCAAATACAACTCGCAGTATGTAAATTATGAATGGGCTTTAGAGAGTACATGATTGCTGCTGCTCTTCATTTCCCTCCTCCCCCACTGCAGATATATAAAGAGCAGAAAAAAATACATTTCCCTTTTTATTATGAACTCTGTGCAAAATAGAATCATGGTCTCAATTATAGAGCACTGTAAGCACTGGCATAGGTAAGAATCTGTTCATTAGGGGTGGGCTTCATGTATGCAAAGAAGGTGCACACAAAATTATCTGAGCCAGCTGAATGAACACCAATGCAGGGAGCTTTGTGCCTTACTTTGCAGAGGCATAACTAGGAATTTTGTTGTCCTGGGTGGAGGCATGTGGTATTGAGTGCATACCTGCTTGCCCAGGGGCCACTGCCACTATGGCAGCATGAGCTCCCCCAATGCAAGCTGCTGCTATGGTGCTGTGGGTTACCCAGAAGCTGTCATTCTGGTGCCCCCTCTAACTAGGCACTTGGGCCTGGTGCTTCATTTGCTCACCCCTGGTTAAGCTACTGTTTTTTCCATGTTCCCAGATAAATTAAAACAGAAAGAGACAGGGGATGGCTGACCAGACCCACACTTCCATTGACCAATCATCCTAAAAAGTATGCATGAATTGAGAATTGGGTGCGTCCTGCATTTCCTCTGCATAAATTTTGTGCAAAATAGAATCACTATACTGCAAAATAGAATACACAACTGTTTAGCGCTACAAGCACAGTTATAGGTTAGAATCTGTTCATTGTTGGAGTAGGAAAACTCTAATTATACAAAGATTTCTAATCACTGGTAAAATTTATAAATGGGGCAGTTAGGGGTGTGGGCCATCTATCAGATGCTTGGGAATAATCAGTTGGTTAGGTCCCCGGATGAAATAACAACCTCCACCCATTCATATGGGGAAAGGGTATTTATTAACAAGGGATGATGACAAAGAAACAAGGTAACAACAATAAAAATAATAACAGCCAATTAATCAATGACAAGAAAATGACTGCTTTCAAAATGAGTTTTCTCAGCCCTCCAGGCCCTCCAGTCCTTACTTTCTGCTGTCTTCCAGGAAGCAAAGCACACTGCCCTCTCTCTCCCCCTATGAGAGGCACAACCAAGCAAATCTCAGTTCAAGCAAGTCTCACACACATACCTTCAGGTTTTATAGCGTCTCATGCACACTCATCCAGCAGGTAACTGTTCCACTCAAGTACTCGCACCAAAGGGAAACTACACTCAACCAGAGGAGAGTTACTCTAAGTAGACTCTTACCAGCAGGCTCACCCTGTCTCCAGCATGGACAGGACAGCCTACAACTCAAATCCCATGTGGTCTCTCCCAGGGTGCTCTGGCCGGTGTCTTATGAGAGACCAAGTCATCTAATTCAGGCTGACCAATCAGAACACACTCTCCACTTTGTTGCATGTCTATCAATCATCAAACACGCAACAAAGATGCACCTTCATCACTCATCCACCAATCGGCTTCTTTCTTACCTCCGGTGTTTGCCAACACTCATTCCCACCAAAACATTCACTTTACTCTGCATGCTAATCATATATAAGTAGGACACTTATATCACCAAGTTCACAAGTTCAGAGTTTCTGGAAAACTCTTTTTTCAAACGCTGTCACCCATGCCCACATAACGTTTCCAAATGCTAACACACATGCCCACGCATGCCTGACATAAACCAACTAACTTAGTGCAATTCTTATAAACGTTATTTATAGAACATAACAACAAGGAGAGATAAGTGGGGATCAAAAACTCTTTTCTTAACACATTATGGGTGGGCTTGATCTATGCAAAGAAGGCAAACACCAAGTTCCATATACCATTCCCTGCACAGTGTGGTCTCCAGGCATAGCTCAGGAAGCACTTGTGCTATATACACTATACAAGAACAAGGAACAATAATATAATACCTATCTTAAAGGCTAAGTACAGAGAGTCAGTCTCAGATTTTTTTACTATATTCAATCTTTGCATGTTAGTCTAACCTGCATAGGTTGAACCAATAAGCAAGTGAACAGACATTTGTTTTGATTCCAGAAATGCAGCCACATGCCTGCAGTGACCCAGGGTAGAAGCTGGGGGAGGGGGGGGGAGTAGAGCACACATCCCTGCTTGGCTGGAGCCAGACAGCTTGGGCCAAGGCTACTCCACCCACCCTGCAGGGGGAAGGGGGTGGATTTTGGGAGAGATGCAAAGCACCCTGGGATGCTGGGGGATTTTTGAGTTAACTTGAATCTGTTCAATAAAATGATTTAAGCTAAACCAGTTAAGTCTGATACTACATCCAGGTTCATCTTGAACTAGTTTTGGCCATTTTGAAAGTGGTTTATGTGGCCTGAACTTCTGTTGTGTTACAGATTTGAACTGAGTTCTAATCACTTATACCAGTTTCTGTCCCTAGCCACTTATACTGTAATTTCTGTCCCTAGCCAGAGTTTATAATAAGCAAGTGATTGCAGCCACTTCTATTGAGCAGCAGGTGAGTAGAGGCTTTGTGCAGCCCTTTAAGGCAAAACTGTAGGTGTAGGTCATACTTAATATAATGAAAGATCACAATAGTGAAGGGGTCCCAACAAGAGAATGCTATGGCAAGGACTGTTCTGCAAAAAAGGCTTCTAAATGCAAGGCTGCAATCATTCACATAGGCAAACCAGATAAGGAAGAATTTATCCAGGCTATTAAGTCCCAGGAATGTTATAAATTCCAGGGGTAGTGAGTTCCTAATGAATCTTCCTTAACATTTCTTAGATAGAGCCTCATATCTGATCTAAAACATTAATATGACTTTATGGGCCCAAACCAGCAGCTGATTAAGAAGCCTCTTTTCTTATTGACTTTATAGTAAGGTCCTTGTGAATGCTAGGTAAAGAGTGTACAGCAGGTAGCTTGGAGATTGCAGCGGTGTAGTGATACCAAGAAGTGAAACATGGCTCTTTCTCAAATCTTTTTAAAATCACCATTGGATCTTCATCATAATAATTTGATTCTTGCACAGGATCAAAACAGAACTGAATAAAGGAAGTCTGGTTACCTTAGTAGTGTACTTTCAGGCTTGGCAAGATTGAGTTAAAATAGGGGTGGTCATCCTGTCGTACAGGCAAGCTCTGTGTGTGGTATATGGCACTTGGGGAAGGGACAGGCATCACAGTGGCAGATAGAGCAGCAGCTTCATCAGGGAGCACAGGACAGGGAGCAGAAAGCTTAGCAGCAGATCAGGTAAGGGGAAAAGATCAGAGTGGCACTTGGGAAGGATGTGGGTTAATTTGTGGTATGCTTGCCAGAAAGGTTGGCCCCCCACTGAGTTCAAATATAATCTTGACCAGGGTTTATACCTTATTTGGGCATAATTATAACATCCTAGTAATGCATTTGCATCTAAGTTAATCTGTACTTTCACTCTGAGCTCAATTGTAATGTTGTATCTCAGCATGTTCTTGTTGCCTTATCACTCATTAGCCACATTATGACCTAAGGCACCTGTTTTCCTCAATTATTCATGCACTGTTCAAAATCCCCACCCAAAAATATAGTATAGACATAGAAGATACAGATATATAAAAATGAGGCATATTAACCACTGCATAAAACCACAACACCTATTTAATACGGTTAAGTGTGTAGGAACATGGATTGAATAATCAGACCATAAGAAGCTCAGCAAAATAAAATGAGACTTAAAATAGAATATGAGCACATGTGCACGCAAAGAAGGATTGGGATTTAGAGCCCATTGATAGTGAAAATGTGTGAGAGCCTCTCATCGCAAATAGCGCTAGGGCTTTTGATTTAGCTGTATCGGGGACAGAAGAGAATGGATATTTTCTTCAACCAAAAACCAAATCAGGTAGCTTAAGGGCTTTGAGCAGCATAACCAATGTGATAGGAGAGGTAATGGATGAGATATATAGTGTCAGCCTGTTAACAAGGGAGCATAAACTTGAAATAACACGTCGGTGCAAGGAGTTAGATATTGTCTCTGAAACTAGAAAAAGAGTGGAAAACAGAAAAGAAGAGGGATGAAAGTATCCAAGAAAAGGAATAAAACATGTGAGATGCGGTAGCCTATATTCTCTCAGGGAGGCCTGCTTTTACCCACGATGAAGGTGTTCAGTGCCCAGCAAGATACTGAACTAGGAGACCTGAGTGAAGAGAATGAGATTAAAAGACACGGTATAAGCTTCAGCAGCAAAAACAGCCTAAAACCTGGAGGCCTCCCCCTCCCACCCCTCCACTGGAGAGTTCTTCAACTTTTGCATGCTTTCTTCTCCCCAGACATTAATGTTCAGAGCTTCAGAGGTACTGAGCTTCTTTCAGTTTTCAGTTTCTGTTGAAAAAGTCAAATTGGGAGTAACCGAGAATTCCCAGTTTGTTTTTTTGATCAGAAACTAAAAAGAGAGAGAAGCCAACACTCTCTTATAGGGCAATGAAGGTGACAGCCCAGGAGGCACGGGGGGTGAAATCCTGGTCTTAATGAAGTCAATGGCAAAATGCACGCTGACTTTATTGGAGTTCAGGATTTCAAGCTATGCTTTAAACGTAGACGCCAGAAGAGTTGGGGTCTGAATGACCATTACTCTAAGGCTATGGGGTTGCAGAGCTGATGATAAAGGATGAATGGATAAAAGAGGGAATGGCTATGTATTGTGGGGATTTCCTTTGTAGACATTGGCACCCAGGAACAACTGGAAGCAGAAAGATTTGGTGCAAAACACTTTTGAACATACTTTGCCTCCCTGGATCCTAATGCCCTTCCCCTCCTGGATCCTAGTGCCAGGACTTCATTAGGTTTTCCAGTCCATCTCCTGTAGGACTAAATTAATAACTGCTAAATCCTCCCTAAATACATGGAGATATTTTTAATGTCCACCATTGAGAAACTCCTACCCCTCCCATACTCCAATCCTTGAGGAATTGTTCAGGCATTGCTATGGTGTTTTGGTTTTTCCCTTAATATTCAAACCAAAACATCTGGGTCTGTTTTACTAGCCACCATTCAGTGGTTGAAGGTACTGTGACCCTTGGGGCATACTCACGATACGTGACAGATGTATTACTGGCACAAACTCTAAAGAGTCCTGATGCTATAAGAAAAGAATGCTCAAGTAAAATAATACCTTATTGTTGCTACTGTCTAAAAAAGTAGCCACTTGTCAAAAGTTACCATCTAGTGGTAGGAGATGAGATATAGTTTTATGAAAAATCAGAAGTGGAAATAGCTGTTCTATAGCTATGGTTGGAGCAGGGTCATTTTCAAAAAGATACAGTTCCTCTTCTCATTGAAATTCAAAAAGTCCACATTTTAAATTTTCATTCCCCCCCACCCCAACCTATTACGGTAGCTCAGTTCCTATTAGGAAGAGTGGATGAGCTTTTTAATATAGGGCTTCCCATTTACATTATTTAATAATTCTGATAATAGCAGAACTCAAATTCTCTCAGCTCATGAATGGGAGCATAGCCAATCTGTTTCCGAATAGCCTCCAAGAAAACATATAGGGTAGTGTACAACTTTTCCCTCTTCTTCCAAGACCTGCATACATTGCAATTATCAAAATAATTAATATTGAATGTTAAATTTCCAAATGTAATGAAATAGTTGTTTACAATTTTAGGGCCCTGTTTTAACCAGGGTAATTTAATACCAAGCCATTGTGTTCTCCAGACCAAGCTATGGCATAGCAATATTGCTGGTAAGTGGTGTAAACCTATTGCTCTTTAGTGAACTCCCATCAATTTACTCTGTGTGAGATGGACTTTTCATTGTGTAGATATGGCTGTACAGGGCTATAGAAATAAACCTTAAATAGGTATAGGTATGCCAATATAAGAGGTGTATTACCAATCGCAAAATGTCAGGTTAAAGAAAAGCTGCAGATTTATAACTGACAGTTCTTGCTATGGTTAAATAACTAACTATATACTAGTGCCCTATTTTAATAGCAGGTTTTTCTGAATGCTTTTATACTATTGTGCAAGACGCCAAAGAGATAAAGGAAGCCTTTTCATTTGGGCAGGTGATTTGTTTTATGTCATGAACTTGGCCATGTCCTTCAGATACAGAACTATTGCAGAACAGACATCTAATTACAGAGACAAATATCCACGATGAAGTTAGAGGGATGTGTCTTTATGATGTATAGTAATCCTGACACGCATTCTTCTCAATGAAATTTCATTAGTTTTTGTGTTACTAGGCAAGACGAATAAATAATAATGAACCTTTTCCAATCTACTGCACAAGCATTTTGTTCACTGTAATTTCAGTTATAAGTGAGACCTAGATTTGGTGACAGATATTGTTTGCTGCATTGTACTGTTGTAATATTCATTTGGCAATGTTGCCAAAATGACTGAAGGTTTAATTCAATAATTTACAATACAGGAAAAGATAACAGCTATATCATTTAATATCCTGCCAGTTAAATAAATCCAGCATTTTGTTCTTGTATAGCTTTTTCAGTGTAAAATATAGCTATGCTTACTACAATAAATGGATGTTGATTAATTAAGCTCAGAATTTTTTTACACCTACTAAGCTTGGTTTGCTCTGGATATTTGTGCAATTATCCCAAATGTTATCAGGAGGATTTTTGTTTGGCCTGGTGCTCTCTGAGCAATGCACAAATGGGTGGTGTGGAGACTTTTATGTACACCAGCATATCTAATTTGGTCCATTGCAAAGTTACGTTGAGAGTTGAAATCAAAACAATGCACACAAAACAAAGATAAATTGATATGGAAAATACTCTTCCCCGTGTTATACTTAAAGCACCATTAAGAAAATGCTTCCATTTGTATGTTTCTCCTGTTGTTTAATTAGTTTGATGTGGTTACTCATTGGAAAATGCAATTTTATGTAGTCGTATGTTGCACTGATCATAATGCTGATATTATGGCAATAGATTAGGTCTATAATTTGGTTTGAGGAAGGGGTAGCATATTGCTGTACTGCCTCAAGAGCATGGCTCAGTCCCTCACCTGTTTCTCTGTTGCTCAGTGGAGGAGAAAAATTACTGCACCTTTAATTATGAAACAGTTTACTGTGTACCCAGAGAGCTATGGCTGAGGAGTTTGCAGGTTGACAGAGCTACGGCTCCTTCCAATCTCTACCTAATTTTAGCCCCTGAGACATCCCAAGAAGCGAGTCGTTTCTTCCTTCACCCCTCCATCTTTCCTCCTGATAGAGTAACAATCTGAGTGGGACCAAGAGGAAAATAACAAGAGATGCCATAATTCTCTGCCTGGCAAAGGAAGGGCTGGGAAAATTTAACCCATAATCTCCACGGGCAAGTACAAAATCTTTAAACACACGTTGCCATGTCCCTCATCTCATTATTTTATAGAATAGTGTTATTGTGTGATCTATTGGGAAGATTAAGTTTAAATGGAACTAAATTTATATAGAGAAAAGAAATGACTATTTCCCCCTAGTCGTCATGATAGCACTTAGAGATCAGGTGCAGACATTATACCTAAACCAGTATAAGTGACCAGAAGCTGGTTTAAACCTGTAGCAGAACAGAAGTTCAGGGCACATAGACTAGTTTATAAAATGGCAGAACCCAGACTAAGACCTGGATCAATGTGGTATCAGACTTGATCAGTTTAGGTTAGACCAGTCTTTTGAACTTTTGTACGAGATCCCCAATTGATTAATATTAGGTTGCTACCCACTGGCATCCCAGGCTCTTTTGCAGGTCCCCACTAGCTCTCTGTCACAAGGAGTTGTGCTGGAGCTATGCCATGCTCATCTGCTCCGGCCAACCATACTGCAGGCCCCACAGCGTACCCAGGCTGTCGCAGAGTTGAGCTGGCACAGAAACTCTCACCACCCTGCATCTTGCATCCAGCCATCTCTCAGCTGCAAGTAGCTGAAGGAGTGGGGGATGGGACTGAGGCTTCTGTTGTATGGACACAGCTTTGGTGTCAGATAGTCAAGCTAGCACAGACCCTCTCCCCAGCCCCGTGTCCTGCATCCAGCCCACTCTCAGCTGCAAGCATTGAGGGGTGGGGATTCTGTGCTAGCTCAACTGACAGCCAGAGCTGGGTCCATGCAACTGAAGCCTCATAGTTTCATAATTAGTAGGGTCGGAAGGGACCTGAGCAGATAATCTAGTCCAACCCCCTGCCATGGCAGGAAAGAGTACTGGGGTCAAACGGCCCCAGCAAGGTGATTGTCTAGCCTTGTCTTAAAGACCCCCAGGGTAGGAGCCAGCACCACTTCTCTTGGAAGTTGGTTCCAGCTCCTAGCCACCCTGACAGTGAAGTAGCACCTCCTGATATCTAGCCTGAATCTACCCTTTGCCAGCTTGTGACCAATATTTTTTCTCATGCCTGGTAGTGCTCGGGGGAATAGGGACTCCCCCAATGCCTGCTGGTCCCCTCTGACTAGTTTGTAAACGGCCACTAGATCCCCCCTCAGCCTTCTCTTTTGGAGGCTGAACAGGTTCAGGTCCCGTCGCCTCTCCTCGTAGGGCCTGCCCTGCTGTCCCCTGATCATGCGGGTGGCCTCCTCTGGACACTCTCCATGTTGTCCACATCCCTCCTGAAGTGTGGCACCCAGAACTGCAGACTCCCTCTTCCCCTGCCTGCCTGTGGCTCACAGCAAGGGGTTGGAGGCATGTACCCAGAAGTCAATTGAGGTGGCCAGGCTGCTCAGCTGCATTCAGCTGCCCTTGGAAGTCTTCAGCACACTGGGAGGCCTGCAGAAATGCCCTCAACCTTCTGGCCTTGGCCGGTGTAGGCACAGTGCGTGCCCTCCCCTCCTCCCCACCAGAGGGCAAACTTGTGTTCTGTTCACTCCCAAACTATCCTAGTACACTTGGAGAACCCACATAAGCTAGTTTGACTCTGCCTTGGGCATTTTGAATGTCTGTACCTAGTCACAATAAAGGAAAATATGCATAGATGCTGGATAAACATTAGACTTGGCTTACATTATCTTAGCTGGCACAGAGATACCATTGTGTGCCACACGTTGAGTGCCTCCTCATTCTTCTAGATAAAGAGCATAAAACAAAGCTCTTTGAAGTCAGTGAAACCCTTTGTATTTGACTTTGAGGGGCACTGAAATAAGCCCATAGTAAGAAAACATAATGTCAATATTGTTATTGTGCAAACACTATAAATATATATGTTCATCTACATAAGTACACACACACACACACACACACACACAGTCCTAGAGGGGAAAAAAATATGACTGCTGCGAATTTCTTCCTGCCCTTCTATTCACATTGGATGTATGTTGCATAGTAAATGATAATCCATTTACTCAGTACTACAGTGCTTGAAAATTACACCAGCGCTGCGTGCAATAGCTAGTGAATATTGATGACAACAGCATTGTTGTAAGGCGTATATTAAGTAGTAAAAACCTAAATGGATCTGAATGAAAATGAAACGGTGGGAAAAGGTTCTATAAACATATTTTTGCAAATTGCTACGTGTACGAAAGTAAACATTATTTCCTCCCTCTTTCCACAGGGCATGCTTTGTTATTCCCATTCATGTTTAGTAGAAGACACGTGGTAATGTGTATTATTTTGGTGTTTACAGTTTAATGAGTACTCTCAGGTCCCTGTAGAACACCAGATACAATTGCCATTACAATGGTGTTAGATTGCAAGTGTCTGTATAATCCCTGTGTTGCAATGTTATTAAAATTATGTATTTTTATTGTGAAACACCGGAACAAGATGGCTGTTTTATATAACTTTGTTCTTATAACTGGCGCTTGACTACCTGTCCAAGTGGGGATTTCTAGGTCATGAACTGGTCTTAAGTCACGAGAATTTCATGTGGAATCAGAAATGATTATGTTTGGAGAAACAAAGCTTTAAAAGGAATAAAAGCAATTAAAAGCTTTGATTGATTTTGTAGATCAACTTAGTGTTCAAATGAAGATCTTCGAGATGCAAAAATATACGGCAAAGAAATTTCAGGCTTCCACCCACTGCTTGCAGATAATTGATAACTTGGGAAACAAAACCTTAGAAAATGCATCATCTCAAGTAATTAAAGTCATGTCAAACCAGACAGGATTATATTTTCTTGCATCTAATTGGAGAGGAAAGCAAGATATTTATAATTTTTTTTATACCCATGGAAAATCTTGGTTCAAATTAGATGTTTAAAAACAGGATATTCTCAGAATATGTATATTATTGACTGACATTTGCACACTGTCACAGCACTTAAGCTACTAAGTGCAGCTTCACATTCAGCTGAATGGCTATATTGGACAAGAAAAATTCTTCCACTTTCTAGACTTTTGTGATATAAAAAAGCTATTTGCTGTAGTCAGATAAATGGTTGGTTAAATGTATGCATTTGCATTTCTGAGGGCCTCTGGGTCCACTCTTGTTTTCTGAGTCTTCATGGTCTTGCCTTTCTTGGCATTGCTGTAGAAAGGCCAAATATTAAGGCACTGTTACTTGGTACACATCTCCCTGCATGGAGTCTTTGTGAAGCTCTGTTCTAGTCTGTGCAGTAGTATCATTCCAGTTCAACTATATTTAGGCCCGTTTCTGTGCATAGGAAGGAGAAGCAAGTGGGGCAACAGCACCAGGTGTAGTTTAAATAGCCCTTAATGGACCCCATTAGTTTACAACAGATCTCTAATTCTGTGTTAGACTGCCTCTAGGGTCCAGACTAGAAATTGCTATATTTTATCTTGAACAAACCATTGCTTTAGTGCCTGTTCTTAGGGCACTGTGGCAGGGCGCCCTTAGGGGTGCCGTGACCTCCCCAGTGCCCCTACCTACTGTGCCAAATTGGGGTCTTGAATGCACCCTCTATCTCGCCCGCCACGTCTTGCTGGTAAATATATCAAAGGGAGGCTGCCTTCCTGCCCTCCTTGGCACGGGGTCTGTCTTGCTATACCGGGTCTCTGTTTGATGTGCTCGCTCCCCCCTCGGGTCTGCTCGGTCTGTTTGCCCGCCCTGGAGCTTACATGCCCTCTCCCGGGGCTCACTGCGCACTCGCCCTTACTGGGGCTTCCCTGGGTACACGCCCCCTCCCAGGCTTCTCAAACAGCTCACCCGCTTCTGGGGCTTTTCCCTCACCGACAGTGCCCCCACTGGGCCTGTCTCCCCGCGCTCACCACACTTGTGCCCGCCCACGCTGGGGTCTGTGCTCGCGCTCCTCGCCTGCACTCGGGGCTCAGGTGGCCTTGGCCTTACCTGGCCCCAGACCCCTTCTAGGGTCCTATGCCCAACTCGGGCTTCTCCCGATTGGGGCTCAGGCAGCCTTAACCTTACCTGGCCCCCAGACCCCTTTCCTGGGTCTATGCCCGACTCGGGCTCGTCCCGATATCGCCCGTACTGGGGCAGGGGTCGGGAAACCCCAAACGCAGCACCTCCTATGGCACTAGGAACCCCCCCTCTACTGGGAAGCTCCTAACGAGGCCGCCTCCACCCCTACAGCCTCGCCCGGTCCTCCGGTTCGTAATTACAACTATCAACTCCAAACAGAAACTCAAAGCCCCTCAGCTACAATGTAAATCTTAGGCCAACCTGGCTAATCTTCTCTCATTCCTGTCAGGGTCCTCTCCACCCTATATCCGCACGCCAATGCACAATGCCCTGCTTGCTCTAGCAGGGCTCCTGCTCCTTAGGCTGCCAGAGGGGAACTGCCCTCTGGCCTCAGCATCCTCTGTTTATGTAGGCCAGGCCCTGCCCCCTTCCGGTCAGCTGACACAATCAGTTGCTTTAGCAACTCACACCTGTGCTGCCCTATTGAGTGGCAGCTAAGCCCATATTACCATTATCAGTAGCAGGCACCTTAGTGCCCTGCTACAGGCACATTCAAATCTTCCCTCATCTGCCAACCCCAGTCCTCATTTTAGCAGTAAGTGTATAAAACCCAGCATTGAAACACCTTTGTTGATTGTTTCTGAGTCATGGCATACTCATACCACAGCAAGCCATTTGAGATTTCATGAACTAAAGCACTGAAAAGTCATTTTATTTACAATATTATAGCCTACAGCCCCCAACGTTATATATTCCAAGGATCTGTAACTCTTTTATCTGCTATAGATACCACGGTAACATGAGTGTATAAAACACTATGCTGTTCTCTCAGTTTGGGAAATTTCTCCCAATTATTGATGACAGAAAATATGAAGAAACCCAAACAATGAACAAGAGTCAGAAATAGTACATTATAAGATCAGGAACAGAGAATAAAGTAATATGAATATACCAGGAAGCCAAAATGACTCATCCAGAGAGCAGGACAGAAAAAAAATTGGATCAGACAGATAAATAACAATGAAAATGGAAAATATTATACCAGAGATCAGGAGTGACTAATTCCTTTGATACTAGAGCACCAGTGTGTGAACAGGGGATAACAAAAAAAAAAAAAAGAAGAAGAAAGATAACCTTGTGGTAGAAACACTTAACTGTGATATTTAGGTTCATTTCTTAGCTCTAGCATGAACTTCTTCCTTTCTGACTGGTGCCTTAATTAATCTTTATGTTCTCCAGTACTGCTTTGGGACAACAAAACTTCTCTCTTCTCTTTAAAATTGACACTATAAAAACTTCAATATGGAAACCTTATTGTAAAATGGAATAAGACAAATAATACCATACCTAAAAATACATTCCGCACATTAAATTATATTTGTTCTGGTTGTAACAAGTGTAAATAGTATTAACTTGAGGGATACCATTAATTATAAATGACACTAGCAGACCCTTTAAATTGCCTTCAGGGACACAAGTCAGATTTATTTTAGTGGGATTTCATGTACACTAAAATGCAAATAAAAGTGACAAGAGACTTTGGGGCTAAGTTACTGGCTAAAGGACAGAGGAATTACTGTCAGTCATGAAAAGTTCCTCACATCAGATCAAGCTCTTGATTGTATCAAAAGATACAGAGCTTGGATGATGCCTGAATACTTCTGAACTTAGCTAAAACACAGACTTCGGTAACACTGAACCAGGCTGCTTTGGCTTTTTAGTATCAGAATGTATTCAAATCTGTAGAAATCCTACCAGAAGAATGTGAAATTACAAGAGACTGGGATATCAGACCTTTCATTTACTATTTAGCATAAAAAAATGTGATCAAATAAAATTAATAGATCAACTATTGGGTCTGGGACTGACATTGTATAAACCGGTTTGACCCAAATCAGTTAAAGCTGGTTGAATGTAGTATCAGACTTAACTCAAACTGGTTTCAGCCATTTTCAAACTGGTTTATGTGCAGTGAACATCTGTTCTGTTACAGGTTTAAACCACTTTCTGATCACTTAAAATGGTTTATGTGTAATGTCTACCCCTTGTTGTCTTGGAAAGAAATGAGAGTGATAGAAAAATATAAATCTATTAGTAGAGCTTGTTGAAATATTTTAACTACATTTCCCTGATAGAGGGAATTTAGAAATGATGACCTCCCTCCACTTCAGGGAAGCCCATGTGATACAAACACTTGGAGCCACAGATCCCTGAGGATTAGGGTTGCAAGCTGTGGGGAAGCTGGCTTGGTGAGGCTGCACTAGAGTCTGCCTGAAGTGGGCTCTCCAGCACCACTTCAGGCAGGCTGCAGAAGAGCCAGATGAGCAAGCTGGCAGTAAACCAGGCAAACAGGATTTTGCTGGTGAAAAAATGTAAAAGATGGCTGTTTTATATAGCTTTTTTTCTTATAACTGGGGTGTGACTACCTGTCTAAGTGGGGATTTCTAGGTCATGAACTAGTCTTAAGTCACAAGCATTTAATGCGGAATCAGAGACGATTATGTCTGTAGAAACAAAGCTTTAAAAGGAATAAAAGCAATTAAAAGCTTTGATTGATTTTGTAGCACAACTTAGTGTTCAAAATAAGATCTTCTAGATGCAAAAAGATATGGCAAAGAAATTTCAAACTTCTGGGGAACACCCTCCCCCACCCCTTTTTAATAATTTGGTAAATACTCCCATGAAGTTCTCATTTGAGTTGTATTTTTCTATTCTATCTGGAGTAGAATTACCCTGAAATCTGACCATCTTGGATGGGTTCATAGCAGGTAGATCCTGCCTGAGTAACCTTGTTTCTTTCTATGACCAGGTCACTAAATGCTTAGATGCAGGAGTCAAGGTAGAGGTCATCTACTTGGACTTTAAGGAGGCCTTCGACACGGTAACCCAACCCATTCTCATAAACAAATTGAACAGTTGTGCCATAGATGATTACACAGTCATGTGGCTGGCAAATTGTCTTAAAGCTCATACCCAGAGAGTGGTGGTGGATGATGGGTCAGTATTGACCTGGAAAGATTTGGGCAGTGAGGTCCCCCAAGGCTTGGTCCTTGAAACAGTGCTTTTCAATATCTTCATCAGTGACCTGGATGAGGGCATTGGAAAGCACTCTGTCCAGATTTGCAGATGACACAAAACTATGGGGCAAAGTAAACACACTGATGGGAAGAAACCATATCCAGGCAGATCTGGACAGGTTAGAGAAGTGGGCAGAGAACAATAGGATGCAGTTCAACAAGGAGAAGTGCAAGGTGCTGCACCTAGGGAGAGGGAATCACCAGCACACTTACAGTCTGGGGGATGAAATTCTCAGCAGCACAGAGGCAGAAAGAGATCTCGGAGTTGTTGTCGACTCCAAGATGAATATGAGTTGTTAATGTTATGAAATAATTAGCAGAGTTAGTAGGTGCATTAGTAGGTGCATCACAAACAGGTCCAGGGAGGGGATGCTTCCTTTCTGTGCGGCACTGATCAGGCAGCAGCTGGAGTACTGCATCCAATTTTAGGTGCCAAAATTCAAGAGGGATGTGGACAACCTTGAGAGGGTCCAGAGGAGGGCGACTCATATGGTTAGAGGCTTGCAGGGAAGGTCCTATAAGGAAAGGCTGGGGGACCTCAACCTTTTCAGCCTCCGCAAGCGAAGGCTGAGGGGGGATCTTGTGGCAATATACAAATTCACCGGCCGGGGGTGGGGGAAGGAGAGCAGCAAGAAATTGGAGATGCTTTCCCTCTATAGCATCCATTTCTGCCAGTGTTGGAGAGAGGATGCTGTGCTAGATAGACCGTATCTGAGATAAACCAGTAGCTTCCAGATAATCTCCATGTAGTGTCAGCTGCTATTCCTGTAGGTCTGGCCCATCCTTAGAACATCAGTTACCACTTTGACGTTCTGCCTGACAATCACAAGAAAGAGAAAGGAAATGGTGATTTTCAGCAGTTCATGTCTCAGAAAAGCTAATTAGAATTCCATGGAACAAAGCCCCACAGTTTTCCAGTTGATGAATTTCAAAGGCCTGATGAAAATGGAATTGTAATGGTACTACAGGCCTTTTTCCAAAACAGTCATAAAGCTCCTATGTGGGGAAAAATATAATGGACGCTAATCATAGTTGGTGTTGTATGCTCTGCTACTGTATGAATGATCAAAATAGATATCTATGTAATGGATGGATGGACACTAAACTCCATTTAGTCAATAAATGTCACACTGGGTCATGGGTGTCAAGGTCTGGGGCTACTCTGGAATTGTGGAGCCAGCCAGTCGGGAGGAATGAGCAGAATCCAGGTACAGGCCAGGAGGTCAGTCTGGAAGCAGGGTCTAGCAGCAAGCTGGGAGATAAGGGAGAGCCAAGTCATAGTGCAAGCCAGGTTGAGAAGTTAGGAGACCTAGCAGCGAGCACAAACCAAAGGGAGTCTAAGCATATGCCAGGGAGACCAGAAAAGTAGTCTGGAATTAGGATGGGCCCTGTTGCCCAGGAAACTCTCTGTTCCAGGTCTGTAGCACTGGGAGCACTGGAGAGTCACCATTGAGCACTCTGGTACCATTGAGTGGGTAGATAGTTAGGCCCTGCTGGATGCTTCAGGATACCCTTGACCAGCCTACATGACTAGCTGTAGAATGGCAGACTGGGGTGAGTGGCTGTCCTGGTCAGGCTGATGTCTTGCGTTTGAGGCCACGGTCTGACAATAAACTATAATCTGCTTTATGGTTGGCAATTAAACAGCACAAGTGCAAACACAAACTATCAGTATCATTTGTTGATTTAGAAATAGTTTAGTACATTGCATTTCAAGCTAACCCAGTACTCTGCCTATTATACAATTTAGCATGAGCAGCAGGATGGTATTTCAAAAATAATTAGGAACATTGCACAAGCAATCACTGTTAATGCTCTTGAATAAAATTACCCAGAGAAAAATATAAGCAAAAAATGTGATTTGAAGGAACCATCTTTTGTGCCTATTTAATATTTTCATGTTAATCTCAGTCTGTGCAGAGAAATGATGTGAAAACAGTTTCAGTAATGGTATCCTAAATTTTAGCAGAAGCATTTAGAAGATGTTGTTCATCTGTCTGTAAATGTGCACGTTACATCTAAAGAGTATGAGTGCCTCGGAGAAGTTCTGTAGCTTGTCTTTCTTTCAATCTAAACATTAACAGCTACATGGCATCATGGTGGCTTGTCTGTTATCTTAATCAGGGACACTGGGCAAGATACCAGGATTCCTCATGAAGTATTAATTAGTGTCTCTGTTGTTATTTTTGGATATGTTACAGCAACATGTGGGCATATATTCCTGGAATTATGGGAAGACCAGTAGAGGAGAGAAATTTAAGTTACAGACAAGCTGTCATGGCAATAACTGGAAACCATCTTGAATTTGCTTTAATTCAGCTATTAAACACTTTGAATGGAATTTTGAGTTTGGTTTTCTTTTGTCCTCCAATGTTTAATGCAAGGGTTGACAACCTGTGGCATACATGCCACATGTAGCATGGGCAGCCTCTGTGCATGGGACATGGCAGTTTGGAGAGGGGACAGGTAGTTTAGGACCAGATAAGATAGGGAGAGAAAAGCAGAGCACTAGCCCAGGCAGGAAGCCCAAGGAAAGAAGCAGAAAGAAGAGCAACATATCAGCACAGGGCAGGGATTAAGGGCCAGAATAGAAAAGTGAGCAGGTGGAAGTGATAGGAGTGGAATGCCAAAAGAGCTTAATTTATGGCACATGTGCCAAAAAATGTTGGCCCCCCACTAGTTTCATGGTTAGCAGGGTACAAAAAATGATGCAGGAAGTGAATTATACTGATAAGATCCAATGGTAAAGATGGTGGTAGAATAGAAAGGATGTAGTAATAGTTCAGTAAGCTGGTCAGACATGTAATTTGGGTAGAGTTCACAAGCCAAAAAAATCCAAGTGGAAATATAACTGATGATATTGGGAGGTATCTGATAGGAACTTGTCAAGGGATACAAGCCTTTCATAGTTGATTCATGATGAGGAACACTTGGGCCCTCATCCAACTAGTTTGGGGAAAAATGTTGACGTCTTAAGGTAGAATTTTTGATTGGAGAAAAAAATGTTGAAGGTTGTCAGACTCATTTTCACTCCTCTCTTTTCTTTTTGGCTGTCATTTATAGTCTTAACTTGTCCACACTTTCTTTTTGTTCTTTTTTTCCACTTTTATCCATGGCTCATTGGACCATCACTGAAAATGACAGCGGCTAACTTTCCTTTCATTGTTTTACTTCACACCTCCCTGCTGATCTCATACTCTTAAAACAAAGGAATAAAAATAGCAAGTTGTAAAAACTCTTAGGATGGGATTTTCTGGAGCTAAAATTAATGCTGCTATGTTAACAAAATGGTTAAGCCATTGAATAGCAAAATTCTATTATAACAAAACTGACTAGATAATTTCTTTTTTCCCCCTCATGCTATTTTAATAGCATTCCTTGGAGAAAGAGTACTTACATGAATATTCTTTGTGTTACTTTTATAATTCATGTGGAGAAAAAATAAGTAGAAAGCACTGAGGCATTGACCTCCCTTTTACATTTAAACAGAAATTATGTGATATTTTCATGGGGCAGATGATTCTCACGGGCAAATATGATATATTTTGGGTTTAGTGCCTCATGCACATTTTCAAAAGTGAAATGGCAACATGGAAATGGATTTCACAATCATGAAACATCTTATATCCTCTGTGGCATTACAAACCCACCACCAGTGCCAATCTAAATATTGTCTCTCTAACCTCCTTTCATGCATATTTTCATTAATATTGAGCTTTTATTCCTATGAAAGATGGCTAATAGTGGATCTAAAAAACATGCAGAAATATTCCTTTTCCTCTGAATGTTTTGGATGTTTATCAAACTATATGTATCCTAAAAACTAAAAGCCAGATTTATTTGAGGAAAACGTTCACATAACTCCTGATAATTTTTAGGCAAAAAGTTGTGTGGCAGGGCACTGTGTTTGCCTGCCACTTCAAGGGTCTGGAGCTGGCAGCTGCCAGGCACCTGATGAAGGCAGCCAATTTGAATCAGGGGCTGCTCACATAAACAGGGCAGTTCTGCTGCTGGAAGCTAGGCAACAACACTGCCTGGCCAGAGGGCTGCTGGTATCATCTGGAGGTAAGGGAGGAGCAGTAGGGGAAGGAAAGGAGGCTCCTGGTCCTGGGTATGACCTAAAAATGCACCCTGCTGGGAGTGCGTGGCCTGGTGGGGCTCTCAGTGGTACAGGAGCCCCCAGGAAATGCCAGGCCAGTGACCACCCCAGTGAAAGGTGGGTTGGCAAGCCTTAACCCATAACCTCCGCAACCAGGTGGGTTACCCCTTGTTTGGAGGGCCTGGAAGGTGGACCCCCAGAGAGAGAAAAGGCCATAGACTCAGGCCTGTCTGAACTTCCCCTGACTGGTCAATGCTGGGGCCAAGACTGGAAGGGCCAGGGGCCCACTGCGAGGAACGCCCAAGAGCCAAGGGCCTGGGGTTCTGACTGGCCTGGAGGTGGGCCAGAGCTAGTGAGCCAAAGATCCCAGGGGGAACACACCTGAAGGGTAAGCGGTTCAGGGAGCTATGCTGCCTAGTATGAAGGCAGATGAGACCTCCTGAGGGGACGAATCCAGGCGAGGTTCAATTAGGAGGATTCTGGGGCCCAGTGTGGGGGGCCAGTGATGATGAGAACATCTAGATGCCATCTGCAAGAGTTGGGCTGCGGTGTAGGGGAGGAATGGAGCCATAGATAGCCCCCCTGGCATCGGGGCAGGAAATGGGCAGTTTCCCGCTTGATTAACATCTATTAATTAATTCCAATGAGGCGTGGCAGGAGAGAAAGCGGGCGACTAGCCCAGAAACAGGTGGGTGGGCCACAGTTAAATTGGCCCTGAGAAGGCCTGTTACAAGTTGGAGAAGCCAAAAAAAATGAAGAAAATTTGGACACAGCCAAAAAAGATTCAAGTAACTCTATATTTGAATGACCAGCAACTCGTTGTGCATCATTGCATTAAAATTCTTCTTTAGACTTTCACTTGTTGCCCAGAAGCATTAATTTAAATCTTCTCAACCAGAGTCATTTTTAAAAAAGATGATATAAAAATAGGGGAAGAAGAATTTGATCCTAATTTAACATGTACTTATGATTATCCCTATTTGTGAAAGACGAGGCAATTTGCTCAGTTGCGCTGAGTTGAGCTGGATGAAATCGACCTACACAGTTAAGAATCATTTCCATTTTGAAGAGCCTTCCAGAAGTTTTAACATAGGGTGAAAAAATGAAATGTAGGGGAAACATTTTGTATGAAACTTGTGTGTACTTTTTCACTAAACCAAAAATAAGCATAAAAATGCTGCAATTTTGAAGGCGGTATATGCATACTGGGAGAGAGACAATACTTTTTCCCCTAGCTCCAGTGAGAACTGGTAACAGCCTGCTAAGTTAGTGCTTAATAAACCACTAAATGAGTGTAAACTAAGAGAACAGGAGCATTAAATGATGACTATTTAGGGACAAGTAGAGCTGCAGAAAGGACTGGAAGAGGACACTCTTCATAGAGAGAAATTGGATTAGTCATCCTGTCAATGCCAGTGCTGAGATTCAAAGTGAAGCAGATAAAAGAATGAAAAGAGAGATGGGTTCTGCAATATACAGAGGAAAGAAATGTTCTCAGTGGGTGGTCCACTTCAAATAGCAAGAATCTTGCATGTGGAAGAGTATGTTTGAACTGTTAGGGTAATGCCTGCAATTAAAATATGCCCATCTAAAATTGAAAAAATAAGAAAACAGTCTGGCAAGGACAACAGCCCAAGTAAATGCTTGATCAAAATCAAAACACACCATGGGATGTGCTTCTGTTTAAAAGCATAGATACTAAGCCATCCGCCTCTATTCCCTGGAAAGCCTGGTTCATCCAAAGGGTAAGAAATGCACTAGCTTTACTTGCACTACTTAGAAAATCCTACCATTAATGGACATCCAGCATATCCACGGCATAGTACTGCTAGCACAGCTATGACAAACTCCCTGAAAGCTATATTTCTGGGGAATGACATAATCAATAATTGATACTACACTATTTAGCCATACAGTGGGAATAGTGTTTAAGGGACTAAAGCAAGGTAATCCAATATATCAGCTGAAGTAATTATGTATATTTATCTCCCATACCATATATTACCTGAAGTCATTATTTATATACAGTGAAATGCTATATTGGATATGCCTTTGTTTCTTACGCTGTATTTAAGACTCTGGGCCAAATTATTGACTGCTGTAAATTGACAGTTTCTTATTGGTTTACATCAGATGAACATATGGCTAACGTAACTCTTGTTTTCAATGTATAGGTTCTCCCTAGAGTGATCCAATAAACTCTTGCTAACCAGAGTTGTATAAAGCTTAACAGCTGTAATTCACTGTGTTTGTGTAACCCGTTCCCCTTGCTTTGGCTTGTGTGAATTGTAACCTGCTGAGTTTCACCTTCAGTATTAGAGGGGAATGGACATAAATACCATGAAACTCAGTCAACCCCATTGAGTTTAATCCAGTTTAATGTGGATCCCATGCTAGTCTACGTGGCTGAAACGTGGACTGAGGAATCAGGCTGTGTTTCTTTGAAAGATGCATGAAATCAGAATTTTTCAGAAAACTTTGGACTGTGTAACAAAAGTGAAGTATGGTTTGCTCTGTGGGTAGTGAGTTCTGCCTCCAGAGCTGCTATACACTGTCTGCCCTGTATGCCACTAATCATTTCACCTTTCTCTCCATTTGCTGGCCTATCAAATGGGGTATCTACATCATAACCTATGCTATGTTGAGACCCACATTCTAGGCATAATTCTGCCCATCTCCCCAAAGGGCTTTTGCTGGTAGGTCTTCTCAGAGCACACCTCCTGGATTGGTTTCTGCTTACAGAAGCACAGTGGCAAGTGATGATTTCCTTCGAAACATAACAGGAAGAGCCCTTCTTTCCCTCCCTCCACCTGCTCCCTCACGTCCTTGTATGGAATGGTCAATAGTTCGAACACTGATTCGGGATGTGGGAGATGTGAACCTAATTCCCTCTTCTGTCTGATCTCCAACATCCTGGATCAGTGGTTTTAAACCTGTTGTCCACAGACCCCTGGGGGCCCGCAGACTATGGCTAAGGGGTTTGCAAAAGATGACTATGATCAATCAAAAGTAGGTGAATACCCACACTTACTATTCAAAAGGGTCTGCACCTCCCGTCAAAATTTTTTAGAGGGTCTGCAAATGACAAAAGGTTGAAATTCATTGTCCTAGAAGAGCGCACTGACACCAAGCTACTCTGGGGGTTGGAGGGGCACTCTTACTACATCCTGTTTGAAGTTGTATCTGTTCACATGAAATAATTAAAGGAAATGAGAGAGGCTTTCTGCTTCTTGATTAGGGCATTCATCTATGGAGGGGGGTGGAGAGGAACTTATGTTTCAGTCCATGCTCCAAGGATCACTTAATGTAAAACATGTAACAGTCCTTGGCTCACAGACCACAGCCCAGGGCATTTTAAAATATGTTGCCCAATAATACTTATCTAGCTCACAGGGATTTTGTGAGGAAAGATCTATTAATGTTTGAGAGGAGGTGAGGCAGTCTGTCACAAAGATGCTTGCAAATAAATAAATCAAAACGGACTTTGAAACTTGTTGAGGTCCATGTGGCTTAAGGTCTTATAATGAAAGTTTCTTGTGGTGTCTTTATTGCAGGGAACTTTCATGAGAGATGATTATACTGACTCGTTTGTCCACAGTGCTATGAAAATAATTTTTGATAATACAGAAATAGTCTTATTTCACAGATCCCTGCGAATTGTTGTGCTGCTAAGCATAATTATAGCCGTATTTTCCCTAAGCTGAGACGTGTATTGTGACTAGGTCAAGGTCATATTGGGAGTCAGTGACAGAGTTGGGAATAAAAGCTAACCTCCCGTCCTACTTTTGATATGCTTGATATGCTGTCTCATTAGCCGACTCTAGTCCATAATAAGCCTGATATGATATTAAGACTTGCTTATGGTATGGGGAATTTTCTTCAAAACCAAACTAAAGAATACATATGGACTGCTCTTCTCATTACAGCACCACACATCATTTGACACACTGTCAGCTTATGTTCAGAAGAGCTGTGGGTTAATTTTGTGAAAAAATGTACACAAATTAGACCATGCAACGTCATGGGAGATGAAGGCCCCAGGCAAATAGTAGTTTAGTGTCTATCACATAAATGACTGCATTTCCTCTGGCCTACAGCTAAATAGTCCTGCACTGTAAAAACACAAATGTTTACAAGGAAGAAATATCCTGAGAAACTTCCCCTTTTTCACCTCTAATACATACAGCAAAAAGCATAATACATTTAATTAGCAATATCAGTTAGAGTGGTGGTGTCAGGATCTGGTTTTCATTAAATCGGTGTAAACCTGGAAGGTCTCCAACTGCCCCCATGATGTTGCTTTCAGCCACAAGTTACTTAAACACTGCTCAATACATTGCTAGTGATTTACCCTAGCTCAGCCCTTTACTTTGCCATGCACCTATAGGTATACATTTTTCTCTGAAATTAAGAAAAAATGAGGAACCATGAATTGCTATTGGGGACCAGTCTTTGGGACATTATTAATGCATAGAGAAAATCACTTGTCTTATATTGCTTCTGTTTTGGGAAACTGGTGATTTAGGCACATGATTTAAAGTTTGGATCAATTTTACTGCTTATGTAGAGTCACTTCCTATACTAAAGTATGGCAACTTCTCTTACATATAAAATGTGCTTCTCTCTGAAAAGTTAGATATTTGTAGTGGCAATAAAATGATCTAAGCAGATCTGTCCAAAGCAACATAATAATGCAAAAGGGAGAATAATTGCAAAGACCAGTGTTCATGCTATCATTTTATAGTGTGTTTATATTTTGCTAGCAAAATTTCCCAAATGGTAATAGTTTTGGATGTCTTCTAATTATTTACGTATTGATATAGAATACAGCATCCAAATGACCGAGCAAGCTATAAATATTCCTATAAACAATGGCACAGAGGGATAAGGCTAGAGTAAGAGTTTTAGATTTGATATCCATTGCAAGGCATTGTCCGTAGGCTGGTGCTGGTCTTTAATGCAGCCATTACAATGATAAATGGGATATTCCTCCAGGATGTATGTTATAGTTTGGATTTTGCCACACTCACACTTGGTGTCTTTAATAAAATTCCATTGATGTTATAGGAGGTAGTTACATCTACTTTGTCCACTGTGAACCCTGTTCAACATTGTCCAGCTCCATCTTGGTTAAGCAAAGCTAGGAGGTTTACGTGTAGACTCCATAATAAGAAATTTATTAATGATGTCAGTTGTCTTCTATTTCTGTCTTCCATTTTTTCCTTAATGTCAAAGTCATTCATCCCTTTTCCTATAGTGCAAAATGGCCTTCTTGACCTAATGCCACCCCCCGCCCCCACCAGGCCAAAGCTTATGTTTAGTGAATTGAATGTCAGCAGTTTTTTGTAGACACTTGAAGTAGCCTATTTACACTGAAGAGCAGGAGGATGGATGAGAGACAGAATAGACAGTCAAGATCAGGAGTGGATCTGGTATGGGCATTTCTGTCCCAAACTGGGGCACAATACTGTCCCAATACTCCCCCTTTCCTCCCCACTCCCTCCTCCCCCTGCCGTGGGGGTGATGATGGCAACATTCCCATGGTCCCTTCTGTAAAGTGTCTTATATTTTAACATACAAACAAATGCCATCAACCAGGAGTCCAAACTTCTGTTTAGATCTCCCAGACCCTCACAGTTACTAAATGTCTTGAAATGAAATAAAACTACAAACAACCTAACTATATACGCAGTATCACTGCATTCAAAATACATCTACAGAACTATATCATGACATGTCAATGGCATGGAAAAACCCTCTCTTCAAAAGACAGGCTGCTGGTGGTAAACCTGGGGATCAGGGGGGACATTTAAAATGGATCCCTTAGTACAAAAGAGCATTGAGACTCCTGGTGGAGTGTAATCTGTCCCCTGTCTTTTTCATGTTCTTTCCTTTCTTTCATTCTCTAGTTCAAGAGAGCCTGAATCTGTTGAGCATCCAGGCAGCTCTTATGCCCATCTGATTAAGCAGGCATTAGCAGAAGGCTGAGACAGCAGTGTGGGATTTCCAGCCGGCATGGCGAGTGAGAATTCAAAATATATTGGCCTGTTGACTGGCAGTTAGATGAGGCATGGTTGTGTTGCTCTTCAGACTGTTTTGCTTGGAAATGCTGATAATAATCATGGTTCTCACTGGATGTCCTGAATACCTAGCATCCTGTTCATAATACATGATTGAAGTTTTTTTTATAGTAACTAAATGGAAAAATACTGACATCGATCTTTTTATATAGCTTATAGCAGGACTGTCCAACTGGCAGCCTATGAGGGGCTAACCCAGTGTTTCCCAACCTTTTCCAGCCCAAGGCACACTTGCATTAAATAAAAATTTCCATGGCACACCTGTTAAGGCATTCCCCATCCTCATACCTACTGTAGCTCATTGCTGTTGGCACAATTCTGTGGCACACCTGTTCATTTCTGACAGCACACTTTTGTGCTGTGGCACACTGGTTGGGAAGCACTGGACTAACCTAGAGCTCCTGGTCTCTCACTTGGCCACCACTACTGCTATTGCTCTGGCTATAGTAGCAGCCAGCGGCTTAGAGCTTCCTCTTCTTTCCTCAGCATTTGCTGCCTGACTTAACCCCAGAGGGCAAGGCGATGTGGCAGGGCTCAGCCCATGGTGCTGGAGAAATGGGCAGCCCAGAGTGCCCATGGGCAGTGCCACAGGGAAGCCCACATGGACCTGCAAGTAAGGCAGGACACTGCCCCATGAGGAAATGGGGGTGCCTGCCTCTGCATGCATGGTTCAGCAAGGTGAGGAGGTACTCATCCACCTATACGATTGGAGTAACAGGGCGGGGAAGCACCTGCCTGTTGGCTGGGGGGTGCTTGCCCATGAACGTTGGATGCAGCCCCTGCTGATGTGGCCTATGGGTCTTGTAGCCTCTGACTACTTTGAAGTTGGACAGCCCTGGTTTATGAAACTAGCAATGTATGCATGTATTTGTGTGTGTATAAAAAGTCAGGTACCTTAAGCACTTATGCAAGTTCATTTACCCGTTTACAAAGACTTCAAGAGAGACCCAATGTACTGATTCAAAAAATACTTTATTATGCTACTTTTTATAATCGGACAATATGTCTATAAAAAGAATTGCATATAAACGGTGCTTTATATTTTCAGTGCACTATACAAACTGGTAGCACAGTATATAGAAGTTGCCAGATGCCATATCAATAAAAGCAAATATTACCGTGTTTTAGAAGTGTACACAAATAAAGCACCTGAGCAATCAATACTAGTTTACACTAATGACATCTTACAAACAAACACATTGTGAGGCCTGCCTTTTGGGAGCAGAAGTAAATATGTCTCCATTAAAATAACAATACAAATTCTGGGATGGAAAGACTGGTAGGGTAGGGAAAATATGGTTCATAGTGCACAGCTGGAAGAACGAGTTATTTTTGTCTGGAGATGTGAAGATAGGATTCTATTACACAAGCAGTTCTGCAGCCTAAGGGCTGTTGTGACCTCAAAGGCTGTGTAGATCCCAGTAATACATGTTTTACCTTGCTGTCATGATCCTTCATGCTCATTTATGCACTGGAAGGATTTATAATGCACAATGGACTTCACCAATTATGTTGTATCCGTGAACTTCCAGTCCCAAACATCTTTGGCCATTGGAGCCTTTTACTCTTAATGAAGGTAGCTCACACCATGACAACACTCACAAAACTCTCACTTGATTAAAAGAACTGACTTGTATAAATAGAAATGAATGACCTTCAAGTAATTATAGCCAGCTGAAAAGCAGAAGCATGATGTTTTGAGCTAAACAATACCAATCATAGGCACTTAATTAAGCAGCAGAAGTGCTTTAGTGGAGTAATATTCTAATACAGTTTCAATTGCCACAAATTACTAGTAACAATGACAGGATTACTGAGACTCGCAAACAATGAGATGCATATCAGTCAGGGAATAATATGTTGTCCTTTCCATAACCGGAGTGCAATTATTGTAGAACAATATAGAAATGTTAATATAAAGGCCAAGTAATACGGTATTAAGTTATTAAAATTCCCCATTGTCAACTAAACCTAATAGGATTTGTAAAATAACCTGAGTAATGTTCCCCCCAAAAGCAAAGGTATAGTAGTTAGTTCATAAAGGCCACAATGTATCCCCCTGACAGAAAACTTAAAGGTGAGGAACAGGCAATCTAGTAGGCTATGGATGTTTCCTTGTAATGTTTCCTCTTTATTCTCCCCTCATGGAGCAAGAATGCATGGGGGCTGGATGTGGCCCTTTTTATATGTAAAGAGATCAGCAGGAAATATAGGTCTCAGGCCTTCCACACTGATGTGCAGTCCTCTCTATGCAGGAGGCACACTATCATTCATTTCCTTCCTGAAGCTGTGGAATATATGCTTCGCTGGTTATCTTACTAACACCTAATCGCATCATTTATTATCAGTTTTGAACTATCTGGTTATTTGTTTGTTGGTTTATTTATTGAACGCCCTCGTCCCTAGAGTCATGTGATTATATGAAATTGTCCCCATTCTTTCTTCCAGAAAATATAATGTTTAACAGTTTATCAACTAGAGGAATAAGAATAATTGAAACAAATCTCATGATTTTTAAGCCAATCATGTGAGGTAAGCCCAGTATTTTTTTTAATATTTGGGGTTGACAGATTGCCCACAGTTACATTACTGTGTGATGCTGATTATTAGACCAAGCTATGGAGAACTGCTCTTGTATTATCTCCAGGGAGGGGCTGAGCTGAAACAACACTAAACGAATGCTTGTACTTCCATGCTAACTCCAATGTCCAGAAGCCATATCTTCCTTTTTCTGGCCAAAAACCTAGACATGAGAGACTGCTTTCACAGAATATATCACAGGTGTTATATTTTTTCATTGTGCATTCAACAGGCAATTTTAGGAAGGATATCCAGATCATACAGATCTCAACAGGAACTCCAGCTAGACCACATGTCTTCCATCTACTCTAATCTCCACATTTTCTGTTATTCCAGCCACTGCACATGGTTTTCTCCCTCAGCTCCAATTCACCATGACTGTTCTCAAAATGTGTGGGTCAGGGTCTGACTCTTGCAGGGCACGTCTACATGAGATGCTAATTGTGCAGTAGCTTAATAACACTGTGCATTAGTGTGTAACCACCTAAACTGGGTTAATATGATACTGCACAATAGGAGTCTGCAAAGTATACCCTATTTGATTTGGATTTGACTTGAAACAGGGAAAGTGATTCAATTTGTTGATTCAAATTCAATTCATTGATTCAAATCAGTCTCTGATTTGATTTGTTCAAATCCAAATCTGAAGATTAGATGCTGATTTGGAGGATCAGTGATTCAGATACAGACACAGCTTTAAATGTTTTTTTCTGTGTACCTTGAGGTACCAGTGCAACTTGTGAATGCTGTGATGCTGGGATGGATGGAGTATCCCACAGGAGTGTGGGGTGGGGGGCCTTCCACGTGCTAGGCGGCAAACCCAGAAGCAGACCAAAAGTACTTCTGGCCCGCTTCTGGGTTCTCTGGAGAGCATGCTGGGGGGGCCCCCATGCCCCTCTGGCTTGGAGATTGGCCACAGGGGGACCCCAGGTACCCCCCAGGCCCAGGAGGCACTAGTCACTGAACTGGAGGGTGCAGAGGAGTGGGGCGGGGGGCCCTGCATGCTCCCCAGAAGACCCAGAAATGGACTGGAAGTGCTTCTGGTCCACTTCTGGGTCTGCTGCCAAGCATGCTGGGGAGCCCCCCATGCTCCTGTCAGACACTCCATCCACCCCAGCATTGTAGCATTCATGAGCCACCTGCTACCTACAGGTATGTAGAAAAAACATTTAAAGCTGTGACTGTTTGAATCTCCAAATCTCTCTGAATCGATTCAGAGAGTTCTGATTTGATTCGGAGAGATTAAATGGTCCTCTTACATGATTCAGATTCAGAGATTCAACCATCAAATCAGGCCGAATCTCTGCCGAATAGAATCAGGGACCAAAGCTTTGCATAGCCCTACTGCACAGTATTATTAGGATACCGTGCAGTAGTATGACAAAAAAGGCATTCATTGGTGCTACTGTGCAGTAACTGTGGTTCTGTGCATTTATTTAGTAGTTGGTTATACAAATATTACATTAAATACATAGTAACCACTGCACATTAATAAATGTGTTTATGTGCCCACTGAGGACTGGCTGCATACCGACTAACAAGCAATGATTTTGTTGGGATCTAGAAACCAGTTATATAAACATGCCCTGCTTTCCTATGAGATTTTCTCCCTGGTCCGTGCATGATGCCTTGTGTCTACATTGCATTTTATTTTCCGGGGATTAGACTGTGAACTCTTGAAGGCCCTGTGCCGAGCACATTCTCAGTGAATAAATAATTACTTATAAAACCAAAAATAACAATAAAAGTATTTTAAAGATCCCTTTCTTGCCAAGAAATTGGGAAATAAAAGAAAATCCAGGTTTTGAGAGAGCACATAATGATTGAGGTGGTAAGCATTTGCTAACAGCCCTCTTCGCAGAGATGTCCTGATGATACAAAAAATGAATTCCAAGAAATTTTCAATGTTAATTTCTGCTTTACAAGAAACATACACACACAAACACAGATCAATATTTGCTAAACAAAAAAGTAGTAGTAAATCAATAACTAAACGTATTTTATTTTTAAGCATCTGTAAACAATGGAGAATTTGTTTTGTTTTTAAGGGGAAAAACCTATACTGAAAAATACTAAACGTGGACACGTTAGGTTTGCAAAGAATAATTGGACCAGATGCTTGGCTGCTCTCAGTGATCACCGCCACTTTTTTGTCTTGACAGTATAGAGCAGATGATGATTTGGTCCACAGTTTCCATTGCTACTTAAGGTGGGCTAATGAGGTTTAGCACTGCAAGAAACAACTTCTGACACTCCACATTAAGGTTTTTTTTTTTTTTTTCTAGCTATT
>NW_017728997.1:7730130-7750675 GCF_001723915.1 Gavialis gangeticus
TTTTTTTTTTTTTTTTCTAGCTATTTGTCATCGCAAAATAAGCAGAATTCTTCTCATGTTCTCAGTTTACATGGTAAGATTATGGCTTCAATAAATTTGTCTTCAGTAGAGCTATAAAAGTGTCCAAAAGAGAAGAAACCATTTTCAAGCATATGGCTGTGCTACATGCTATAGACAAGATACAGTATTTACAAAATTGTATTTGGCTGGAACCAAAAAAAGTAATTCTCCAAGTCTTTCCAACTTCAGAGTGAGAAGTAGAAGGAGGGTTTTAAATGTTAAGGTTGTCTTGCATGCCATCTAGTAGATGGTCTGAGCCAGTTTGCAGAACCTGAAGATGAGCACAACCCCACAGGGAACAGAAGAGATGCTTTTTTTCTCACAAAATAATTGTCAAAAATGACACGTTTTGCAGGACCACAGTAACTTTCATGGGGAGTCATTTCCCAGGCTTGTGGTGGAATTTCTCCTCTTCCACAGTGCCCTGATGGTCAAGATCCTCCTCTGGGATGTGGAACGCTCAGGCATAAATCCCTTCTCCAATAAATTATTTAATTCTTAATACACAAAGGAATAGTCCAAAAAAGGAATGAAAAGCACAAACCCAGAAATATCCAATAGACTGGGTTAAGGTTGAGCTTTGATCAGTTTGGGCCACTACATTTTAAAAAGGATTTAGAGAAACTCAAGGTGGCCCAGACGCAAGCAATAAAATGATGAAAGATAATGTAATTCAAACCACATGAGGAAAAGCAGGTGGAAACAAGTATGCTAAGTTTGGAGAAAGGGAGATTAAGAAGGGACGTTACTTCAGTTCTCATGTATTTGAAAGACTTCCATTAAGAAGAAACATTGTTCTCCTTGCCCCAGAAGGCAGGGCATGGGCCAGTGGATGGTAGTAAGGTAGATTTAGGTCATATCTCAGGAGAAATTTATAAATGGTAAAACCATGGAGCAACATGCCTAGGGAAGTTGTGGCATCTTCTTCACTGGATATTTTCAAGAAGATGCTGAATTGGCAACTCTTTGGACTGATTCAGGGCATCAGAACAGAAGACCCCTGAGGTCCCTTCCAACCTTATGAATTTATGAATCTGTATAAGGGAATGGTAGAGCAGGAAACTTCTATTTACCCTAACCACCAAACTGCTGGCTGTTCCTGAGACGCTGTCTCTTTCCTTGGACCTCGTTAGGGCCTTGTCACACCTTACACTGAGCCGCGCAAATGTTGAGTTTGGAGCAGTCCCACCCTTAGTCTACAAACCTTCTCTGACTGTCCCCCACTGCACAGCTGTGAATTGCCACTCGAGGCCTGGTGAACAGAGGAAGGACTACGATCTGTATCTGTGAGTTCCCACTACAGGGCTGGTGAGCCAGGACAGGCTTTTAGCTCGGCTCTATGGGTGGAGGTGTGAGAGATCCTGGGACACAGGAGGACTTCAAGTTGGGTGGCACATCTGCGTGGTGTGGTTGCACCTTTATGGAACAGGAGCTGGGAGTACAGATCAGAGATAATTCTGTCCTGGATTGGTGTAAATTTGAGCCACACAATGAGCGCTTAAAACCACTTTTAAGGAGTTAAATGTTCAGATAATCCAGTGATTAAGGGCTCCAGGTGCCACCCAAAATTACCATGCAACAAGGCTATTGCATATTAATTTTTACAAGGGACCTGGAGATCTTAGTCCCTGGCTTGTCAGCACACTTATACCTGACACTCGTTTTAAACACACTTTACATGGCTTAAAGTTATGCCACTCCAGAGTAGGTTTATCACTGATCCATGTTACCCAGCTCTTGTTCCATTAATGTGTGGCTGCTCCTCACAGGTGAGTCACCCAAGCTGCAATACTCCAGTATCCCAGGATGCAGTATTCCCTCCTTTACCCTTCTGTTTTGTGTGGACAAACTTTCTACCCCCTCAACTCTACTGCTGGGGGGTTGGCACCAAGACAACTCCTTCTCCTGTCTATGGGGTTATGACTTTTTCACCCTCAGGAGTTCAACTGTGTCCCAAAAGCCTAGTGAGTATATGCCAGCTAGCCATGACACAGCACAAACATGTCCAGGACTGGGGTATATGGTGGAGGGTGAGAATAAGGGGCTGGATCATCTTAAATTCCCCATCCTTGGAATTCCCCATCACCATTTGCTACCACCTTTACTTGTAGGAAATAAGGAAATGTTTGGAAAGCAATGGGATGAGTCTAATTTTAGCTAACCTAGCTACACTTAGATTTTCATGATATCAGCTCAGATTTGTTTTAATTTATTTTTTCCATTTTGGGAAATAGAAGAAGTCTTAAAATATTTTAAACAGTTAATCATCTATGAGTTTCTGCTCCTTGGCATAGATAATGCAGTGCAATTGCATTTTGTTTGAACTTGCCTCATACAAAAATGAAAGCATTAAATTACCCTTAAAGTTTAAAAAGGGTATTTGCTACAGGTTAAGAAACCTTTTCTAGGGAGAAATAGTGTGATCTGATATAAAACAAAAGATATGTAAAATTCACTCTATAGAAAATATTTCTCCACATGTAGAGTAAATTATTAGAGAGATCATGAAGTAATATTCAGGTAAGTCGCTTAAAAGTCAGGTTGGATTTTCAGGCTATAGAATTCGATTATATCCTAGCCTCACATAGCAAGCCTACAGCTGAACAGAAACCTCCAGTAATGACTTCCATGAATTCTAGTATGCTTCACTTAACTTAAAAGACTGCAAATAAAATCTTTCTGACAGATAAATCAATGCAGCCTAAAATTTAAAAATGAATGGACCCTCAAAGAAGCATCTATGCTCTTTTTCACCATATGTTTGTGCACTAAAGGGAGTGCACAGTAGGTGGGAGAGCTTTCTTGAAAATGAACTGTAAGCAAAGATTGATCATAAAGTTGACTGTAACTTTGTTACACAATTTTAAATGAACTGTCCTCTGCATGTTCAGCTTGCTGTGCTTTGGTGTCTTTGTGGAAGTGCAGACACTCCATGTCATTGTTTTATCAATCTGTTTCCCGTGTTTTTGTGGGGAAGGAGGTAGAGAGTTGTGTTTTACATGCATAATGTTTGACCTGTGATGAGCACTTTCAAAAATCCAACCCACCTGATCTTCAAACTTCAGGGTTTATTTTCCTGATGGAAATGAATGGTAAAACTTCCAAAGAATTCATTGAAGCGTTAAATGATGAGTAGTTTTGAAAATCCCACTCGCAAACAATCAGTTTCAAAAGACACTCACTGAGGGGGGATCAGCAGGCACTGGGGGCGTCCCTGTTCCCCCGAGCGCCACAAGGAGTGACCAGGAACAATGGTCACAAGCTGGCGGAGGGAAGGTTTAAGTTGGACATCAGGAGGCGCTACTTCACAGTCAGGGCGGCTAGGGTCTGGAACCAGCTTCCAAGTGAGGTGGTGCAGGCTCCCACCCTGGGGGTTTTTAAGAGGAGGTTGGATGAACACCTTGCTGGGGTCGTTTGACCCCAGTGCTCTTCCTGCCATGGCAGGGGGCTGGACTAGATGATCTGCTCAGGTCCCTTCCAACCCTAGAAACTATGAAACTATGGATGGCATTATTGGTGGTCTACTTACCTTTATATGGCCTTCGTTACCACAAAATGTAATTGCTATGTATGTCCTCTCCTCCTAACCCTTGTGGGACTGGTGGGTCCGAACTAACTCCCAAGTTTATTGAAAGACTTCCTTTAACTTTAGTAAGAAGTTGACCTCAATCTTAACTTTCACCCAAATTCCCTGAGTCTGTTCACTTCATCCCAAGAGCATCCTGTTATATACTACATTCAGGGCTGGGTTATGACAGGGTGGGCCCTAAGGTAGAGGTTGCCAACCTTTCAATGCTGCAGCATGGCAAACTGCAGACTGGAAGCAGCCGTGGCCCAGCAAAGTGCAGACCACAGTCTGGCTGCTGGCCAGGCTCCTAGCTGCCAAAGGAACTGTCTGCAGCTCCCCAAGGCCCCCAGGACCCTAGGTAAGGCTGCTGGGGCCAGCACACCATACCCATGGTAACTGGCCTCACACCAGAGGGTGCATGCCACAGGCATTTCCCGGGGACAAGTAGTAGTGGCACAAGGTATGCAGCTGCTTCTTGTCCCTGGGGAAACAAACATCCGTGCTCATGTGAACACAGCCACAGGGCACTTCCCCCATGCATTTGCTGAGCCCCAAATACCAGTGGCATAAGTATGTGTTGCTGCTTTTTGCTTCTGTGCACGCCCTTGTGTGTGGGGTTCACTGTGGGGCAAAATGTACCCCTGCAGGGGAACTGTTGTTTCCCCACTTCTCCCAGGTCCTGCCATGCTAGAACACCTAAAGAAGTGGAGATGCTTTGGCCAGCCTCCAGTTTCTCTGTTGCATGCTCCTGGAGTGTACACTGCACTGTTTTGTTTTGTTTTTGTATTTATTTATTCATTTGTTTGTTGGTTTGTTTGTTTATTTTTCAGCTTTTTTTTGAATACCAGGAGTTCCCAGTATTAAATTTTGGTGAACGATTGCACGTGCATGCTCAGACACTCCCTCAGAGTAGTAGCGCACTATGGTTCTGGTGGAAAAAGACAGATAAAGTGAAATGGCATTAAAATTAGGACTGTGGGCCACGTTCCATATGAATGCCACTAAACAGCCAGTGAAAATAAACATGGCCTGTATGGATCTTTCTCTGTGTGTTTTTAAGACTAGTTTTGCTGCTTCTTAAAAACCCAACTGTCTGAAATCACCCTTGGGAAAACCCATTAACATCAGACCAGAGTACCTGTGCCAGTGGTCACCCATCCATTCCTAGACACGAGCACAGTGATTCCTTCAGTACCTTGGGAAAGCTCAAACCTTGATGTAGTTGTTTTCAAGGTGCTTGGGGTTCTGGCCATCTCTGGTGGGGTCAGGTGACTCCTCTTTAAAGTCTACATCAACTTCAGGTTGTCTCTTTGCAAATATAGTCTTCTTCAAATGTGAGGAAAAGAGCTGAATTTTAGGATGCATCAGAAGTGGAGAAAAAATTCTCATTTAAATAATCTTCCCAGCTGTCCCAGAAAAGGATGTCTCATAGTTCATAGTAGGTAGGGTCAGAAGGGACCTGATCATCAAGTCAGACCCTCTGCCATGGGCAGGAAAGAGTGCTGGGGTCAAAGGACCCGGGCTAGATGATTATCTAGCCTCCTTTTGAAGACCCCCAGGGGAGGAACGAGCACTATTTCCCTTGGAAGTTGGTTCCAGATCCTAGCCACGCGATCTGTAAAGTAGTGTCTCTCTGATATCTAGCCTGAATCTACTCTCAGTCAATTTATGGCCGTTATTCCTCATTACTCCTGGTAGCGCTCGGGGGAACAGGGAATCTCCCATTGCCTGCTGGTCCCCCTTGGCCAGTTTGTAGACAGCCACCAGATCCCCTCTCAGCCTTCTCTTGTGGAGGCTGAAGAGGTTCAGGTCCTGTAGCCTTCGCTCGTAGGGTCTGCCTTGGCCCCCTCATCTCATCAGTAGCCAATCCATTTTGGAAGTCATTTTCAGAAAAGCAACTCTCAAGGTCAGCATTTCCCAAAGTCCTGTGAACTTCCATTTCCTCTGTCAGAAACCTGATTTTTATCATTCTCTGGCTCATCAGCAAACCTCCAAATGTCTTCTCATATTCAGAGGTGCCTTAGCATTTCCAGGCTAGACTAGTTCATCCCCACCCATTATGGCTAGAAATAGCAAAGATGTCACTTGTCTTAAAATATATGGTCTGCTGTTCCATTCCTTAAGGTGCTGTTATGCTAACAATAAATCTACAAGAGACTGTAGGCAGTATGTGGGATGTGATGTACTCAATATTCATCATGTGGTGACCCCAAGGAGTATCAGGACATTTTACTGCAGGAAATTTCTCTCTCCACTTTAACAGCTTGAAAATGATGGGCCAAAAGTCATCCCACGAGGATGCAGCTACATCTTTTATTGAATTTCCTCCAATAAGCCAGAACATATTTTAAAATATTATTTCATTCTCACTCCCAAAAGTCAGGGTTGGCAAACTTTGACCTTTAATGTATATACTGTGGATGGTTAATTTATATTTTTTGTGGTGGTGGATGGAAGCAAGAGAGGGTAACTTAGCCCTCAATGGAAGAAGACTGTGGTTTAACTTCCATGCATCATGGGATAAAAGGATGTACATTGGCAGTACTAGACTCCCAGTAAAGCCCTACCCGCCTTTTACTTTGGCACTTTGCCCCTATGGTCATACCCTTATCTATAAGACCTTCTTATGTCTCTTGTGGCTGGAAATTTTCCTACACTGTGAATACAGAATAAAGCCTAGAAACAGAAACACAATGTCCATTTTTCTATTACAATAAGCTTTTTAAGATTCTGTCTAAATTCTTAATCTAGAAATTGAATGTGCATTCTTAATGCATTAATATCAAGAGACATTTGGATTTCAACAATACTGGCAAGAAACAGCTGCCACGCATCGTTAAAACAAATATATAGAATTTAAAATAATGATCTCTGAGTTCATCTTCATCATCCTTTTTGCCTGTGGGGCTGCTTTTAGATCAGAGTATCTCATTTAAATAGCAATGGGCTCTAAAAAAAATTCTAATCTGTTCCATCACTCTGCCACTGCACATTCGTACATTTTATTTTATTTTATTCTATTCTATTCCTTTCGGCAATAGCAAATGTCTTGTTGAACCACAAAAAAGTCCTCTTCAGGAGAAAGTAAAGGGAACACTTATTTTGCTGTGTCAGATGTGTGATTCTCAGGAAAATATAGAGAGGGAATTTTTAATTTTCAGATATTTGGATTAAAATGTTATTTGCAATAATGCCCAACTCTCACGTAATTCTTTTCCTCTTCAGACCTTTGCAAGGTAAGTATCAGTATCCCCATTTTATAAGGGAAACTGAGATACCAAGTGACTCACCCAGCAATCCAGTGTCCCAGTACCCAGTCCAGTGCCCTTACTGTCCTTGCTAATGGATATATTAATTTTGGTGTTCCACTCCTTTGCTTCAGTTGTGTACCAATGTGACTCCAATACCTTCCATCACAAGTCCTGATCATGGCCATGAAGATTTCAGACCAGAACTTCACTTGGTGAAACCTGTTAGAATTCCACTCAAATCAATGGTGCTGTGCTGAATTTTATCAGCTGAGAATCTTGCCATTCAAATATTCGGCCATACTGGCCTACTCTCGTTCTAGTTGCTGGAAATTCTTGCCAGACATTTAAACAACAGTAGAAGCAGACCAAATGTGCTGCAATATCTATGTATGGGTGAACCTGCTGTCTTTTATTAGACCAACTTAAATAAAAGATATCAGATTCACCCAAAGAACCTTGTCTGCCTATGTCCTTAGACCACCATGGCTATACCCTACACCCTTGTATTATCTATCGGATTTAGTCGTTACTTAGATTACACAGAACTCTTGTGCCTGTGATCTCCTGGCAATCATTTTCAATTGTTTTTAAGTCTTTCATCCATCTTTTTAAGGTCTTCAGAAAAATGAGTATGGCAGCATAATACAACACTCTGTGGGTCCTTTAACACTCAATATTGTTCAAATTACTGTGTTTTCCTTTAAAGGGTGATGTTATTACAAGAAAAATGTAGATGACAATACATTTGACTCATTGAGGAATAGTGACAACTTTGTGGAAATACCGATAAAAGCAAGGAAAGGAATATTTGGAATTTAAATAATTCAAGCAGAACAAGAACCATCCTACACTAGTGATAAAATGAGTCTTAACTGATGTAGATTTGGAACTGGGTGACCACTGATGTGTAGTGATGCCTCTGAAAGTCTCCAGTGGTGGGAGCAATAGTTGTAAGGGGAACAAAGCTTTCTCCCCGCCCCCATCTCATAGACACTGTTTCTAAATACCAGCACAGTTAAAGACTAGTAAGGAAGGGAGGTGACCATCCTAGGAGGAAGATCTACACATCTGGTGTGAGTTGAACTTGAGATAGGAGCTCATAGCACTATTTTTTTCTGCCTAATTTGTTCCTTGACAGAAAATGGAACTACTAGAATTGAGTTTGAGTCCTGAGTCTTCCTCTTCCACTTGAGCACATTCAGACTCTATTGAGGGTTATTTGTGAAGAGAAAAAGAGAGGGCTGGCTAGTGGCTAATGGATCGGTGAGTACTCAAGCTGTGCAACAAACAGAAAACTTAAAGAAGAGATAAACAACAGCTTGCAATTATTTTTAATGTGCTATATTTGCACCAAACTGAGGGACTCCTTCCAGTTATAATGAAATGCTTAACATGTAGCCATTTTTTTGAAGCAGGCAGTGATCTGCTTTAATGGACACAAGCATTACTGAAATTCTAAAATGTTAGATTTTTACATAAAGTCTATTAGATAAAATTTAATTTGGATTAATTTTTATTTTATTTTAAAATGCTTTCTCATGTTTCAGGCTGTGTCATCTTCTGTACATTCTTATTTTCAACTACTGCTGCTGAGTCATGCATTATATAATTAATTTAAGCAACATTTGAGATTCCTCTAATATAATTTCATTGTAAGTATATTACTAACAGGCCAATTTTTAAAAGTTCAATACAGTAATTATAGACAAAAGTCAGGCAAAGGTTGCATTTAAGTCCCAAGCCTGTGCCTTTCAAAGTCGATGGAAATTTTGGAGATGACTTTAGTGAGAAAAGGATCACAGCCTTAACCAGACCCTCCAAACGAAGAGCTGCAAAGAAGATGCAAATTGTTTGGTTAATGGACGTTAAAGATCAGAAGTGGGCATGACCATTTGCACATTTACAGATGCACACTGAATGAAAATCTGAGTGAACAGACAATCTTCTGCAAATTGTAAAATTGTCACACACTTCCCATGATACGTAATTTTCATGCATTTTCTTTTTAAATCCTATGGTTTCAAATGTATGATACAAGCTAACCTCCAAGTTACTCTTGTGATTTTGCAGTTCATAGGGAGCAGTGTGTATTACTTAACAGGAAAGCATTTCCTAATGAAAAGCTGGTTAGTCACTTGTTCATGCAAATAGAACCATTAATTTTCATAATTACTTCTCTTTTTTAAAAAAGAATTATGCTACTGATATATTTATCAATCACAAACTGTACTAATGGAACATTTTACCTGTGTTGCAGCTCATGAATGGCAGCAGAATTACTAGTTTCCATAGCAACATCATCTCCGTTTTCCAAGGTCAAAAATTCCTCCCATCCAATCAGCAGAGAATAAAATGTATCTTCCAGTCACTACTTATATGTTCTGTAAAAAAACAGTAAGACATATTGGGTCATTAAAAAAAAAAAAAAAAAAAAAAAAGGTAAAACACGTGCAAGACTAATATTTCCCATATGGTACAGCCACTTTTTGTTCTATCATTGGAGAGTCTGACTCTAAAAATGGAATGACTGGCCTGAGGGGAGCGTCTCCAGTATCAGGATGATCCTCAGCTGGCATAGAAATCAGGGAAGCTGTAATACCAATCCACCCCTAGACATAACAAGAAGAGACCAGAGGGCAAGAGGCATAATCAGGATGTGATATGGTGAAATAGGGTGTTGGTCTATATAGGCTTAAGATAAAGCGTTACTCAGCCACGGAGCATGACCATCATGCTTATGTTTATGCGTTTCCTTTCATCTACAGTAGGTCTTGCAACTTGTACTTACATAACGTTTCTACTTCTTGCATTGAGTTTGTGATCTGCTGTGCCTACCCAGTCCCACTTGGCCTCTTGCCAAACCAGTGCTATTCCCTGTTCTCTAGTTGCACATTTGATTTTTTTTTTTTTCCTTCCTGAGGAATAGACCTCACACCTGTCTTTGCCGAGTTTCATTTTGTTGCTTGTAGCCCAGTTTTGAATTTTAATCCTATTTGCAACCCCTCCCAGTTTTTTTTCGTCTGAAACTTAGCTCTTTTCCCCTGTATCCAAGTCATCAATAAATATGTTAAAACAACCATGGGACCCAGAACAGACGCTATAGAAATCCACTTGAGACATCCTGCCAGTTTGATGTCAATCCATTCATACTTACTCTTTGCTTAAAGTTACTTAAAAACCACGATTAAGCTAATTATTTTGGCAAATGTTATACTGGCAACTCAATCAAGTTTTTAAGAGAGACCCAAGTGTATCTTCTTGGTTTTTCCCCAGGTTTTATGAGTGTAATGGAAATTGCAAATATAGAAGAAATAACTTTGGGTAAAAATGAAGGGTTTTATATATAGTCCCCCAAAAGGCCCAACCCTCAATCTGGGTCATACTCAAAGGCTCAACCCTCAGTTTTTAGATGGATTACTTAAGAAGCTTTTGAAGTCAGTGTATGAACATCTCAGAAACACGATGAGCAAGTTTAGAGTTTCTTCTACCCTTGAAAAGAACCCTCCACCAGGTTGTAGGACCTGGGATCATTCAAGGCAGCAGATCTACCTTTTATGTGATCCATTGTCAAATCAACGGGAACAACTGGGAACTATACCAATAGCAGAATCATAACTCTCACAATTAAGGTAAAAGCAATATCATATACTATCTAAAAAATCAATTTTTTGTGAAGGGTTATTCTTCAGAAATGAAACATGTTTCCCCCAGGGTTTACATAACAATTTGCTCTAATTTCCTCTGACACATCAGCCAATGTATGATGAATTAAATCAAGAAAAAAAATATCAGTTTGGCCTTTACTCCCAAAGGGCAAACTCATAATTTACTGTTGGAATCAGCTCATAAAAAAGCTGAAACCAGAAAGCAGTTGATAAAGTGGGACTATCAAATTATAAACCCATTCTAGATCTTTTACGTGCTGAAAATTGTCCACTGACAAATTAGGTTTATAGTTCATACTCAGGGTCTAATTTTCCTCTCACTCACCCCATTTTAGCCCAGCATATTTCAGGAAAGCTTCTCTTGATTTATAACTATGCAAGCAAGAGATAAGGATTTTGATACTGGGTGTTCAGTACTTTGAAAAATGAGCCCTCTTCATCTGGAGTCTACACATGGACTTGAGAGTCTAATGTTAATGCATTTTTAAAAGCTTGACCTAAAAGGATTGCAGATAAACTCAGTACAGAAAGTACCTGAGTTTCCATTGCTTATGGTATTATATATCATTTGCATCTGTGCACAGCGAGCGTAAAAATGTTGCCAAATCAGTGTTTGTCCTCAGCATTTTTCACCTATCTTCCAACCAATTTCACCTAACATTTAGGCCCAACACTAATTTTCTTTTCCTAACAGTTCTTAGGATCTGAAAAGAGAGGATTAACATGGATTTAAGAGGATAAAAGTCATTTATCTTGCAGCCTTCTCTATAAATTCTAGGGTAGATTTCGTATAATGAAGTTTAGGCTCTATTTTGTGTGTGGAGGTGCAATGTCTATGTGTTTGTATATGCTCGCGTGCAGCAGAGGGAAGACAATGGATATATAATCTGTGTCAGGGTTTGGTAGCATGGCAGTCCTCCAGTGGAGTGAAAGTTTACAGGTAAATAATTTAATATATTTGTGACTTGACTGAAAAATATTCATGCTGAATTTGGTGAACAGTTTTGTCTTAAAAACAGAAATCCAAAGGTTGGTGAGCCATTTTCAAATTAAAATGCTTTGAAGCTAGGTTTTAGGATGAAATTCAACCCCCGTTAAAGGAGAAATTTTATAAAGGTCAAAAATGAAACAATGTGCTCCTCCTCCCTCGAGTAATTCTGAATCAGCAAACTGAAAAATTAATTAGGGCCTTGTTACATGTTACATGGTGAGCCACACGCAGATGTTGATCAGCTTAGTGCTAGCTTGCAGCCACACCTTCAGTTTGAGAAGCACATCTGTGGGGAGTAGCCACAACGTAAGGGAACAGGAGCTGGGTTCCTGGTTTTCACTGATTTAAGAAAATCTTTAATTTAAGAAAATCCCCAATTTTCAGTTAGAAAAAAAAAAAGGCACCTCAAATCCACATTTTTCCATGATTTAGATGAAACACCACTAATATATATTTAGTGGTGTTTCATTTTAATCATGGAAAAAATATGGATTTGGGGTGACTTTTTTTAACCGAAAACCAGGATCGGTTAAAAAAAATCGGATCACCGAAAACCAGGCAACTTTTTTTTAATAAAAAACCAGGATCCCTGGTTATGTGGATCAATAAATAATCTTGCCCTGGAGTGACATAACTTTGAGTCACATAATGAGTGCTTTAAGCCACTTCAAGGAGTTAATGTGCTGGCAATCCAGGGGTTAAGAGCTCCAGGAGGTACCCAAATTAACGTCTAACAAGGCCCTTATCTGAACTATTCCAGTGGGAGTTATTCCCTCCTCACACGCTGAGGATGTATCGCACACTAAGATGGTAGAAATTATTTTTGAGAAGGCAACACAGCCAGTTCTGCATGCTGACACTGAGATGAAACTTCTGTCCTCCTTCCACAAGTCCCCCAATCTGATGGAGCTCCTCATTGCCTCCAGCTCTGCATAATACACAGAGTTGGTCCTTAGAAATTACTTCAGGGCCCAGTTATGCCACAGTTAAGGTCAGGGGCAAAATTTCTCTAAGCTTGCTTTGGGAAACTTTGTAATGCCATATACCTCTGGATTGAATGCCTCATTCTTCTTCTGTAGGCTGAAGTCTAAGTCCACTTCGCAACTACATGTTATTACTTTTTAACTTTTAAACTAACAGAGTTGAGTACTAATCTATGGTAATAAACATATACGGCTTCCGATTTCTAGAAATCAGAGACCTAGGTTGTTTTGCTGAAATGTGGCATGATACCTATTTAAATGATAGCTACACACAAGTTTTTTGCAATGGAGATACAAGCTCATGCTGCTGTTGATAGCAAGAACATCTTTCCAATGAGCCTGGCACTCATAAAAGCTAAAGATATCTACTGAAAGATTACCGTCCCACTTCAAACCCACAAGTTACTGGACATGATAATAAAGGGTTGTTGTTTTTTTTAACTCTATTTTCTTTAAGAAACAAAACTATGTTACTTATTTAAATTCTGACAGACACAAACACCTAACTGGCAAGCAGGTACTTAATAATTTTTACAACAGCTTTCCAACAGCAGCTTCCATGGGATTATTTACTGTCAAACTAAATCAAGACTAAATGAAAAAAACCTGAAATATTTATGGCATGAGAAAATCTGGTTCAGACTAGAAACCCCAGTCTGGCATTAAATCAGGCAATGCAACAAGATAAATTGTGCCATCATACTCTTTGTTTTCTGGATGTAACACTATCACTTATTATAATTGTTATGCCATACTTTGAAACAGTCAGTCTAGATAGATGGATAGAAAACACAGTATGTTAAATATGATCATGGTGGAAACGCCACATTTTCCCACAGAAATACTGATTCCATGTCCATTTGTCAACAGCATGTAATTTATACAAATATGTTTGCTACAGAAGTAGTCAGCATCATTTTTTGCTGCTTTCCCATTAGAGCAAAGAAATTGGTGGGAAAGAATTCACTCATCCGATATCTTTTTTTAGCTGTCACTTACTTCTTGTCGTCTTAGCAATGGTGTGGAGAAAATGCATGCCTGGGACAAATTGTTGTGTGATTGGGATAAACAGTTGCAAACTTGAGATGAATATACTATGTAGTCTGATGAGAAAAAAAAGTATCTGTAGTGGATATAAGGGAAATACCAACAATCCGGTTCTGTCTCTGTATTAACATTACATAGTAATCCTACTGCACGACTGGTCCCTTCCACGGTTTTTTTTCTGCTGAAAATAATCTGCCTAGCAGCATTGGAAATGATGAATGCATAGAGCCATATGCTTTTCAATGACTTCTTTCTTGGCATCTGGAATACTGAAGACTTGAATCCAAATTCAGGACTCACATTAGCAAATGCATTGACTTCAGTGACACTGCACCTAGTGTAATGCTGTACACAGGTGGAGAAGTCTCTTGTGACCTCCAGAGCTTGACATTTTATTTCTGTTTTCTCAGTGAAGAGGAATTTAGAAGCAGATAAGATATAGTTTCATTTATTCGTTATGATGAGATGATGTGTGTATAATGAACAGCTCAGTGCCAATATTTTATCCCCGGTTGTTTCACTGCTTAAGTTCACGTTCATATTCCTTTAAAGAAGCTTAGTAACAACATAAGTTTTTGGTGTTTTTTGCTTTTTTTTTAAGTAACGCATTTACAAATTGAAGGCTGTGCCCGAGGAAAAAGAAATGCACTTCTGGTGGCAAAGTTCTCAGGAAAATATGCAACATTTCACATCATCACAATTGTCTGTTAATTTGTGAAAGCAAAAAGAAGCCACTTGAGGTGGAAAACTGACATTTGTACTAGGGCAAAAATTGTCAGGCAATGGAAACGATGAGATGTTGTTCTTGGCTAAATTCAAGCAAATTGACAATGTTATCACAATCTTGCCACGTTCGCAGAAATAAGAACTCTTTGGCCCAGGTTTCGTGCTATTCAACACACTTTTCCTTCTCCCTGGTCAAAGTCAACAGTGATGCTAATGTGGGGTTACATTTCAGTGAGGGCCTGTTGATGAAGAGTGAGAAGGAAGTTTTAGAGAATATGAGGAAAAGAGGAATAGTTATAAGAAAGGGGACACCTAATGCTAAGAGGATATAAGCTAGGAGTGTTCTTTCTCTCTCCCCTTTTTATAGCCTCCTGTTGGACGCTTTTAATCTGAAACTGCAATTATACAGACATCTATATCACCTTTGTATTTGGCCTATTTCTTCCTTTTATATGCTTCAGCTGCCAGGTAAAAACGAAGTCTATCCCAACCAGTCTTATATTCTTGGCACACCGTTGTTCCTGATCTCTATATTGTCTCCTGAGCACCTGATCCGAAGGCATCTAATGTGAATTTTCTCATGAATGCCAATGATCTACAGCTACATTTTTCTTTTCAGACTTTTCCTCTCTGAGGCACTCTTTTCAGTCAGACTGCTTCCGAGACATCCATAAGAGGATGCATAGCAAATACTTGTAACTACTTAGAGAAACGGCAGAGGCAACCGTTTTTATTGGCTCCAGGAAAATTTACCTAGGCTGGTATACCATTTCTTATTTCAAAATTATTGAAGAATATCTTCTAGGAAAAAAACCAAACATTCCCCTTTTCTCAGCATTTTTCCTGATACACTTTTCCTCTTTCCCCATCTTGTCATACAAGGAATTGGGTCACCATTTGTTCTTTCCTTTTCTGCCTACCACTGAAGACTATTTCTAGGGAACCTGAAACTATGGCATCTTGTTTGCAATTCAAATTAGTGCATAATGGCTTGGAGATTTTTATTTTTTCTTCTAATATAGTCTCTCTTAAATGCATGTTCACAACATCTAAAAACTCACGGAGATCCATATACACCTGCTAACAAAATAAATAACTTAATTCTTTATATATCCTACGGTAGGCCCCAAAGGCCATTTTTTGTCTGTGTTTGTTGAACGTAGGTCTCTTTATCTTTCTATCATGACCGATTTCACTTGCTTTACACTAGGTGCAATATGGCTTCTCAATGGCAGTTTCACTATATTGGACATATACCTACTGACAGCTGAGGTAGATAGTTCAACACTCATTTTACTCCTGAAGTGCTGTGGGCTACATGTCATACATTTGTTTCCAAGAATTGATAGGACTTATTTTCTCTCCCTCAGCTAAACGTCTCTCTCCTTTGATAGTGAAGCCAAAATCTCAGAAGTTTACCAAAGGTCCTCTGTCCTCCCAAGATGCTACAAAAATGCCAATATCTTACTCTATTTTTCAAAAAGCATTCTTGTTATTGACTTACTGTTTTGATAAAAATGTTTTATTTCCAGGGGGAATGGAAGATACAATACAGGATATAGTAGATCACTAGGATTTTGAGGTATCATGTCCAAATGCGAACAGTAATATTAGGTAGGGGTTGTCTAGCTGGGCTTTGAAAGTCAGGCTGTCTTCTGTGTAATTACACACTGAAGAATTAGTGAGTTTACCTAATAGCGACCACACACACAAATTTGATAATGCACATGCAAGGTATGAATTGTGCAAATGAGCACTAGCTTTCTGTGTTGTTATAAGTACATTTACAAGTAGTCTGTGCACGCAAAATTATGCCTGAATAGTCACAATTATGTATAACTAAACCACAGAAAGAACTGAAGTTGCAGTTTGTTATTGTCGCTGTGCTTAACACAATTGTATGAAAAGAAAAAAAAGCACACTTTTTTTTCCAGTTTGACAATAATGCAACACACTAGTGTTTATAACGGTAAACTACTTAAGTAATAAGTCATAATGAATAGCTGTTGTAATATAGTCATAGCCCTTGGGCTTAACCAAGCCTTAGGAAAAACACACTAAAGGTACAGTTATCTTATAACAGCCGTGTTCTTTGAAGTTGATTTACTAGTACTTTGATTTTTTCAGTTTATACTCAGCATGCAATGGCAGTAATCATTCTGAAAGGATTGTCTCTTGGGCAAAATAAAAATTTGCTTCACATACTCAGATTTCAATATCACCGGCAATATTTTTCTATAACTTAGAAGACTCAGACACATTAATTTCCTTTTTTTTTTTTTTCTTTTTTTCACCTAAATTCACAAACAAAGATATGATTTAGTTCAATCATCTCAATGGCATATGGGATTTTGGAAGGTAATGTTCGAGGGTCTCTCATTTTTGCTGTGGATGATGAATAAAGGCTGGGATTTTTCCCTGTGGTCGTGAAAAGTTCGTCCACAGTTGGTGTCAGTGGCTTTTATTCCTTTCTGTTGCTGAAATGACAAAGCTGGGAATTCAGGAAAAAATAGCTGGGGATTCTCTGAATATTATTATTTGCTCACTTTTTGGGTCACTGGCTGAGGGCAGCATTCCCAAGCTAACCTGGAAGCTCTTTCATGTCTAGGGGATTTCCTAAGTTTAAAACTGAAAACATTTTATTTATTTAAAATGACCAATAGGTCAAAAATCTTACGGATGCCAGGAAATGTCACTGCGGTGCTTAGTATGGGTACACCTCAATCTCTGAGAATCTCCTCAAGAAAATTCCTCTTAAAATCATTTTTGTTCTCAAATCGTATCTCTTGTTTGGTTACCAAACGTTGTACAAACCTGCTCACTTCATTGCCAAAGCCCACTGAAGTCAATAGACAGATTTTTGGCAAATTCAGTGCGTTTGGGGCTAGGTTAGGATGTTGTGGCTATTTTTTATGAAAACTTTTAAATAAATGCTGAAGACCTAACCCAAAGTCCACAGAAGATAACAGGGAGACCCAGGGGCAGGTGGTGGCAGGAGGCTGCAGAGCTGCCCAGTGTGAGCCCCCCAGGATGCCAGGTGCATCCTGCCTAGTGCTGAGCTCTAAGGGGCCCAATCCTTCCTTCTACAGAGTGCCCCTGTCCCCACTGCCCCCCACCTTCACCTGCCTGCTTATGGCTGACAGCTGGCCAGAGGCAGGAGGTGGGGCTGGGAAGAGAGTCTGTGCTGGCTTGGGTTTGCAACAGACTGGGGTGAGGCGAGTGCTAGCATGTCTCCCTGCAAGAAGAAGCTAGCAGGGTGCCACAAAGCACCTGGGATGTGGGCGGACAGTGACATAATATGAATTGATAGGAAATCTGGTACCGAAGTTTGATGTACCTGTCTAACCTAAATTGGTTAAGTTTGAGTTCACGTCGATCCAGGTCTATCTTAGACCAGGTTCTGCCATCTTTAAACCAGTCTGTGTGCAGCAAACTTCTGCCCTGCTTCTGGTTTTCGTTCACCTATACTGAACGAAAAGGTGTAATGCCTGTCCCTGGCTCCAAAGTTATGACAGTGGATGGTAGAAATTGTCATTGTATTCTATAATCTGCAGCACATGGCAGGTTCACACCTACTAGTATGAGCTCGGCTACCAAGATATTGCTTGTATAAACCCGATGGATTTCATGGAATGTGTCTACTAAAATATTCATTAATTGTCCATCTTTACCCTAAGCAATAGCAAACAGCAATACCACAGCTTTCTATTACCACTGTGCTTTCACAATAAACAGAAAATGGATTTGCCTGTGTTCCTTTTGCTAGAGGGTTCACCATCACTGCTCATTATTCGTAGCCCCTACGGTGGGCTAGTGGCCAATGCCCATTCACAAGAAGCTGCAGCAGCATTTTAATCCTGAATTACTTCTAAAGGTAATCCCCATGAAAAGCAAACACTCTTATAACCCAGCTGTGATTGTGCTCCTGTTCAAAACATATCGCTGTTTGTATCTCAATGCTCATCCAAGACAATTCCTGTGACTGGTAGAAGCTGTTGCTTCTGATATCAGTGAAATGTGTTTCCTACATTAAATTCAAAGCAGGAGCAAGTGTGACTGCCCTAGATAGTGGGTTGTTAGCCTGCAACTCTTTTCAGAAGCCAAATGGAACTGAAGTGAGGCAAAAATATAGTAATTATAGATCTTATGTTGCTTGATAGAAAGAAAAGCAGCAGCCTCACAAAAGCTTCCTAGGGCAATATGGATAACCTTAACAAAAGATTTGCAGTGGTGATAGCAGCTCTTAGTGATGTCTGCTAGAATTTCCAGCAACCGAGGAAAAGCAACACTAATTCAAGCCCTTACGTATCTGTAGGCAATACGTACACTGGTTCACCCACACATTACGTACCATTGACCTTCCGTCTCACTGCATTTTCTGAGACACAGGTCTTACAGGCATGCTAGAAGAATTAACCACAAATACAATTTTTCCATTCCACTTCACTTTGTTTGCAGTGTCAGTCTCTCACTGGGTGACACCAGTACGTATTAAGCCATGAAGACCCAGATTGTGCCTCAGGAGCATATAAATAAGACCAGTATGGTGCGGCACACTCATCATGGAAGCAGGAACAAGAAACTCCTAAACTAGAATCCCGGCTCCGACACTGAATCCCAGCTCTGACGTACCCTTAAATCAGCTGCCTCGTTTTCTCCATGTTGGTGGAAACCAGGTAAGACTCTCATGACCTATTTAATGACTTCCAAGTGGAGAGGCAAACGTGCAACCATATAAAGTGGATGGGACTGGCCAGGAAGCAGATGATAGCAAAAAACTTGGATTATGGGCTAATTCATCTCTATCATCAGGCTACATAGTATGTCATAGACAGCAATACTACACCTTGCCCTTTCTTGCTTATCTCCCTTTGCACAATGACTGACATTTGAAGATGGGGGTCCAAACTGTTCCCTGCCCACACCTACTTATGAGGAGGGAATGGCAACTCCAAATATCCCTTTTTCTCACCATACCCCAATTGTTAGCCTGGATCTCTTAGAAGCATGTATGGCCACATTAAGGCCAGCTCATTCTGCTCCTAAATAATAGTGTTGAAAGACTTATTTGCTGACAGTGTCACTGACGGTGACAGTGTAGATGAATGCGTTATTATTTTACTATTATGTACAGAAATAATGTGTTAAAAACCCAAGATGTTGGTTGAAATGGTCTGAATTTGTCTCAGAGCCTTTGAACTGGGAATATTTAACACGAGAAATATCAGAATGATAGTTGTATGTCAGTGGCTATACCCAATGGCAGCTTCGCTTATAAACTAGACCTTGTTTTGCACAAATATTTGATCTGATGGTGAGTTATGGCCATAGGACATGTCTTTGTGAGTGGCCTTCCATTGCCTGCTCAGAAAACTTTCAGGATTCAATACCAAGTGATGGACAGGCCACCATCCTAACAGCTGCAAATAGTTCAACATAAACAAGAGTTGCAATCAGATACAGAGTTTTGTGTAATTCCAGCTATTCAGTTAGAAGAGGTAGGACATTTCAGTCTGATTTTCCAAGGTTTTGATGATATTTTGGGGATTGTTTTGTTCAAACTCATGAGAGAGAACATTTTCTACAACAATCATAGAGATCGTTATGTCTAACGGTATGGACAAAGTGAACAGCAAAATAAAAAAAATATTTTTTTAGAAAAAAGTAGAGCCTAAATGTGCTGTTTTGCTTCAGTGTAGAAAAGTATCAAATTTTAATTTAAAAATACCTAATTTGTTTTCTGAATGGATTCTGAAGTGTTAAACTAACCAAAACTTAAAATAAAAAAGCAAAGGGGGGATAATTTAAAAAAAATGATAACTGATTCATTAGAGGTTCCTTAGCGGCAGGTCCTGTCAGACCAACCTGGTGGCCTTCTACGACCAGGTCACCAAATCCTTAGATGCAGGGGTAGCAGTGGACATGGTCTTCCTGGACTTTTCGAAGGCCTTCGACACTGTCTCTCACCCCATTCTCATTAAAAAACTGGGGGACTGTGGTGTCGACACCCACACAGTCAAACAGGTCACCAACTGGCTGGAGGGCCGCACCCAGAGTGGTGGTGGACAGGTCATTTTCGACTTGGAGGGATGTGGGCAGTGGGGTCCCCCAGGGCTTGGTCCTTGGGCCCGCACTGTTCAACATCTTCATCAGTGATTTGGACAAGGGGGTGAAAAGCACCTGTTCAAATTTGCTGATGACACTAAGATGTAGGGGGATGTGGGCATGGTAGAAGGAAGGAATAGGCTGCAATC
>NW_017728997.1:7755675-7759890 GCF_001723915.1 Gavialis gangeticus
GACCTGAACCTGTTCAGCCTCCACAAGAGAAGGCTGAGAGGGATCTAGTGGCCTGTTACAAACTAGTCAGCGGGGACCAGCAGGCATTGGGGGAGTCCCTGTTCCCCCAAGCACTACCAGGAGTGACTAGAAATAACGGTCACAAGGTGGCAGAGGGTAAATTCAGATTAGACATCAGGAGGCGCTACTTCACTGTCAGGGCGGCTAGGATCTGAAACCAACTTCCAAGAGAAGTGGTGCTGGATCCTACCCTGGGGGTCTTTAAGACAAGGCTAGACAATCACCTTGCTGGGGTTGTTTGACACCAGTACTTTTTCCTGCTATGGCAGCGGGTCAGACTTGATGATCTGCTCAGGTCCCTTCCGACCCTACCAACTATGAAACTATGATACAATTAGTTCAAAAGTTCTCAAAAATCCTTTCTTTGCTTAGACACAACGAGCTGTAGGGTTGAGGAGCACACACAATTATTCATACATAATACATAAGTTAATATCAGCTTTAAGTGAAAACTGAAAACAAGAACTCTATAAAATAGCTTCCAAAATATTACTGCTGTGATAGTGATAAATGGCTTGATTCCATTCCTACTGAATTCAGTGGCAAAACTCCCATTTACTTCAATAATGCAGGATCAAAATTAGAATGTCATTAAAAGATATGGTGCAACTCTCTTGAGCAGAGGGTGTTTAATAATGGAATTGCTGATAAACCTTTACAATGGTGTCTTGAAGACCTTTCCTCTTGCAAGATCTCATACAAAAGTGGTTACAATGTGAGCCATATATCACACGAACATTTTAATTTGTGCCACCATAAAGTCCGCTATTCAGTGTTTAAAAAGCTTATGCTTGCTTCTTATTAAAAATCACACATCCCTTATTAAAAGCCACATTAAAACTATTGTACTGCCTTCACAGTGTGCTCCCTTCCAGAAGAATGATATGTTTTACTAGGGGACTTTCTGATCCCATATTCCTTGCACACTTGTTTCTCTTATGAACTTCAATGGCCGCTTTCAGTGTACAAGGAACGAAGGATCTTGCCCCAAGTGACCGGCGCTAGACAATACCTTAGGTAAGACCTAACCAGTGTTTTACATTGAGGTGTAATACCATTTCCTCTGATTTGTGCTGTACTCCTCCAGCAATAAGTGCTTCATCGTTGCCTTCTACCCTGAAACTACACACTGAGCTAAGAGCTAAGGGGATTTTCTTACAATAACTCACAAATCTCTTTTTGATCAGTGTGTGGCAGGAATTTACCATTTATTGAGAGAGTCCCTCTTTATTATTATTCCTGGCTTGTAGATGTATTATATATTTACCTGCATTGCATCTCATTTGCTGTTTATTACTCCTACATCCGAAATGCACCTTCTGTTTCTCATTTCATTGTTGCTCATTATTTATTATTACTTCCACCTATAATTGGCCAACTTGAAATTCTTGGTTCCATATGCATCATACAGAGACAAATCACTGATCCTAGTGGCACTTTCCTAGTAAATTTTCTTTCTAAAAAAAATATGTTCCAGTTAGTTGGTTAAATGACTGTATATATTTCACGCTCCCTTTTTTTATATTCTGGAGGAGGAAGCAAAGGAATAATATGCATGCCAACCACACCAGGAAAAACAAATGAGAACAAGCCCAGGGCACTTGTGGGTTAGGGGGAATTGTGTATAAAATGCAGTGTTGCTGTCCAAGTGGGCATTAAAAGTAATCACAGGGTCCCCATGTTAAATTATTCACATCCTACCCCCTAGCCTGGCTTGCTTAGAAGATGACTTTGTTACAGCCACACTGGTTACTCTTCTCCCCACCGCTGTAGTCTCTGAAAAGAAGTGTGAGTTTTCTTCCACGTATGATAAGAGGCTTCAGAAAATGTTAACGCAGTCAGGTAGTAAGTTTGTCTACCTTGTGGTCCTGGCATGTTTGGGATCTCAAGCATGCCTCACCCACATGTAGTCTCCTTGCCTCAGTTCTCCATCAATAAAATGCGAATACAAGTCTACTTAAAAGGGGGCTGCAAGGCAAAAAGCATGATGAAATGCTCCAATATCATGGTGACAGGTGGCATATTAGTACCCAAGACAGATGTTAACCTTTCATTGGCTTTACTAAAGGAATTAAGGGGGACAAAAGTATTAACGGCAACATGAATATAAATTATTTACCTCAAATTTCTCCAGAGAGCTGTCAGGAAATATTTAGTTTCTGTGATAGGTGGATATCGCTTCAAAGCAATGAATAAAGAGGCCAGGTCTATTTTTACACCAAACTAGAATGATGTGAATGCATCTATGGTAGCTGAATTTAAAGTAGCTGCCCAGGTTTATCTCTACATAGAAACAGGAATATTCAACTCCTCTAAATTTCTTTCCTCCACCTCTTTCCTTTTTAGTTTTTTTGTTTTTTTGTTTTTCCCCCTTGGTTTTTTTCGTTTTTTTTTTTAGCTGAAATGAATTTCCCAGTTCATCTCAAACTTGTCAATAACTTGGGTTCTCTTGAACTACTTTCTTTTCATCAGAAAACAGCATCTTGAAAATTTTACCCAGTCTTATTGACTCTGCAGTAAAAAATGACAGGTGCTTTGTCTCCACTGGGATATAACAGGTGAGTGCTCTTGATTTAAGAAAAACGCCACCTTTTCTTTAGGCTGCCTTTACTGCAGTATCTGCTGTAGCCCAGTCAAAACTAGTATGTAGACATTAAATTGTTTGGGAATTTAGAAAGAAATCGTATCTGAGGGAATGGGGGAGTAGTTAGGCAAATTTGACATTTTACCAAGTGGCCTCCCCAGTCTCCTATGTCAAGGGAATTTGTAAATCAGATTTGCCTTTTCAACTTTCCACCCCGAGTGGGGAGACAGATCAGCTAAAGATCAGTTGAATTTAGTCACTTTTATGAGTTGCCACTGGGATGTTCCTTTGAACAAGGTGAGATGAGAAATTCCTTTGAAAGGGCAAATAGTGAGGCCACCTGCTTCTCCTGGCACGTGAATTTAGGGACGGTAGCTTGTATTTGTAAATAAAACCAAAAGTGGAATGGAAGCTAATGGTTCTTTTTAGGCCAGAATCTGGGAATCTGCCAGCTTATTAACAATCAGGTCTTCAACCTCCCAGAAAGTATTAGCAGCAACACGAATACAAATGATTTGCCTCAGATTCCTCCGGAGAGCTGTCAGGAAATATTTAGGTTTTGTAATAGGCAGATCTTGCTGCAAAGCTATAAATAAGGAGGCCATGTCTATTTCTGCACCAACCCAGGAGGGCACGAATGCGGATGTGCTAGGTGAATTTAAACCAGCTGGCAATGAGACTAAGTGGAATACTAAATAATATTAATACATAGCAGACAGGTTGCTGCTAACCCTGGGTGTCTTTTAATATTAACAGAGCAATACACAGTTGCTATTTTTCCCCAAGATGCTGTCCATAATCATGATATTTGCGCATGCATACACACGTGTGTATGTCAGTAGGGAAACTTTAAGTTGGGATGTATTGTTTAACCAGTACAGTAAATGATTCAGTATGAAAGGCTGATCTTGGTAATTTCATTCCTCCTTCACAGACGTAAACTTTTTTTCCAGTTTAGATAAGTGGAAGAGGGAAGTGATGGTAACTTGAGCTGGTAGTGAGCTTAGCATAAATAACGTCATAAGATACAGAGCTGGGAAAATGTACGTGGGATAATCACCCAGCATTTAGCTGATATTAGATATTCTTGGATTCAAAATAATCTAGTGGCCTAATATGTAGGTTGAAAAGAATTTGGTACAGAGGGAACCAGTCCTTTTTTATATGGAAGATTTTCTGAGGGTGTGGGCAAATAGAACAGTAATGTCACTTAAAAACCAGTTAAGCCAGGTACAATTTTCAATGAGCTAAGAAGGATAGTTGGAGAAGCGCTGAAGACTCAGATGGGAGGGGAGCCGGGTGTCCAAGGGGAGTGGTCGCTCCTTAAGGAGACGATCCTCCAAGCCCAGGGGAAGGTAATCCCCAGGAGGGTCAAAGGGGGCAGGAGAGCATATAAGCCTCCGTGGCTCACTAAAAACATCCGGGAATGTCTCCTTGCCAAAAAGGAGGCTTACTCCCAATGGAAAGGAGGGGTCATCACTAAGGAGGACTATTCAGCAGTTGCTCGGGGATGTAGGGGGATGGTTAGGAAGGCCAAGGCAGAGATGGAACAGGGGCTGGCTTCCCGGATT
>NW_017728997.1:7760845-7764029 GCF_001723915.1 Gavialis gangeticus
AGCTTCCAAGTGAGGTGGTGCAGGCTCCCACCCTGGGGGTTTTTAAGAGGAGGTTGGATGACCACCTTATTGGGGTCATTTGACCCCAGTGCTCTTCCTGCCATGGCAGGGGGTCGGACTAGATGATCTGCTCAGGTCCCTTCCAACCCTAGAAACTATGAAACTATGAATTGCACTACTGTAAATCCCTCCCACTTTTAGTGCTCCTTCTTACTCCATGGTAAGCCATGCTAATTTAGCACAGAATGAAACAATCATGCTTTTAAGAATGGCAGCGTGCCAGTGACGACCACATGACATTTTTTTGGCTTGCTGCATATGCAGAGCAAGAACGAATGGATAGATCATGGTTCTTGCCATCTACCCTACGATTGCCTCGGAGATGGTATAGACCAGTGGTTTTCAACCTGTGTCTAAGGGGTCCGTGCAAGATGACTGTGATCAATAAAAAGTATGTGAATACCCACATTTGCAATTCAAAGGGGCCCACCTCCATTCAAAATTTCCAAAGGGATCTGCACCTCCATTGAAAATTTTGTAGGGGTCCACAAAAGAAAAAAGGTTGGTGTAAACAAAGGCCTGAGCTGCCTGACACACTATCTGCCTTGGGATGTCAGAGTTGCATGTAAGACATGCAGGCTAGCCTGAAATTGTATAATACACACTGATACAAGGCAAAAACACAGGTGAAGGTTTTGCAATTTTCAGCTGCTTATCATCATATGAAATCGCCAAACTATCTGAATCTGGGGTCCAAAACTGGGCTATGATCCCATCTACAGCAATCATTTCTGATATATGTAGCCATAAGACATTTCTTATTTATTACTAAAGGATAAGTAGCCACGTCCTTTTGAGCACTATTCAAAGACCTTTCTTTTATGGTACTGGCTGATTATCAGACTCATGGTGGTGTTTAGTCTTAGATGGAGATTATAAAATCAAAGCCAGGCCATTTTTCAGTAATTAAAAGCAAGCATTTGACATTCTATTGAAGATTTATTTTTCAAAATATCAAAATGAAGGGTATCAAGCACATAGTTAAAAAATATTGCACTCCTTTTTATTTATTTATATATATATTTTTTAAATGGGAAGCTTTAAAACATGACAACATAAGATGTGCAGTTGAATATGTGCAGATAAGCTTAATGTTGCCTGAACATAAGTACATAACTAGAGATGTGGGTTTTTCTTACACAGGGAGACCAGCAATATTTGTAGTCATATATATTTTCTTTCCCTCTACAAGCTAATATAGCTTTATTTTTTTGCTTAGAAATTAAGGGCCCTATCTTAGTTCTTTGAAAGTCATGTCAAAGTCAGTCCACACAGACCATCCAAAATGCATCCTAAAGGCTATTCAGTCATTATGATGTAATTCTAGTCCTTAGATTAATTGATTTCTCTTTGTTTATTAATGAATCTCTTCCAAAGTCTGTTGTGTTTCCTAGGATCCACGTCTGAGCTGCTTGCACATTCAGAAGGCAGACATTATCAACTGTCACCAAGCAAGTTAAAGAGAGCGAGCGAGGGAAACGTTAATACATTTTTATTACATTAATTACTAATGGACTCCCATTTTGCACACGGCAGATGATTTGTTATAAATTGATTCTCTTTCCTGATAATTATACTGCACTCTAAATAAAACACACGGGAGAATATCAATACATTTGTTGTATCTGCAGCAGATAATGTATATAGATTCAGAATGCGTTTAGAAAGGCAAAAAGTTAGCTTGAATAGTAATCCAAATTCGTGAAGTTTTTTTCTGACTGTACTAAAGAGGTTTGTGTTTGAACTTTATTATTTTGAAGGTGTTTTACTTTTCTGATGGGTAAGGTTTATTGGGCAGTGTAACAGGGTTATCTGGCCTTTTAAGGGGGGCAGACAGCCTTGGGGTAAGAGCTCAGCTGTGGCTGATCAGCAGGCACTTAAAAGCCCAAGGACAGAAAGAAGCTACCAGTTTGAGGAACAGCTACAAGTTTGCTTTACTTGTTAATTTGTTTGTTTGGATCAAAGATTATTCTTTTGTGGTATGACGACTGTCTGAGGGACTCCCAAAAGAGCAAAGCCGGGCAGTGAGATGACAGTCAGCCAAGCCTGCTCAGGGACTGTTGTCTGGTCTTTTGGAAGAACTCTTCAGGGGGCAAAATAGCAGCAGCAGATTTTACAGGTGTTTACAGGCTGATTTACTGGTGGTGGATATGGGCTTAGCTTCATTGATTGGCTGAGAAATAATTATTTAAACCAGCTAAGAATCTGTTTGAACTTTATTTATATGGAAAGTCATTATAATTGTCCAAGGCAAGCTCACAAAGAAAGCTCTTTTTTTAGGGTTGCTTAATATACCTAGAGCTAATATTTAAGTTAGCCTTGCTATTAAGAAAACCACTTATTCATAATTTATAGAGGCTAGAAATGTACCATTGTAAGAAGTGAAGGTTCTTGTAAGAAAAAAAAAAAGGATCAAACCCTAGATAGGTTGATATAAATATGTGGCAACCAGTTTATCAGCATACCACACTTATTTGTTTTTCAAGGAACTTAAATCTCTCTTTCATTTCTTCTTTGTTTTCTCATTTATTCAACCTTACATTGAGAAGGTAATGGGAATTTAACCTGTTTTCTTGTAACATCAGTACTCTGGGAAACCTCTTACATAACCACCTATTTAGCACTTTCATTTAGACTCTGGGGATGTCCAGATGAGCATTATGTGGTTTTGCAGACCTGACTGTGGTGCCACACACCACACATACAGGCATTCCCCACACTGCTACATTGGGAGGGGGGTGGACCCCAGAAAATCTCAGGGTCAAAAAACCCAAACCAAAAAAAAAAACAAAACCAAGGGTGGTGCATGTGGCAACAGTGCATGCCACCCATAACCAGAGCCTGGCTGGCCAGAGCCACACTCTAGATGCTGGCCAGGCTCCCTGCTGCAGGAGCACCATGGATGCAGTTTCCCAAGGCCCACAGGACCCCCAGTAAGGCTGCTGAGGTCAGCACAGTTGCTGGCCCCAGCCACCCTTACCCCTATCCAAGATAACCTGCTGTATACCAGAGTGCATATCGTGCCAGTTTATTGCTCCTGGGCACTAGGCTTACATGTGCTTCCAGGACCACAGCATGATAATCTAGGGCAGAGCAACCCTGGCTGTGGGGGGGGGGGGGGCGG
>NW_017728997.1:7764050-7767183 GCF_001723915.1 Gavialis gangeticus
GGGGGGGGGGGGGGGGTCCAGGGGGTCAGCCTGCCAGCCGGGGCTGATCTGACATTGCTCAATGTGCTGTGAAAGGGCTGAATGGGGCACGAGGGTCCTTCAGTACAGGGCTGGCTGGCAGGAATCCCCCACACTGAAACACCCTCATGCCCCAGCCACCCCCAGTCACCATCCACACATGCATTGCTGTGGAGTAAAAAACCATTTTTTTAGTATTTACAAGTACTAATCTTTAGTGGAGTTGATTAGTTTACTCCATCCTAATAGTACTACATGTGTAGATACTGAGACATTTACTGCAGAACTAGTTAGACAGATCCACAGTAAACATGTCATGTAGACGTGTGCCCTTTATGTGCTAAAATATGTCATTTGAATCATGGTTAGTGAATGAGGGGAAATTGCACAGCACCAAATAACCTGCTAAAGTAAAATAAAATAACAGTAAATTAAATATCTACCTATCTTACTCAAGTCCGTTTTTAACAACTCCTTATTTACATCGGCTAGCACTTGAACAGGTAGTACTACCTCAGACTATCAAAATTACTCTGTCCCCCTCCACCCAAATGTAAGAGAATTCTGGGGTTTCTATGAGAAATTCGCACCACAGATTTGTCCTAAAGAGTCTAGAGCAGCTATAATGGGAAACCAATAGGAATTCACAGGAGTTAATATTAATATGAGACAAGCCGTGGATATTACCTGAAGAGCTGACCATTAGAAAACAGTCCAAACCTGCCAAGCTAATTAGCCACTAGCTAAATTCCCTGTGTTTTCTATGACCTGTGTTTTCTATCTTAAACATTTATATGCACTGTTTAAACAGGTGCCATATTTATAAACCATATATAGGTACATTTCAGTGGTGGAAGAATTTAGTGTGGTGTCTGGGGCAAAATTTTCTAACATCCACATGGTTTGTCTCAGGTGTATTGTTCTATTCTGGAACAAGAAGGGAATTCTCACTTGGATAAATCATAGGATTCATTCCTGATCATATGTGTTCTCCAGTAGCTTATATTCATCGGGTGCAAAACCGTCCCTGTGGACCTAAGAGCAGAATTGAAACAGGGTTTTTGAAAGCACTTTAAATGCATATCTTATTTACTTATTTTGAAGGTATTATTAAAGAGCTAAGTAAACTCTGCCCCACTGATTTGTGGGGTTTTTGTCTTGATGGAAATGCACACCCTCATTCTTTTTGCACTATCAAAATGAGATGTTTCTACATCTCAAGGCCTTCCGAGCCAATTGCTCGTTGAGCATATGCCTATGAACATCTGACTCTACCTCTATCCATTCAACAGAATCCCTGGCTATTCTGAATAATGTTCATCATAGGCTGATCAAGGCCACATCACTTTCCATGCACAAACATCAGTGAGTATCTATGCCTAAAAGAAAAAGAGAAAGAGAGAGAGAGAATGCCTTCTTCATGTACTGCCTCCCTTTACTGTTCCATAACAATGAGGAGATTTCAAAAGGCTACTGTGCTTGTACAGAAGTAGTAGTTATAGCGGAGAAGTGTTTCAAAATCCTTCTATTGATGTCAGAATTACCCAACATGCATATAACAATGGTTTGAAGAAATCTATACAACCATTCACAATCATGTACAGTTTTATAGGACCTTAAATCAAGAAGCAATCTTTGTCTTTTGACAATGATATGGAAAGTACCTACTTTCTCCATGATAGCATATCTAGTTTAAACTCTTTGTTCATTGCAAAAATGTTGCTACTGCTGTTTTGCAGAATTTGATATGGTTAAAGTCAATCTTTTAATAAGACAGGAAATATTTACTTCTTCTAAATCAAAAAGCAATCTTTGTGTTTTGGCATTATTATTAAAGCACACGATTTCTCCACACTTCCTTAGACTGCCCCATTTTTAAGCCTACTGACAATGCAAACATATAGCATAAATCTCCTGTCTCAATGAGTCTGATCATATGTATTTCCCAGAAAAAAGTTTAAATTCAGTATCGAAATGCATAAAAATAAATCCAACAGCCAAAAGTTTACCTGCATTTTGTAAATACTTTGAGAAGAAAATTTAACTGAAAAAGTGTGGGTGGGGTTGAGTTGATCATATTTTCTGGTTAATGCATAGCTAAAGAGGCAGGATAATAGCCTTGACGCAGAAAATCATCCGCTGAGGTGTTTGTTTATCCATTTAAACACTAAAGTGTTTTAATACAGGAGTCTAATGTCCAGAGTGCCTTTGGTGCTAGCAAAACAAGGTCCCTGTCTTAGTTGCTTGCTAGGAACTAGTTTAATAAGAATGATTTGCATTAATAAAAATTAATGTTTTGTGTTATCTAGGCTCATGCTCCCATTGAAACCAGGTGGATAATACACATACTTCTTGTTAAGTAAATATTACAAGTGTTTTGAGGGAGAAGAAGCTCTACAGGGGTTAGGAAAGGAAAATTCCCTTGCCACTTGGGCCCCTGTCCGGTACAATTATTACTGCCATCCAAAAGAAATCCAAAGCATTTGGGAAATGAGGATGCAATTCTGCCTCCTGTCCAAAAGCTTGTATCAAGTCTGCTGTTTATGGCCTTACACGACTGTCTCTGTGTATGAAATTTCTGCCATTTGGGCCAGTTACGTCTTTTTATTTCAAGTTATTTTAAAATACTCCCATTCTAACTACTAGGCAAACATATTGAAAAATCCAACCCAGACCACACTTGCAATCATTCCAAGTCCATCAAACTAGGATTCATCTGAACATTCACCAATAGTCACTTTAGTGCAAAAGAGTGGCGTCCTGGCATTTAATAGTATTTCAGTAGGTTGATGGTGGGAATAATAGAAACATTAGAAGGAGGGAAAAACAGAAATGAAGTGCTGGGAGTGGGGCAATGATGGCTTTCTTATTTTGTGTTAGGCTTACAGACATGTAGCATCCACTACAAACTTACACAGCATGCATACACAAGCTAGGGGGAGAAGTTGCACATAAACCAGTTTCAGTGATTGGAAACTGGTTTAAACCTGTAACAGAACAAAAATTCAGTGCACATAAACTGGTTTCACAATGGCCAAAACCAGTTTAAGATGAACCTAGATGGGTTTACTATTAGAATTAACTGATTTAGATTAAATCAGTTTAATGGAACTTC
>NW_017728997.1:7772183-7775460 GCF_001723915.1 Gavialis gangeticus
TAAACTGGTTTCACAATGGCCAAAACCAGTTTAAGATGAACCTAGATGGGTTTACTATTAGAATTAACTGATTTAGATTAAATCAGTTTAATGGAACTTCTGTCTCAGATCCCCTCCTGACTCGCATTACTTCATCATACCTCAGCATCCCAGGATGCTTTGCAGGCCTGGGCTGTGCTGTCTGGCCCTGCTCCTAGCTGCCACAGAGCAGAGGCAGTAAAACCTCTGCTCCCCAGCCTGCCTCGCCCTGTCAGACTAGTGATATGGGGGGCAGGGGACCACCAGTCCTCCCTACCCCGTGTCTGCACAGCACCAGGGGAGGGAAAGCCCCCATGGTGGATTCCCCATTCCCCGACCCCTGCCTTTCAGAGAGACCAACAGCCAGCAAGGGAGTAAGCAGGGGATGGGGCTTTCCCAACTCAATTTTCTGGGCTGCAAGTGAGGGGAAGAGCTTCCCCGTACAGACCCCAGGCCGAGGTGGGGTGACTGAGAGACAGGTGGGTGGCTGATGAGGAGGCAGAGCTGGGACATTCACAGAGCTGTGAGCAGGCAAAAAGTCCCTGCTGGAGGGGCTTCCACTCCTGCCCTGTAGAGACCTTGGGTGGGAAGGGTCTAGTGCCAGGTTGGGTGGTGCATTCCCCATTGCCTCTCAGAGAAACAGGTGGCTGGCAAGGGGGTAAGGCTGGGATGAGATTGGCTGCTGGAAACATGCCCCCACCCCCTGATGGCAGCTGCAGGAAAGGGGAAAGCCAGCAAACAGTCAGGCTGGACTGCTGATCAGCTGGGTTCAGGAGGCACGTGTGATGGGAGGCATGCATGAGCATCCCCAGGCTCCTGCCTGCTTTGGCCACTGGGACACTGGACATCAGTTCAGTCTGTTACTGGTTCAATTTATGCAACTTAGAAAAAACTTGTAAAGATTGAATTGATTCAGCCCTGGGCTTTTTGAACCTCTGTACTCAGCCACCATGTCTGCGCAGCAGCACTGTGACTTCCTGTCAAACACAGGACATCACTCATGGTTGGCACAGGAAAAAAAAAAAAGAGATTAATACACGAATGCCTTGTCCATTCCCTTTCAAACTCTACCTCACACAGGCTGAAGCGGTGACAATAGATATGTTGGCACACACAGCCTTGTGAAGTTGTAAAGCCCTACTATCAATAAGCCTCAGTACGTTTCCTTTGAATCCAGTTATTTTCCAGTGAGAATGGGCTTCGGTCTCTAATGACCCTAAATTCACATCCTTCATAAAGGTCAGAAGCTGGAATGAGAATCTTAAGCTTGAGCGTCTGCATTTTTGCGTGCTAATAACACTTTCGCCAGAGTTATGTTCTTAATAATGCAGATTGTTTTCTCGGATGTTGCTGTTCCTCTCTGGCTTTTTGTCATCCACATGTTTGATTATGCTCATAAATTGTGTGGAGACAATAGTAATTTCTGCTGATGCTACAATGGATGTCACTGTGAGTGTTGTCTCAGCCTCTCTGGCAGGCCGGGATGTTCTCTGGCAACGTGTGCATGTTTTCTTTCGTCAGGTGTTGCTAGCTCAGGGAGGTTTTTGGAAAAGGAGCAGGAATGAGAGGCAGAGAATTATAGATCTGCAATCTGGTCATGCAAACAGCCAGCCAGTGATTGATGTAAATATTGGGAATGAAAGTTTAGTTGTTTCCTGTTTTGACATATAAAGCAATACTTTTACAATATGTACACGAATGTCTCATATTTCAATTATTCTGATCTCATGACAAAAAAGTCATTCCTTATCAGCATCCCTTCAGAAAAGTTGTAATACCTCTGTGTGTTTGCTGAATGGAATAAGAGTTGAAGGAACCTGTTCTCTTCAGGTGCCATCCTTTAGTTAATTAATAAGCAAACTTTCCTGTAAACTTCAATGCTAGCACAAAAAATAAATGCATTTCAAAGTCAAAAGCCATCAGTAACAGGGGTTGTTGAGTATTTGTGTCAAAACTGTTGATTTTTTTAAATGGAAAACTAATAGGCAATTTCCCCATCATATAACATTTTCCTCAGAAAATATTGACTCACTTTGCATCAAAATTTTTGGTGAAAAAATTCTCCGTTTTTTTCTGAGCAGCCCTAACCAATGGGGGAGAATAAGCCTATGAGACTATATTGCAGCCCTTGCACAGATTCCAATCTCTCAGCCACAATTTAGGTTTTGTCAGTGGTGAATAAAAGAACAATTAATGATGACTAATGTGTGGCATCTGAGGCCTTATTCAGACTTAGCTGGTGTATCCAGATGAGTGTGGTATGTGGCGCTGCAAACATACCGCGCAGTCCAGAGTTCTCCGTGCTGCAAAGGCATGCTGCCTGAGTGCGCTGCTGAATTGTTTTTTTCCTGCACTTCCTTTTGACCTCTAGACACACACACACACACACACACACACACACACACACACACACACACACACACACACCTTACTTAATTATATACATACATACATAGTTAGCAGAATCCCTGGTAGTGAACGTTTCAACCCTTACAAAGTGTGATCTGAAAAAAGTGGCCTCTTGCAATAACACAAAAGAGCTAATTAAGTGTGTGTGTGTGTGTGTTGGTAATCTTTTTTCTTCACTTTTCTCTGCTTTACATTTCTTTGTTTTTCCCTACTACACTTAGAAACTGTATTTGGCTTCAAAACTTTATGCTAAAAAATCTATAGTCTTGCAGTATAGTTCAGCATTTGGAAACAAATTAGGACACACACGCACACGCACGTAACTATTTGTCCAGTTCTGTGGTATGTTTAGTGATGAAGAAAACTGATAATCTCTCACGGTGTTGAAAAGTGATACAAGTAATTTGTTGGCGTGACACACATGGCCTGAACACTTCCTTAAGGAAACGTATGAGACGTGAGAAATTAACACAATTAATAATTCTAAATGCATGCCGAATCTGTTTATTTTTGATTGGTTGCTTGGCTGTTTTGGTTATTACTCGGTTGTTTCATTTTTGAGTAAACTAAATTCAGCCGGGGAGTCTGAATAAACTCATGAGAGACGTTGCCATGTCTTCCAGCGCATCTTGACTTCCTGACAATGTCAGAGAAGCAACATATCTCTAAACACCACAAAACCGGTCTATGGAGAAGAATTCTTGACCAGCCTAGTTTTAAAGAGTGTCATTGGCTGGGAAGTCATTATCGTTCAATAATATCTAGCTTCCTTTGCAAAATATTGTGAGAATCTCTTTAGCTTCTGGTTTGGATTTCATAGTTTCATAGATTAAGGGTCGGAAGGGACCTA
>NW_017728997.1:7775471-7801225 GCF_001723915.1 Gavialis gangeticus
TCTTGACCCAGAGCACTTCAGCTTGCCCTTCCTCTGACCCCATTCTGCTGGCAGAGGATGTGTAGTGCTCCTTGACATAGAGTGCCACCCCCCCCCCCCTTCCTACCTTCTCTATGGATTGACAAGAACCTAAACAGGTGAAGGGGAAACCTGTATACAAGTGAAAAAATACTTAAGTCCACTGAAAGGAGCTTTTCTTTCTAGTTAGATACTGCATTCTAATGGCAAGTATTTTTCTTTTTGGAGAAATTTTTCTGTTTCTTTCCTATCCCTATAGGATACAATATGTACAAGGTGGGCTATGTTATAAACCCTTGACTTTTCTGTGCTTCGAAATTTTCACTCTGGCTGCTCAGGCTGGGTCAGGAGTTCAGAAGGGAGGTCTCCCTTCCAACCCTAAGCGGTTGGGTTTCAATGCTAATTTTTCTATGATTCTGTCTCCCCAGAAGCAAGTGAACAGAGGTTGGACTGAGTATAAACAAGCCATAGCTATGCCATTGCCTAGCCCAGCCCCCTCCCCTCCTGCAGCTCCAACCACTCAGTTGGTTATACATGAACATGAACCACCTGCCAGATCTCCTTCCTGGTCACTGACTTACTAACCAATATTGATGGTGAAAGATGATTTTGTCTTGAGCAGGGTGTTGACAGTATGAACTCCTAAGATCCCTTTTAGCCCTACTTATCTATGATGCTATATTATCCCTTCTGAGATCCCCGTGGCCAAACTATAAAACTAAAAGGAAACTGCTATGTTGCTATAAATCATGAAGTTGTCCTTTAACGAAGAATTTCAAGCCATTTTTGTCCCTTTATTTTGGTCTCAATTAGGCAGCAGCCATATGATTAATGATTTAGTCTAAAGGTAATGTTGTGTATTGCTTGGTATATATGAAAGGTTATCCTTCGTTATACCCTACTCACATAAAATCTATCTTGAGGGGGGAAAAAACAACTTTGTATGCCACAATAAACAGAAGCCACATGCATGTTGTGTAACAAACTATATATTGAATAACAATCTATAACTTTTTTATTGGGTTAGGTGGTTTGCATTGGTTTGAATTTTACCCCAAAGCAATTTTTCTGAAGCACTACAACAAAAAAACCCAGAAAAAGTCTCTGCTGTGATCTTTTTAAACACGGGCAATTTTTCACTTCTTGCAAAAAACGAGTATTACCAGTACAATCAGGTACACCCCTCATTGCTCAAAACAGCTCAGATTTCACCTTGCTTGCTTTTTATGCATGATGAAAGGACATAAAAATAAATAAGTTGCTTAAAGAATGAGCTATAGCATGAACCCCAAAGAAACTATTACTATGGCACTCAATGCTCTAATTATAAAAAACAAACAAACAAACTCTTTAAGGCTCAACAGTCACAGTTTCATTTTGTGATGATATTGGCTTACAATTAGAGCGATTGATACAGTTGAGTGAAATTGAGGAAGAAAAGATCACAATGTTCATACAGTTCATTTCACACAGTTGTCTGTCCTCTGAACTTGAGAGGTTTTGCACAATTTGAGGGACAGAAAGTCCTAGTGAAACGCACTGAAACTAGAAAGCCACCCTTACTTGAAAGTCTGAGCAGCTGAATTCTCCAAAGGCCAGGTGTCTTCTTAAAGGGCAAATTGTCTAGAGGCCTGAGCAAAGCCCACTGAATACAGCATAATGACAGAAAGAACAAGGAAACTTTGAAACCTGTCTCAAACTATGCTGGTGATTGACTTGAATAAACATTTTAAACCCAGTAGTTAAAAGAGAAGTCACATATGGTCCTAGACAGGTTCAGTGACTTTTTTTCAAGGTCAAGATCAATAACAGAACCAGGATTGAAACCCAGATCTCCTGACCCTCACCTACTCTGCTAAATTATTTTAATTCCAGGGCAAATTATATTACTTTTCCTACCTGTAGAATCAGAAAAAGATTCACCATAGCAAAATAAGAGTATACAGGTCTCAACTATACAATTGATGCCATCCAGGAATTTCTATACTGGATTATCTATCCAGTATCATATCTCTAACAGGGGTTATGGTGAGATACTTTGGAGATAGGTACCAGCAACCTCACAGAAATAGGACCATCCCTTCCCCCTGAAATACCGTTCTGATCCCCATTAGCTCAGTTATTACAGACAAGGAAGCACAAAGGTCTATCTCTCTTCCAAAAATGATGATAACCTCAATTAGATGTTCCTCATCAGTTAAGTGCTGTAAAGATGATGAAAACTTTAATAGGAACATAACATGCCTCACACGTTTTGGAGATCAGCCAGTCTTTCAGGAGTAGTTCCATTAATTCATTATACATTTTCAAGAATATACTTTTCTATACTGACATTCTTGCATATACCTAAGTCCTTTTTCCCCAGTGTCCTCCACACTGCTTTTAAGTTAGACATTTGGAAAGTACCTACAGATGTTATCCTCCTCAAATCAGCAGCTACACATTTGTCCAACACCTCTGATTTGTTTTCATGCAATATTTAATGGTTTGGGAATGTTTCTACCCTAACACACCACCTCTCTGGGCCTTGTTATACCTTATGCTGTGAGCCACAGAAACGTTGATTGGTGTTAGTGGTAGCCTGGAGTTTGGAGCAGCCACACTGTTAATGTAGAAATCTTCTCTGATGGTCCCCCACCACACAGCTGTGACTTGCCACCGGAGGCCTGGTGAATGGGGGCTGGACTAGGAGCTGTAGCTATGAGTTGCCACTAGACTTAGTGGTGAGTCAAGACAGGCTTCTATCCCTCCTGTATCGGGGACAGAAGGCGGGGGGCAGGGGCGTGAGATCCTGGCATACTGGAGCACTTCAACTTGGATGGCACGTTTGTGGGGTTTGGCCATACCTTAATGGAACAAGAGCTAGGTAGTGCAGACCAGAGATAATCCTGCCCTGGTGTGGCGTAATTTTGAGCCACATAACGAGTGCTTAAAACCACTTTACAGTATTAATGTGTGGAAAATCCAGGGGTGAAGAGCTCCAGGAGCCGCCCCAAATTATGGTGCAACAAGGTCCTCTCTTTTATGTGATACTGTTACCTTTAAGATCACCGGAGATACTTCAGCTGGAGTGCCCTTGATGTATCAAGGTTCGGCCTCAGTGCTATGATCTCCTACCCAGCAAAATACTAATGGATGTGCTTAGCTTTAAGCATTTGATTAGTCTAATTGACTGCAGTAGGGTTGTTCATCCTTAACAGTAAACACCTGCACAAACTGTTTTCTGGATTCAGATCAGAATACTTGGCAATTTATATTTAGCTCTAAAGCAGGGAGCTGCTGGTCTACCATTTCCAAGAGGGCTGTCTGCTTTCGAATTTCTGCCTTCTTCTTGTCTAAAATTAACTTCAGCTACTGTGTAAGGCATGGCATCAAAGCTGTGGACTTGGACAAGGATTTGGGCTCCGGAGAAAGGTGTCATTTTTTTTCCCCCTTGTGGGGTTGTGTGTGTGTGTGTGTGTGTGTGTGTGTTGGGGGGGAGATTAGAGTCCTCCAGGGAGCAAGACTTGGAAAACAGTTTTTTTGCTGGCAAGACTATTGGTTTGACTGAATCTTTGATTACCTGGACTCCTAGAGCCTGTGACATACTCTTTATATGTGTCTGGTAATCTAAAGTACTACTGATATTATTATTCTATCCAGCAGAGGGCAATGGTGCTTACATACATAGCCAGTTAATTACTTTATACATGACAGCCTTTTATTGCTAAAAGCAATGCAAACATTTTACAAATAATTTTGTAATTATTTTCCATGCATAGGAGAATGTAACATATCAATAAAAATATTTAAAAAGCATAACGGTCCTTGATGTTATCAATTCTTATTGTAGACTGTTTTAAATCTGATCAGTAGAACGTTTACTGTGTAGTTAGATGCTTTTTAAAATAGATATATGTGAATGGCCGCTGTCAAATTATGTAGCTGGTTGCTATGTTGTTCACAATAAATGATGTCAGGATATAAATTTTAAATAGGTTAGTCATTTATAATGAATTGGCTAATCATTAAAGCTAATGCAAATTAACAAAACTCTAAAAATATGTATTAAAACCACCGTTAAAATGGAGTTAATACAGTCAAGCAAAATTAATGTGTTTATTGAGTTGTGAGTGGAGTCTGAGAGTTTGGACAAGATGTTGCAGGCTCAATGAAATGCTATCTGTAGCTAGAGTGAAGCAATGTTTCTGCAAGCCTCTCCATCTCTATCAGAGGCATGGCGAGAGGTCTTTGGTGCTGTCTTCTGTTGTGCAAAACTTTTGGATCAACGATTTTTGCCATTTCTGTGTCTATGATTATCACCAGTGTACATTTCAAGGTATTGTGGGACACCAGTATACTCTTCAATGTGCCGTGGGACTCTGAAGTTGGAACTAGGCAAGTCCAAGGCTATTGTTCACTCAGTACCTCTTCTAGGACACCTGTTGAAGACCTTGTTTCTCTGGCAATGGTGTTTCTCTAGCTATTAGATTGCTCTGGAACTGATGCTTCTTATTTGGTTTCCTTATTACGAAGGTGTGATAATTAGTGCCCCAGGATTTCATAGATTTCATAGACATTAGGGGTTGGAAGGGACCTTGTGAAATTGGGTCCAGCCCCCCTGCCAGAGGATGGATCCAGCCTGTTGCTACAATCAGAGAAGGGATTCCTGTTCCTTGAATGGCTTCTTATGAAACTTTTCTTTAGGCTTGGCCCCACACTTGCTTGATATTTCAAGTTTAGCGACTGTGTACATAGAGAAAAAAATCTTACATATTCCTGCTGACAGCAGAAATTCAATTCTAGGAAGGAGAGTTGCCAGCTTCTGAAATTAAAACATGCATAAAATATACAGGCTAAATATAATAAGGGTTCAGCTGTGACATTTAGAAACTGCCATGTATGGGAAAGAGAAAATAGGAAGAGTACAGCCTTGGGGAGGAGGGCTCTTAGCTGTACAGACTTCTTGCTACAGAATGGATTTTTTTCCCCCATGAAAAAAGCTCTTATTTTTAACTAACTTCTCTGACAGTGACCACCGGATTTGATTTCCTGTTTGAGATGGCCTTGAAGCATCTAATTTAAGTATTCAGGGGGATCTTGAGCATACAAGTGATTGTTTGGTGCTGCTCCACTTTACATTTCTTTTAGCGTCCTGTTCTGTTCAGAGCGAGACTAAGATTAGAGTCTTTTACCGCAGACTATGGCATGTGCCTTTGTGATGCATGCGTGTTCCTGTTGGTTGTTTTCCTAGCCTTTTTGCAAAGCCTTTTAGAAGGTTATCCAGGGACTGAGATTTGAATTAATATTCCATGCCATAAAACCTTTTTGTGTTGCTGCCCTATGGAGAAGAGCCACTCTGTGATCTGTGGGACTCTGGTGAGTCTCAGAGAACTTGTTCATGGTCTACTTAGAAATATTTCAAACAACGCTAGCTCTTCTTCCTTGTTCTCTGCTGCCCTATTGCTTTAGCATGAGACACCTGGGGCCCACAATGACTTTAAAAAAATAAAAATAAAGTTTCAGGCAGCCTATGATTCATTTTCTATGTGTTTTTCCTCTTCCAGTATTGTGTTTTGTATGGCTTATGGCAGTAAACAACAGATGACAGCGACTGTTGTCTTAATCAGGGTGTAGTTTCACAGTTGTTTAGAGGTGTTGCTGCAAATACACTGAATGTTCTGTGTGCCCAAATGCCTGCTTATGTCAGTTTTACCATTGCCAAGGAATATGATTTTTTTTTTTTTTTCTAGCCATTATTTTTAAGACTTAGATGGTTTTGGACTTAACCTTGCCAAATAGTTGATGATACCTGTGTTCTTTGAAACTATTATTTTTCTTCTGATCTGAATCAGTTAATAAGTCTGCACTTTTCAGTTTGTCCTTTCCAGGTAATTTTCTGTTCAACTGTTTACTGATGCTTGGTGTCTCCTGCCTAAACGTCCAGCTCTTTTGTTAAAGCTCCTATCCCAAAGTTCAACAGTATGCATTATTCAACACTAAGTTTAAAGCGTATGATCCCTCAAAGAATTGTGCAATTAATAGCTACGGCCCAGTTGAGATCTTGACAAAATTGTTAAAAAGACGCAGTGTATTTTTGTTGCGGAAAACTTATCTACTGCAAAGGTGCAAACAGAAGTGCAGTTCCTGGGTCTAACTCATGGTTCTTCACCGAAAGGGCCATGAGTTAGACTGATCCCCCTGATCTGACAGATGTTAGCTGTTAGGTTGGGAGGGTGGGGAATCAAGGTCCAATTTAGAGCTGATCCAGGGACAGAGGCTGAATCTCTCTGCAGCCTCGTCCCCTAGCTCTGCCCCACCGTTCCTCCAGTCCATCTCTCCACCCTCCAGCTCTGGCTGGGAAACCCCCAGAATGAGCTCCCTCTGCCCCATTCCCCCCATCTCCTTTCTGAAGACAGCACTGGGACCAGGGCTGTGTTGCCCCAGATGAGTCCTGCTCCTGGCACATGCAGACAGAGCTTATGAAGGTGCTCTGTTTGGAGTGCCTTCATCTGAACCCTCATGTACTGAGCATTGAGGTTGTCTCAGGATTGGACCCTTTTAAAGCACTCTGCAGCCCTGCACTTCTGTTTGGTCACGGCCCCTTTCCAGGGGCTAGATGTGGTGAAAATTGTCACTTCTGTCTGTGCTTCAACTTTCACTGAATTCTATTTTATGGTTTGATTTTTTTTATTTTTTTTTTAAGTCAGTATCCATATATGCTCATACTTTATTTGGCTTTGTAATTACAACTTTAGAATTAGTTTAATCTGTTTGCTCTGTTTTTTCTCACTTTCCAATTTTTCCTATTAATACTCAACATTTACCTCATCTATTTACATTAAGCAACTAGAGCTGTCCTTTCCCCTTTAAGTGGATGGGTCACTGAAAACACTGATTTGTCTACCTAAATACAACTGTCTCCTACATAATATAAACCATTGGAAGACAACCTCAAATTTTTCTACAAAGGTGTCTGGGTTCTGTAGCATTCGCTTCAAATCTTTTCTTAATTAGCTGCTGGCTAGATGTATTTTTAGTTTTAATGCAGCTGATACATCAGGTAATGGTGATGGGAAATAGGAAATTATTATCTGGTATGGACTGTAATGGCTACTGGGCTCATTGCTCTTCATATATCTCTAGTCTGGCTTGTCAAGGCTCAGACCTTGTGTTGTTCCACCTCTTTGTCAGGGTGGAAACATATTTCTCCTACTCTGACCACTCTTCTGGACATCAATCATGTTATCACGATTGCAGTTCTGATTTGGGTTTGATCACGCAAGTCCAGGGCAATTAATTACCAAACAGGTTCTTTAAAGCATGTTATTACTTATTTAGCACAGAGTCCTTTCAAAGAAAGTAAATCTTAAAAATAAAAAACACGTATTCCTAGTTTTCTGAAGAACTAGATCTGTACATCTTGGAGGCCTTCAGGCTGCTCTACAGAGCTTCTCACATATGAATCTTCCCTTTTTCCTCTCAGGGAGCCTTTTAACTCCTTATTCTTGTTATGACTGCTGGTTCCTTGCCAGATAAAATTAAAGTTTACAATGCATTGGTAACAGCAGGATCTTTGAAGCTAACAATGTCCCATTGTCCTTCTAGTATGCATCTGGAAGTTGTACTTGGGTGAGAGGTTGTGTATAGTTTTTGAATGCAATGCATCTGTACAGGAAAGCTAGTTAAAGCCATGCATTTTACACAAGGAAGTCTTAAACTTAATACAGGTCACTGACACTGTGACATGCCATATGTGAACAAAAGGAAAAATGGGCAGCAATTTGTATAGCATTCATAACCCCGATACATATGCACTCTATTTCTGGCAGATGGGCCTTATGTTTAATATTTACTGATGCTGCTATTTTATGGTCTGCATTTGAATCAAGCGTTTCCTTTAGATGTCTTCAATCTCTTTAGCTAAATTTGAAAACACATCTCACTGAGCTTCAATAAGCACTAAAAACAAAATAAAAAAACAGGAGCATTGTTTCATAATAAGTATTACCTTCTGCCTCCGTCCAACTTTTTTCTAAAGCTCCCTTCGAAGGTGTCTAGTGTGCATTGTAAAGATCCTCTATTCCCTTCTCTCTAGATAAAGCGCCATCCTATTTCTTCCCCGAAGCTCATTGTTCTCAAAGGAGTATTCAACTTAAGAGCAGTTTATTCCTGATCTGGGGATGAAGTAATTGAAAGGGTTCATAAGCCAGGATTTTCCCTGGAGGCAGACTGCTTACTGATAAGCTAGGTGATGTCTGAGACCTACATGGTTACTGAAGCTTGTACAGGCATGGGGCAATGGCCCTTCCTGCTGCTGCTGCATCCTTCAGAAGATCTTGTTCGAGTTGTGGCAGCAGCAGGGGCTAGATGATGGCACACGTTGATGGCGGGGTATTTACTGAAATGCTATGGGCAGGAAGAACAGCTACTCAGTGTAGCCAATTGCAGTCCATTAAGCAGCTGCTCCAGAAACCATCAAAGGATTTGCGCGATTCCAAGATGCGTGGGCCATTAAGGGCCTTAGAGGAGGTTTCTTTTTGTGTAGAGAGAAGCAAAAGGCACAGTAAGGGAAATATGTGGTAAATAATACAACATTCACACTCAGTTATCTTTGAATACTGGGACAGCTGCCACTGAATAGCATACCAATGATCATTCTGACCAGAGGCACACTGCAAGGCAGGGGTTGCTTCTTATACGAATACACACAATGCAAACCTGACCCTGGTCATAACAGCAAGGTCCTGTAATAATAACTGCAGGTAAACTGCTCTCCTAGATCCAACCAGACCTGCTACAATGAAAAAAAAAAGGCAGACTTCTCTTTTTGCAAATGAATTAATTTGAGAACAATTATTTTGCTGAATAAAGAGCATCTGCTTTCTTTCTTTTTCAGTTGGGTACCTCTTTATGTAACTTTCTTTTTATTTTGGGGGGGGGGGGGAAAAGAGATGCAACTCCCTGAATTGTCTATATTCTGATATACACACTTCTCCTTCATTAAGTCCTTATTCCAAGATGGAGTGCATCGAAATTCCAGTGCACAAAACGGCAGATGTATATGGCAACTAAATCTTCTGTTTCATGGAAAATGTCATCCCTGCCCCCCTTTGCGATTCAAAAGCAAGGCAAATAATTAAAAAATAAATGCATTAAAAATGAAATTTTCTATTAAATGAATTTGGGGGAAAATATGTAAGAATAAATGAACCTAAATCTGCTACAGGCCTATGTGTTTTCCTGGAACTGATGTCAATACAAATTAATCTCTGTGGATATTGTACCGCTGACCTGAGTAGTTGTTATTATTGGGCGATAGAAATTTAAAAAGTGGACGTGAATGGGAAATTGTGGACCAAGAAATCATCCACAAACAGGACTGTAATAAGTATGGCCTAAACCAAGACTATGATCTTATCCCATTGCTTAGATTAGCCTTTATAATCCCTATGTCCCACAATGGGTTAACTGCTTTGTTTTGTTTTCCTCTCTCCTGCCCACCTTGTCTCTCCTTCCTCCTCCTCCTTCCTCACCATTTGTCTTCAAATCACTGCTTTCTATTTAGAAGCTCTGCTTCCTGCAGTCCCTTCTCAGCATTTGATGAAGTAAGCCTCTGCTTTATAAAGGCTTATGGATCTCTGATTTACACTAGTATAAGGTGCAAATCTGCTCTTGGTTTTTGAGACATCATCCTTTATCATTGAAAGAATGCTCCGTTAGTACTTAGAGCTGATCATAATTTTTTTCTACTGGTGCAGCAGCATATCCCTCTTGTATATACATCTCCCTCCTAGGATTCTTTGCTAACCCTGGCACGCACCTTCCTCCCCCTAAAGTTGCTGCTGATTTAGTTTGGTTACCAGCATGAGTTCCTGTTTTCACTATGTAGGAATTGGGTAGTATTTGTTTAAATAATTGGGAGTCCTCTAATGGACCTGTTTTGATAACTCTAGAAACCTGTGCCAGGTTTAGCAGGAAGCTAAACTTTCATTATTGTATAAAGTTAAGGAATATGGTTACTTGAAATCCAACTTTGTGGGTTCACCATATTCTGACTATTGGGCAAAAACACAATAGAAGGATAGGGTCCTTATTCATAAATAGCAATAGGACAAATAAGTAGCTGAGGAGGTCTAGGGCAAAGGTTGCAAGTTCATCCAGCCTCATGGGCCAGTTGGAAGAGCAGATTTGGATGATGCCCCAGAGCTAGCATGTGGGGGTGGGGTGGGGGGTGGTCTTCAAGAAGTGCACACCCCATGGTGGTCCCCAATGCCACATACAGTTTGCATGTGGCCAGTCTAGCCGCACATGGCATGTGCAGTGCTTGGCAGTCCCGCTCCAGCCAGCTGTGCAGGTTCCCATGTGAGGTCCTGATCCGGCCCACGGATCAGCCACCCCCTTTCCCCTATACACCATGCTGGGGCAAAGAACCAAGAGCTAGATTGTAGGGCCATATGTTTGACGCCCCTAGTCTAGGTGATGTGAAATTAGCCTGTAACAACTGGGGCTCAGAGTAACCTAATCTTTCTGAAAGAGGAAGGTTTGAATCACCTTAGAGATTTGAATAGCGTATTGGCAATAAGGGGAAAATGACAATTTAACTGAGTGTAATAGAGGCAAATGTGCTGTGCAGCCTCACTGCTTTTTGCTAAACCTTCGCACACAACACTTGCTGGGGCTGTGGAAATTTGACAGCCACCCATTAGCATCCGCAATGATTCCCATCCCCCCCTTCCCCGCGCCCTGCTAACAACAGAATCAAAAAGAAAATTAACTTTTTTTTTTGTGGGAGAACTGAAGAGAAATGCACAGATCTTCACCAGTTTGCGGAGAGTCTGAATTATGTAACAGCACGTGGTATGCACACTGCAGCAATCCTGGAAACTTTTGTTGTCTAAGGCTGATTTGGCTTTCAAGCATGCACTGGAAATCACGGGTTCGGCGGTGTCTGCTGCTTTGTATACCAGAAAGCTGCAAGCACAGCATGAAGCCAACATTACGTATGAACCAAAGTTCAAACATCAAACACTCGATAGAAAATGCTTAGAAACTGTGTGATACGGTTGCAGAAACGAGCAGAAATTGGGGAGCACAGAGATGATGTGCCCCTTACAGGATTTAGTTTAGACTTTAGGAAGCAAAGTACTAGCTGGGGTCTTTTATGGGAACACAGTAAAATGCTTAAAACAGTGCCTGGTGTAGGGACTTCTCTTTCAGTGCTTTTCACAGTAGGATCATCAGAAACTACTTAAAAGGATGAGGGTTCAGTAAACCTCAATGCTTGAGGGGGAAAGAAGTACACAGAGGATTTGCTTTCTCCCCTAGGTATTATTACTGTCATGGCACCATACACCTGCGAACATCATGCGCTAGACCTCTGTGTTGTAAAGTGAAGGCAGTTGGGATACACGTTGGTTGTTAGAAAACAGCTAAGAGGAATTTTGCTGGGAGGACAAAGCATAAAATATTTTCAAGTGGAAGCAAAAAAATAAAATAAACTTTGGCCTAAAAGAAAGAACTGAATTTTTGGACAAGGCAACTCATGTCTTTGAGGATGGTACCAGGCTCTAAAGCACATGAAAGCAGACGTTGAAAGGTTATGTTTCAGCATGCAAGATTGAGGAATTTTCCCTACTGGGCACAGGTAAAGGCAAGACTGCAGCACTCGGAGGACTGCTACCCAAGGGGAGTTTGAATGCGTGATGCACATCTACTGTGCTTTGAAAAAGAAAGCAAAATCTATCCATATCTGTGGTGATTTAGAAGTATTTATTGTGCAGAATAGAGAAGTGATTAGGTAATAATAAGTTTTTCTCCAACATCAACCTAGCCCAAGCCTATCAAAAATGGAGGCTTCACGAGAATGACCCGAAACGCCTTCTTAACACATGCAAAAGCTTACTTCAGTATTAGACTTACATAAGTGTACTTGTATATACTTCAGTATTGCTAAATAACAGGTTCACTTATTATTGTGTTAAAGAGATTTTTTATCAGAAAATGATAATGCCTCACAGCACAGACTTTTCACAGAAATGTCAGCTTTCCCAAAGCTTTCATTGGGAAAATGATTTGGTTTCGGGAAAGAATTTCTGGTCAGAGGGAGAGGGAGGAAGAAAGCGTGCGCATGCAGCTACAATAACCAATAAGCTCGTGGATCAGGAACTGGCCTGAGTTCTCGCAGCTCCAGGTTAAAGTCCTTGTTTTACCTGGATGGGACCAGGGCCTTTTATATCCTTGATGAGTACCATAACTCTAGTACTATTGGCTATTCTGAGGGAGAAGGAAGTGTTTTGGTTTTCATCAGCATCTCCATTCTGCACCTAAAAATCCTCCCAGATAAAGCCTTCAAGACGGTTTCTTTTAGTGATGCAAAGGAAGGACATGAACCTTGCTTATCCACATCCCAAGAAAGTGCCAACTCTCAAATATTGAGAATTTGGAGTGGGTGATCTGCCTCAATATGTAATTAAAAAAAAAAAAAAAGTCTCATCACATTTCCCATACAAATGTATAAACTTAAACCTTGTTCACTAAATTGAGTTCTTTTGCCAATCCCTGGTAAAGTCTGGCAAGAGGCTTTGTGTAAGTAATTCCCACTGAAACAGCGAGCCAGTAATACAGCCACAGGCAGTGACTTGAGAGTACCAGGAAGTCTCATTACCTGAACTACAAGTGATCTTAACACTACCAAATAGGAAGATCTTGTAGGTAACCGCTACAGCAGAAAGTGCAGATGCTGTTCCTTATATCATTGCGATGTTAGGCAGAAGGCAGGGTAGTTATGCACCTTATACGCTAACTAAATAAGATATAGAGCAGGGATAGGCAACCCCTGGGACGGGTGCTAGTGTGTGGCACCAAAGGCATTTTGCTTGGCATGCGCCCCTTGGAGCACGTGGCAGGGAAGGAGCCGAGGTTGTGCTACCACAACAAGGATCAGGCCCCTTGCAGCAGCTCCTCCATCTGCCCCTGGCATGTCAGCACTGAGGTGGCCTGCGTTTTGGGCACTCTGCCCAAAAACATTGCCAATCCCTGATATAGAGCACACCCTTTGTGAACTTGAGCTCGTTTCGTCAACTGATCTGCTCATGTGAGGTGATCCAAAGAAAAGTCGGAAGCCACCTTTTAAACTGAACTGGGAGCATATTGCCTGTATTGATAACTTTGATCATATATTTTACACTAAGGAGAGAGGAGGAGCTAACACATAGGAATTGGGTCATAGCCCTGTAACTAATGCGGGTGCTCTTTTGGGAGCCTCTCTGCCTTCGCGTGCTCAAGCCAGCCGAATGCTGCCAGAACGGCCGTGTATATAGGTAGCTAGGCGTTGAATATTTTTGTGTCGCTAATAAATGTGGTTATCTAGAATCCAGCTGTGTCTGTTCATTCCACATATTATTAATGTAGTGAGAGCAAAGACATAACACTGTTTCTCTCATCTTTTTTCCTGTTTTCCATCTCTCCTTAACAAGAACATTACTGCAGATGCTGTCTGGAATTTTAATAAAAACCCAACAAAAACCCTGTGCTTCTGACCATCTTCGTTTGTTCTCATCTCCATAGGCTGGAAGGATAGTACAAGGTTTAAGTGAGGGGGGGAATTACACTCTCTCTTTCTCCTCTCTCCTGAGCAATGAGGACTATGCATTCTTCCCATTTAAATAAAAAAAAACAGCAACAAAAAATAGCCGAAAAACCTTCCAGCACTCCACAGGGGCCAAAGCACACATTTTTGACAGCCTTACTATCCATTCATATAACAGGTCCCATTAGAGCACTGCCCCAGTGAATTTGCAGTAGCTTTCTGCCTGCCGGCTAGATCAACCTTGAGGCAGTATGAGACTGAGGTGAAGGTATAGCTCAGCTGACTCCAGCTGAAGCATCCTTCACCATTGCTGAAATCTGTAGTGGGGTAGCGTGTAATGTGTGCTGAGATATGTGGCTTGATCCCTTTCTCACCTCTTTAGCTTTAATCTTATCCCCTCCTCTTATCAGCTCAAAAAGACAAAGACCCATAAGCTTTTCTGGCCTACTCTTCCTACGTGCACAGTGCCTTGCACATTTTGTATGCTGTTATACTACAGCCTGCTTCTGTGCCATGACTGAAATGCAAGTGTATTAGTGAAGTTTCACATGGTGATGTGGAGCCGTCTGTCCCCAGCCACATTTGAAGTCCCATATTACAGCTATAGCCAAAACAGAATGAATTTGGGATGATTTCATAACCCTTCCCCTTGCAGATAATTGAAGATCTGGTTAAAAGGATCTTTTCTCTCATCGTTGCTTTACTGGTGTTAGCAACTTTGTAGGCCCTAATGTCAAAGCACCACCAGCATTTTTAATAACCAGCTCTTAGCAGCTGTAATGATACAGTATTAGGAATGCTAGTGGCAAGCATCTACAGCAAAACCCCCAGCAGTGGAGCTGTTGGTGTTAGAAACGACGGGAAATATTAATGTAAAGTCCTTACTGTGGCAGAGCAATGTTGTAAGTTTGTCCTGAAAATAGGACAACCAGTTCATGGCATGAACCCAAGTAAACAATAAAGCAAGAGATTTGCAATACCCATTCACTGGGACAAAGAGAAAAAAAAAAGGTAGCAAACCAGGGATTGTGCCAATGAGAAATAACCTGATTAAATGGTGCACAGCTGCTGCTAGCAGTAAAGAAAAAGGATCATCTGTCTTCCATCCTTAAACTCTGCATGGAAGTTACAACATTCATGAGAATCCCAATCATGTGTGTTAGCAGAAAAGACAGTAGAAACGTGTGTTTCTTCATTGCCAGGGATCCATCATTTTTTCTGCATCTATTTTCTTTGGGGAAAGAGGCACGCTTGAGAGAGGGGCTGGGTCCTCATCTCAGATTTGTCTTGGAGTCTCACCTTGCTTTTGGTTCCACCCCCTCTATCATACTTCCAGAGATGCTTTAACATACTCCCTTTACATGCAAAAGTAGTCACCTTCCTACAATGCCCTGGGAAAGAATCCTAGTGTCACAGCACAGAGAATCATGGGATATAGGCCCTCAAGGATTGTGGCAGACCTGAGGACACAGTGGATGCGTCTACATGAGACGCTTTGAGTGCAGTAGACTAATTCCACTGCACATTAGCGCAGTGGACAAAACCCATGCTAATGTGCAGTAGATTTTTGTCTAGTATGCATTAATGGCACAAAAAGACTATTCATTTGCGCTAATGTGGAGTAGCGCCCATTACAGTGAATTAAATTAGTACCTGTCATTACAGGTACTTAACTTAATGCGTCGTAATTATGGTGCATTAATGAACATGAACACAAGCCCACTGTAAGGGCCTTGTTGCATGTACACTTGCAATAGTCTTTCCTGCCCTTGTGCAGAGGGCTGGCCCCAATGATCTGTAAGGTCCCTTCCAGCTTTTAACAACTATGAATACTTACAAATCATTAAAATGCAGTGATCTATTAAAGTTAGCATGTGTTAGGAGATAACCCTTGCCTGAAAGGGAACAACTTTGCAGAGCATAAGGGTTTTTAACATGTCCCCAGTTATCTGAACTTGCTTCTGTTTGTGTTTTAAATGCACTTCTTCAGTTAAATTGAATGTCTGATACCACCCGAGCGCAGGCTGGTCTTGGCATTGGTGATATTCATAGCAACGTCTTAGATAAGCTAATGCGGATGTCGATTACTTGGGTTAACTACCCAGTGAAGACCCAGGAGAGAAAGGGATCTTGATGCATCATTATCTGATGCCTTAACTTCAGAAAAGCAGTTTTATAAGTCAAATTACTGGAAATGAATTGAGGTATTAAGCATCTTTAATTATCTCAATGTCTACTGAGGGGCAATTAATTTTACAGTCCCTGAACAAATGGGGAAAAACACCTTTTGTCCTCAAGAGCAAATTTAAAAAAAAATGCTTCTAATCATCTGTAGGTAATCCAAAGGGCAGGAGCCCACTGTGCTCTAATACTTTGGTTGAGATGAGAGGTGCACAGAGCTGAATCAACAGGGATGACTCAATCTGTGATTTTGATGATTTAGCGGAAACCACAAAATCGGGCATTGTCCAAAATCTCTGAACTTAAAAAAAATAAAATAAAATAAAATACTGGCTCCCCAGTAGGAGTCAGCATTCCTCATGGCTACTAGGGCCTCGTCTCACAGACCACTGGGGAGAACTGCCAGTGTGAAGGGGAGTAGCCAAGATGGTGGCCACCCCCCATGCTTTGCTGCTGATTGGCTGCGAGGGCTGCCTTTTATGTAGCCCCACTCCTCTTCACCAATCAGTGCTAAGGAGTGCTGCACAATGTATATCCCTCTTGGCCAATTAATTACAGAAATGGGGCCACCAGGGCTCCTTAGCCAATGAGTGGTATGGGGGGGGGGGCAGGCACTGGGAAAATGGCATAGCTGGCCCTATGATTGGCTTGTGAAATTGGCTGCCTGCCGCCTTGATTTCCATAGGTCCCTGTGTGTCAACCCTCCTGGCTGGGGCCTTCCAGGGAAAAGGAGCTGGAGCTGGTGCTGTAAGGGTATATGATAAATGAAAGTGCAACATATTCTCCCCCATCTATAGATGGAGATCATGAATCACCTGAAACAGATGCTTTCAAATTCCATGATGATTCTTCATTACAAAAATGCCTGTCCAGTATTCTGCTGTATTCAGTTGCTGATATCACCTTCATCATGATAGTATTCAAGACCTTTTCATTCATGACTGTTGTCTGTCACATCTCTGCCTCCCATAATTTCCTCAGGTAGAGGATGATGATTACTGTCTTATTTGTTTTGGTATTATTTTTTTTCTGTTTGGCAGTGGGGGTGGGGAGAAAGCTGTTGAGCAAAGCAATTAAACAATTCAAAGATACTACATTTTTCTGGAATAATGCATTGTTCATATAACCCACATTTATATTAAGAGTCAAAATAAATTGTAGAGGCCATCAAATATTAACCTGCCTTGTTATATGTACAACTAATGTCCCTGGGCATCGAAATATTTGATGGTACCCTGTATCTACCAATTCTGGTACTTTGGGGTCCAAAGGGCAGGCACAGATAATAATGGATACAAGATCAGACCTGCAATTATTCTGCCTTGAACTTTTAATGGGAAGCCTTTGAAGACCAGGGTTCCACTTGGTCATATGTCTATATACAGACCTCTTTGGCTTCAGCCTTTGATAGGAAAACAAGGAATTTTTGAGCCAATCTACCTTGAATGCATCTTCTTTAGGACAGTTTGCCTTAAGCAACCTGCGAGTTGGGACATAGCGTTTAGAGCACATACTTGCAAACAGGAACTCTGTCTTAATTCTACACTTTTGTCCAATTCCCTTGAGTTATCATTGCCTCAGGAAGGTGAGCAGTATTTAACTGACACCAGTGTAAAGGTTATTGGGAGGGCATTTGAGATGGTTGCAAACTCAATCAATATTTTGAACAAAATGAGTAAAAACCACGGTGCTTGTGTTATAGTAACATTTGGCAAATACTGACTTACTGCAAGATCTCAGCGTGCAGTTTTTCTGCATTGGTGTACATCTATCTATACACGGTGTAGGGATGGGTATTATTCCACTGAATAGTTTTTGTTAAAACACGTGCTGCGTGTTCATATCCACACAGCCCAAGCACACCTTAACTCTGCCCAATTGTTTGTTTTTTTTTTTTCTTTCAGGAATGGAAAACATCAATCTTTGCTTCAACTGGAAGTCACTAATTTTAAGTTAACTTATTATTTACCATTAGCTGCTTTCAGTGCCTCAGGAATGAAGTTTAGTGCCCAGGGCAAAGCCCGCAGTGGCAGCCCGCCCTCACCCTGCACACAGATACGGGGGGCACATGCACCCTCCCCCATGCTTGCCCAGGAGTGCATGCCATGGCAGGAGCCACCCTTCCCCATCTCTGCACCCCCCAAAAAGAGCCACTTGCAGGTCCGCCCTGAATTAAATCCCAGCTAGGCAGCATCTATCGTCACCCCTTCACTTCGGCACCCAGGGTGGTCATCCCCTCTCTCCCCTCCCCCCCCGGCTTGCTATGGCACTGGCTGCTTTAGACGTAATTGTAGAGACTGAGGGTGAAGAGTGGGGGGGAGGAATGGGGAGAAGGAAGAGAGGCACATACATCTCCAGTTTCATTTTTAGTGCCAAAGTTGTTATGTATTTTATTCTCAAACTCACTATTCTCAAGACAGCTAGTTGTTCAAAATATCACCCACAAATGGCAGCAGCTCACTAGCATTTTAAAAAGATGGTTGGGTGTGCTACTCTCTTTTATGATTCCTTTTCACATTAAAATCCGATATGTAGTAGTTGCTAACTGCATATATATACTGATTTGGGACTTCTTGTGTCATAAAATCTCTGAAGCAGAGCCTCATGAAACACAAAACACTGACACTAGTACAGAAGCACCAAAGCCAAGGCTTGCTGATGAAGATCTGCTATTTGTATTGCTGTGGGGCACAGAACTACAGGCATCATAATGTTTATTTCTCTCTCTACATAACATTTGTAGAACTTTTTAAATCTTCGAGGGGGAATAAGCAAGCTGTCAAGGAAGCCCTGCCCTCCAAAAAAAAAAAAAAAAAAAGCCCCAAAAGCAAACGAACAAAAGTAAAGATCCTGCATTTATTCAATAATACACAACTATAAGTCCCTGCCTCAAAGGACAAAGGAATAAGAAGCCTATTGACTAAACAAACTGCATAGCGCCTTCTTTGTCTCTCTCTTTTTTTAACTTACAGGTAGCTAGTCTATGAACGCTGCAAGAAATTCCTAGCATGGAGACTGATTATTCAAATAATGTCAGGAGTGTCCTTTTAGAGATGCAACAAATGTCTGAAACCCAGCAAAAAGCACTAAAAGAGTGTACACTTGAACATAAAGCCCCACTTGGCTGACCATACAGTTCCTATAGCTTGTTTCTGGAACCACAAACTTCCCAAACTTTGAATAAAGTATTACGGTTTCTTTTAAGCTTTAATACTCCATAGAAATAAATGATACAATCCAAACTGCACCATAGTCATAAACCTCTGGACAAGCATATAAAGATCATTAAATATAATACTATATGTGTGTGTGTGTGTGTGTGTGTGTGTGTGTGTGTGTGCGTGTGTGTCTTATAGTCTATCTTGCTTCCTTATTAAAAATAACCAACCAGGGAAGCAATCTTCTGAAGACTCAGCTGAAGAAATATTTACTGATTTTAAACCTTTAGCTTTTAGAAAACAAGAGGACTCTCAAATGACATATCCCACCTTTTCAAATGCAGTATAAAGTCACAGGAAAGTGCCAAAATTAGCACTGTCATCCTCTCTGTTGCCCGCTCGTTTTACTGCAGCACAGAGCTGGTGAACGACTCAAAAACATATACCTGTAGTGTCTGTTTAGCAGCATAGCCTCTCGTTACGTTTTACCTCCTCCTCACATGAATACAAATTCAACATCTTTCTAGCTAGCTATAGATTATCTTTTTTTTTTTTTTTCTTCCCTTTGCCTGGAATGAATGCATTGGGAGCAGCAGCAATTAATAGAAACCTAGCATTAGTAAAGCAGTAAAATTGTTGTTTTCTTTCCGTAATTCTCATTAGCAGGAGAGAGAGCAAATGAAGAGGCAGAAAATGCAGCTCTCCCAGCACCATGCACATTGCAGCAGACAGCACAATTCTGTACTTACAGTTCTTTACAGTGAAATGTCTCAGGATCTTTACAATTTTCTGCAGAAGTGTTTCAAGCTCTCAGCAAGCCACACTGTTCATCCAGGCAGAACCAAGCCGTATGGAATGTCTATGCAGCTGGGAGATAATGGAACTATTTTCCCAGCTGGGACTACAAGCCTTTTATCCACTGAGTATTGCGTGTCTCTTCACTGGTATTAACCATGAAATACACTGCTTTCCTGCTGAATTCATGACAGGACCCACACAATTAGTGCTTGAATCACATGCACGCAGCTACTGTGGTTTATCATGGAAATCTTGCACATGTAAAAATTAGCTCTCTACTAATCATCCGTCATGCAAGATGAGAGAGCAAAAGCGCAGCTGTCACACCAGTAGCATGAAAGATTAAATGTGCTCTTACCATGCTTTTCATACAGATATGAGCTCCTGTCAGGTAATCAGAAAAACCCTCTTTTCTTCAAAACTGGGTCACTAGGAACAGGAATGGAAATGATTTTGTTTGCTCCCTTGTTCCCATAACTGTTCTTTGCATGACATAAGATTAAGTTTGAGCAATCTAGTCTCAGATTATACTCAAAAACTGTCCTCATGAAACATTTAAGTGACCTCCTCTTTGTCCTTGTCTGAAGTAGCACAAACCCAGAGCCAAATTTTAATTGTGAATAAACTTCTTTGTACTCCAACCCCCTTCCTGGAGTAACTCCAGCACATTAGAGGCAAGGCCAATGGAAGAGGGTCCCTTTACTTGGCTAAGTAAGTTATTTGTATTCACCAGGGAGGGAAAAGGAAATGGTAGTTTACACAACAGTTCTGCCAAAAAAAGTACATTGTTTCACAGCCATTGCTTCACCAAAACCATTTAAAGTAATCCCAATGTAAATCCATTACCGTGTAATGGGATTAATTGCGTGCCTGCCGCCAATAATAAGATGCAAAGAGGAACGGGAAGTCGGACATGCCTGTGCCAAACAGACTCAAATGAAATGCTAGTAAATAAAATACAGGGAGATTTTCATTTGGTGCAATTAAATGGAAGCTCCTCCATTAGTACAAGGTATGAGTAATGGACAAAATGAATCTCTGGCATGATGTGCGTGACTGTATGCCAAGAATTATCATGTCCCAATATATAATTTTATGCAGTAAACATGGTGCACAAGTGGGACAGTAAAGAAGGGGGGACAAATATTTTACTACTTACAAGGTACAGATACAAAAAAAGCTCTGCAAGTAAAAAATGTCAAAATGGGCCAGGCAGTCATCAACATTTTAGCTGCATAATATCATCCAGAACAGGGGTTGCCAAACTGTGGGATGTGTACCCCTGGGGATACACAAGACGTCTCTGGGGGCTACGTGGGAGAAATTGGGTAATGGCAGAATTAATTTTCATTATAATAATAATTTGCGTTTAAGGAGTTAAAATATAAAACGTATACTGGTAGGAGTATGTGGGCAGCTGGTGAATCAAGAAGGTATACAGTAAGACCAGTTTGGGAACCTCTGATCTAGAACATTAGAGGCACTGTATAAGAGTGACCCTAAATACACATTTTAGGATAAATTAAAGTGTGTCCCTAGTGCATCTGATGCTTGCTGATATATGTCATGGTGTGTGGTTCTGAGGACTGCTGGCCTCTCTAAGAAGAAATGCCAAACCTGTTGAAGTGTTTGTGCTCTGTCAACATGTAGTAGTTATCCCATAGACAAACTGCAGCTTGATATATCCGTTTTGCAGTAAACTTCAACTTTTCTTTTAGTTCCAGAGACCATGACTCCTGGTTTGGAAAACCTTCCTTGCAACTGTTAAGTGAAGGGGAGCACAAGCAGAGGGGGCAGAAGCACCTCCAGTTTTCTGAAGGCAAAAGAAAACATAGCTTTCTTTTATGGATTTGGGGAAACAGTTTGCTGCATCTCCCAAGGGGAAGGCCAGTAGTGCATCACAATGGTTTCTTAACATGGAAATCTTGGTTACTGCCTTTGCCATGGACTCCTTGTATGACCTTGAAAAAAACCCTTAGTTTCTCTGTGCCCCTATACAATACATGTAGCAGTACTACATGGACTTAAAGAACAACTGTAAGAGTAAAATAATTAAAGTTTACAAAGCCCTTAGTTATTATGCTAATGAAGGGTGCCATATAAATGCCATGGATAGCATGCCATCTCTGCCATTGATTGACATGGTGAGGGCTCCCCCTCCTGTTTCAATCCACTTTTAGCCATATTCCTGATTTCTGCAATAATATTTTCCACTTCTGTTATATCTTTTGTCTGAGGATCTGAAAATACTTTTCAGATGATTAATTAAGCCTTGCAGCATCCTATGAAGTAGGTAGGTGTTTATAAATAGCAGTGTATCTAATAAGGTGGCAAATATCAAATATCTAAAGAATGTGAGTACCTTTTCTAGGTTACATCAAGAGAAATGGGTAAACACAGAACAGGCATTGTGTTCCAAAAAAAGTTGAGAGAGATATTTCATTCTGATATAAGAAGTATAATGATATGTTTTGTATTTTTCTTTCCAAACAGAAGTTTGTTGAAATTGAAACTTCTCTATTAAATGTTTCATTTTGATTAAACTGACATTTTCAGATAGAAAAAAAATGTTCCAAGTAGCTCTAGTTATCTATCAAAATGTAGATAAAAAAAACCTTAAGAGTCCATCAAATGAGTTTATACTTTTTTCACTTTCAGGAATTGAAAACCCTTTAAAGAATTTTCTCCTAACAAAGAAAACTTAAAGTATATATATTTTAATATCTATAAACAAAGTTTCTCTCTTATGGAGGTGTTATGTATAAGAGTCAAGGGTGTAGGTTGTAGCTGTCTTGGTCTAAGGATATAGGCAAACAAGGTTCTTTGGGTAAATCCAATATCTTTTATCAGACGAACAGTCAATGCACTAGAATAATATGTGTGTGTTTGTGTGTGTGTCTATATATCTCTATATATATCTGTGTATCTGCGTATATATCTGTGTATAAATGGATATATATATTCTTCAGTGCATTAGAAGAATTAAGAATATAGTGCATAGTGAAATCAAGGAAAGAACTTTTCCCCTTGGATGGCAAATCACTGGTACATACATACAGACAAGAGTTCCAATAGCCAGAAGAAAATGTGCAAAGTCCCTGTATATCTTAGCAGGCCATTGCTGATAAGACTAAAAATAATTCACTGATAAAATCTTGTGTATGAACTGGAAGATGGATAGAGTCTAGTGAATAAGCTGGAAGATAGGTCTGAATTAGAAGTGTCAGTCCAAGGTGTTTGTTAGGAGCTTCTGAGTCTCTGGAGGATATTCTCTCATCCTTTTTGTTGTGAATATAAGAACTCCCCCTAATTGATGTATAATACACCTGTAAGAGAAGGAACCATTTTTTCTTACCTCTTCTTTTGGTCAAGCTTACAACTGTGTTTCCAACTGTGCAGCAGTACTGAAATTTTGAATGCCGGATTCTTTGTACCCTTCTCAAATAATTTATTGCCCTTGAGTTAATCATCTGAATAATATTTATGAGTTACACCCTTGGAATCAATGGGACTAAGAGCAGCATAGGCTGACCCATAATGTCCATGTCACGCTATTTCTCACAAGCAGTAGTACTGTTTTGACACCTAAGCATGGCCATATTATGTCATATGGGGAAAATTCTAAGCGCCAGACAATTTGGACAATACTGATTCCCATAGTTTATTACAGCCCTGGTCTGTCTACGCTGCCAAGCAAGTTGTGTATTTTAATACACTCAGGTTGAAAAGAAAGTGAAGACAAGTAACTTGGGTTTTAATCTAGCATAGGAGTTCTGGTTGAAGCCTCTATGGAATCCAGGACTTGAACTTGAGCTGTTAACCCATGTTATAACCAAAATTGCAAAATTGTCACTGAGGGTTGCTAACTAGGATAAACGCAATCTGACTTAAGGACATGCACACTTTCACCTTCATACTGCTGTGTTGAGGAGGTAGGTAGAACAGCCCCACAGTTGACTTGGCCCTCCCCATCTGCAGTGAGATTTCATGGGCTGAAGGCATTTTTAGAAGGTGGGGTCATTTGTGTGTCAGCTGCATACTCCTAAATTAACCCGTCCTGTTTTATGGCAGAATAGAAGAACTGTTGCCAGTGAAACCCACAGTCCCAACTTCAGGATTCTTGTGCGTGGAAGCAGAAATCATTGTGAGACTATGCTAATTCTGTAGAGAAAAGGCCTGTCTTTACCACATTTGTACCAGTATGACCCAGTATCACAAAGCCATAGATACTTACTGACTGACCTCCACAATTACTCAGGAAAAGAAAAGAAATCTGCTATGGAACTGATAATCACTCTTTTCTCAAATGTCATTGTGCTATTTAATATCTTTTCTTACTCTCCTTGTTAATATTCTACTGAAGAACATGTAGAGCCTCATCTGCTTAAAATTGCTTTTCTCTTTATGCTCCAACATATTGGTACTGAGAGGACTGCTAGCTTGGCCAAATATGCTGCAGCCTGAAAGGTGTGTGTGTGTGTGTGTGTGTGTGTGTGTGTGTGTGTGTGTGTGTGTGTGTGTGTGTGTGTGTGTACACAAAGTACCTTCTTCTTCCATTGCTGACATGGATTTTTATATTCCAGAAAAATAGAAAACAAATATGAAGCAGGATATCATGGGTTAACAAAGACAGTTTAACAGGAAGGCATATGTTTAGCTTCCTTTTTTAATGAGTGTGAAAAAGACACAATTAAAAACATTGAGTTGATCGGTCTTTTTCACACCAAACCCATCAAAGAGTCAACATGACTAGTTTAGCGATACATTCAACATAGCTCTTTTCTCAACCTCATCTGCAATCTATGTGCTCTCTTATAGTGTGCCCATGGTCCTAATCTTCCAAGTTATGAGGTAATGACTGGACATAGGGATGGGACAAGCACTAATCATTAAAACAGAGATGCAACAATTAGTAATGCTTTGATTGCACAGGGAGAGTAATTAGCCTCCAGCCGAACACATACCTAAATAAATTAGAACAACAAGACCTTTGAACCCAAGAGACTCTAACACTATAAAGAAGATAGAAAAAGCTCCCATTAAATCGGTTAGTCCTGGTGTTAAGATATAATGCTTGATCTCAATTCTCAGGATAAATGTAGAGGTTTACTTAGTGCTAATCCATATAGAATACTTAAACTAGCAATGATAATTTCAGAAAAGGTGACCTTTGAAACTATGTATAACACCCGGTGCAGAAGCAAAGTTTCTAATAAACTGGTTCCTATAATTTCATTTGATCTGCATTGCTCTCTTTTGCCGTTTCACTCCTGCCACTTAGCAAAGGATTTAAAAACTTTCTCTCCTCCACAAATATCTACTTGTGACTGCGAGGGAGAAAAAAAAAAGCTCAAATCAATACCTGTGAGCTTATCTATAATGGAACTGGAAGCTCTTTAACCCTAGAACTGAACTGTCAGGCCTGATTGGAGATAATTGGGCGAGGAAGTTCTAAAAGTATAAGGAAAAATAAACACAAAAGCTTTTTTATTAAAGTTATTTTGGAATAGCTGCTGGTGTTTTATTGAATGTGGTTTCTGTTTCAAAAAATGTAAGCACGCACAATTCATTATTGAACGGCTTTAGACATCAAGACAATTATACCATGCTTAGCAATACTTTTTAATACCCTTAAGATGGCTTTGTGGCTATTGCTAACTTTATTTTTTATTCATAGCATGCAGCTTAACAATGTGTGTTATTTTATTAGCAATCAAGAGTCTGACAAAGCACCAGTTGTGTTTCTAGATTGTTAGGTTTTTGTTTGTGGCTGCAGCTTCCTGGATGTGAAGTATCAGATAAGTGGGTCACTTCTCAAATTGATTTTCCTTAAGGGAGAGAAAACTAGAAGAATAGGAGATGGAAATTACAATGAACTTTCCATGCAGCACTTCTTGGGCTTGCTAAATGGCCACTGAATCAATGTCCACCATGTGTGCTGCATTGAGGAGAAGCCTACAAAGACATCACTGGCTACACGTATAAGAGTAGGTGTCAGCTGGAAGGAGCCAGTCAGCTTTGAGAGAAAA
>NW_017728997.1:7806225-7806836 GCF_001723915.1 Gavialis gangeticus
GTACGTACACCTGTTATAATGGTGTTCTACATAGTTATATTAACTTATTCTGCCTATTTACTTTGTCTTAAGAGCATGTATGAATCTCTAAGCTGTTAACATCTTTTGGCAGAGGCGCAATAAGAAATGCTTGCCAGATGTTAATGATTCTAGGTCTTGAAGGTTTCTCCTATCTAATTAACTGTCTGGTATTCTTTGATCACTCATTGTGCATGGTGCTTTTTCCAGAGTCCTGCTTTATCCACTCTCCATTTCCAGGTGGGCATGCATTATGCCACCTATAGGCTGGGAAACACCCTTCTCCTCAACACAGTGGCAGAAAGGGATCTTGGAGTCATTGTTGAACATGGGTCACCAATGCAAGGAAGCGGTCAGTAAGGCTAGCCACACCTTGTTGTGCATCTACAGATGCATCACAAACAGGTCCAAGGAGGTGATACTCCCCCTCTATGCGACACTGTTCAGGCCACAGTTGGAGTACCGTGTCCAGTTCTGGGCACTGCACTTCAAGAGGGATGTGGCTAGCGTTGAGAGGGTCCAGAGGAGGGCCACTTGCATGGTCAAGGGGCAGCAGGCCAGGCCCTACAAAGAGAAGCTAAAGGGCCTGAATC
>NW_017728997.1:7811836-7829157 GCF_001723915.1 Gavialis gangeticus
GGCTCTGTTCCCCTGGGCACCACCCGAGTTTACTAGGAATAATGGCCACAAATTGTTAGAGAGCAGGTTCAGGCTGGACATCAGGAGGCAGTACTTCACAGTTAGGGCTGCCAGGCTCTGGAATGGGCTCCCAAGTGAGGCGGTACTCTCTTCTACCTTGGGGGTCTTCAAGAGGAGGCTAGATAGATATTTGGCTGGAGTGATATGACCCAGGCACCTATTCCTGCCAGGGGCAGGGGTCAGACCTGATGACGTTTAAGTCCCTTCAGACCCTAAGCACTATGAAACCCTTCCCACACTGTATGGCAGCAAAACTCAGCCCTTAAAAACACTGCTCCCAATACCGTATTTCCCTTCCAAACCAAAATGTAATAATATTAACACTGAGAACACCGAAGTGCATGTAACAGACGGTTACAAATACTTACTCCTGAACTAATATCTGAGCTTACTAACAACATCCCGTCTTCCTAGTGGACCATGCTATTGCACAGACCTGCAGAACCATCAGCATTACTGCTTGCCCTGCTTACGCCATGTCCTGGAGCTCTATTGTTTCACCCTGCTGTAACTGCTGCCTGTCTGCAAACCTCTTGGGTGAAATATCTGACTTGGTGCACCTTGTCTCTCTCGATGCTGATATTCCATGCATATGTTGTCTCTGTCATTCCAGACAGATACTTCCTACAGAGGAAGTCACACGTGACCACAAGGCAACTTCTCAAGTCTCCACTGCTGTTGGTGGTCATTGTTTCCTGTTGTAGAGATGCACGGCATCATTTTGATGGAGTGATGAGAGCTCCCAGGGCCCCCAAAGTGCATTGATTCCTGTTTGTCTGGCTTTGCCTTATCTGTCTTTCTGTACTTCTACAAGTCCCCAGTGACTCTGACATACATTTCTAGCAGTGCTGGAGTTCTTGTTTTCAGTTTTCTGTTGAACTAACTGTCAGCAAGTGACAGTGCATGATTCGCTGATGAAGGGCAAAGGTTCATCCTGAGCCCACTAGTTCATCAGGCTACTGTAGTTAGGAAGGGCCAATTTCTGTTGCCACCAGAACATTGGGAGGGTGCTTTTTGACTCTCCAGCTCAAGACTTATTGAGTAGGGCACAAGGCAAGAGTGAGTCTTGAGCTCATGCCTTTGGGTCTATAAGCTTAACGATTTTGCCACAGTTGATAAATAGAGATTGGACTCTGACTCTACCACCTTTTTCGTAGGTGCTTTTGTTGTGGTGAAACCGTTATGCACCAACCCAATGGAGTACATAAAATGAAGACTAGAAATAACATATTTAACCCATACTAATTGCACACCTCTGCATAAGCTCATGCCCATGAAAGTGTGCCTCAGTTTCAAGCTTTTTTTAAAAATATACATTCTTCAGTAAAAGTAGATTTGATATACATAATCCTGTATGTAGTATTGTATTTGTTGTTGTATTTTTAGTAAGATTATCTTAAGGAGGTGGGAATAATAGTCTATAAATAATGTATTTTTTATACCCAACACAAAGTAAATCTCTGCCTACTTTGTTCTAAGGGGCAAGTTTTTTGCTGTATCAGTAACCTGGGCTCTTAGTCTTTGGCTTTAGTTGAGGCTGGCAAGAAGGCTTAATCTCTGAAGTGTGATTGTTCATTATAAACATTATACAACATTTTTATTTTTTTCTTAGCCCTTCATGTTCATGTTTAAACACATTCTTCTGTAAAACCTTAGGAAGCATGAACCTAGTGTTAAATTGGTAATTAAGCATAGGAATATGCTGTCCAAGTGATGCTTAATTACTTGCATCAGGCTAGTGATGTTGTAGCCTGTATGTGAGAACTGGATGGTATCTGGGACCAATTCTCTCCTCTCCTCTTCCCATTCCTTCTGCACCGTGATGTCTTTCATCTTAGGATTTGCTTGAAGAGACTATGTTTTGTTAGCTTGTTGTGCAAAGGCAAAACGTAAAGATTTTGCGGCTTTTCTCTCCATTCACTTTGTGCATTAACAGAGCACATAGGGTTATGATAGCAGCCAGTACTGAATTTCTTCACTTCAGTTCATATAGTAAAATCCATCTTTGTATTTTGTACTTTAATTCAGAGTGGGTGTTTGCATGTCTGTGGATCCATGTTGAAACAGGTGGTGGTTAGAGTTCATGGAAAATTAAGCTCTAATATGCAAACTTAGAGGTTTAAAAGTAGGTGCCCACATTTAGATTTAATTACTTAAATAAAAATGACTCAATTATCAGTTGTGCTGAACCACCTGCAGCTCTATTGGAAAAGTTTGGTCTCTTATTCTCTTTGCCTCTAAGACAAAAATCTCAATTTCACTCTCAGGCCCATTCAATCTCACTTTCTCAAGCCATGGGAGTCTGATTGGCCCATTTAGTATAAAGAAACATGCAGAAGGGAAAGAGATGTACTCCGATATCTGCTGCAGCAGGGTGGCACTTGGTGATTTTCTATATGCCCTAAATACACATGGACTTAAGTATCAGAGAGCAATGGATGCATCTACACTTACATTAATGTGCTTTAGTTAATGCACATTAAATCTTATACCTCCAGGTACTTTTACACATGCTCTGGGCAGAGGAAACGGAGAGGTTGGGGCTTTAATTAGAGTGGGTCTGAGAGCCACTCTAATCAAAGCACTGCCATGTCTCATGTATCAGTATCCCACACTTAAAAATTGGGGGGGTGCATTTTGAACTAAAGCTCATTTAATTTTTTTCATTTCAGATCCCCAACTTATGTCTAAGGTCACAAGTTACACACAAACTGGAATAAGCTATCAGAAACCAGTTCAAATCTGTAACGCAACAAAAGTGCAGTGCACATAAACCAGTTTAAGATAACCCTGGATAGATGTAGTATCAGACTTAACTAATTCAGATGAAATTGGTTGAGTGACCTTCTGTCCCAGATCCCTTCTAGATTCAAGTTAACTCACAGTCCCCCAGAATCCCAGGATGCTTTGCACCTTGCCTGCAAACCCCCCTTGTGGGGGGGGAGGGGCTAGCTTTGGCCCAAGCTGTCTGCTCTAGCTGAGCAGGGAGGTGTGCTCTAGCACCCTCCGGCTTCTGGCCTGGGCCACTGCAGGCATGTAGCTGCATTTCTGGAATCAAAAGTGAATGTCTGCTCACATGTTAATTGGTTCAATCTACTCATCTTAGACTAACCTGGGAAGACTAAATCAGTTCAGCACTGGGTTTTTTGACTCTCTGTACTTGGCCTACAAGATCATTCACACACACTCTCTGTTTTCTTCATGTTTCATTTTCTTGTCATGCAGTCCTAAACTCAAGCAAGAGGTAAGAAGACATAATTCCAAGTCCATTTGTTTCTTGTCCTAGTCATAGCTTTATTGTCCACATACAGTCCAGAATTTCTCAAGTAGTCTCTCACCCATTTCTGTGGTCTTCAGGAGTTTGCCTGCCTTTGGAGAATCAGTGGATCCTAGTACCCCACTCAGTCTGCACCTCAGAAACACTGGCAATCCACTTTTCCTTGTGTTGGAAAAGCAGGTGGCATGGCAATCCATTATACCATCCTTAAATCCAACTAAGAAATGTTTAGACGATAACAGACTCAGCTCACACGGCCATAAAAACCCAGTGTGCAGCTTCTTATGTAATTGCTCATTTGCTCCATAGTACCTTAACAAAAATGCAGAAATTGATGTACTAGAAATACAGAGGAAAGAAAATGAGGGGTTGATTTTCATGATTTAGAGGTTCAAGTTTGCTGAAGAAGTAAAAATTGCCTGTAATGATATGCACAAGTTGCAGCAAGGATGGATCCATCACCAGTAAGATATGCACCCAGGCAGCTGCTTGCTTTCTTTCCCATCTGGAGCACAAGTGCAAGGAAGCAGATAATTGTTGATTAGGGAGACACAGGTTGGAGAATTAAAAAAATGAAACAAATAGGCAGCATGGACAATCAAGTGGATTCACTTAACCAGGCAAATTAAAATTTCCTCTGGTAGCAATAGGCAGTGGAGCTGTGTATAGTAGCTGGTGTTTTCTGAAGTGGTTGGGGAAATTAAATTTACCCTAAGGGAGGAAAAATATTTCAGCATTACACATATCCATGTCAAATAGATAATATATTTTATAATGCCATCCTCATTTGAATAACTCCTTTATGTTGCAAGGAAGTATGTGAAACTTAGCCTCCCCTCCCCATGCAAAAAGAAGAACAAGCCCCACAAATTCTGAGTATTTTCTATTTCCTTGTAAAAGAGTTGTAAATTGGCAACAGAGTTATGGAGACAGGTTTTTTTTCTTGGTTGCCAGCTGAATTGTACTGCTGATTTTCAGTTACCAAAGTCTCCTACAATTGAATCACTGATGGTTTAAATGAAATCGATTGAACCAGCCCAGGTCTGACGAGCTGGTTCTCCATGATAACCTCTATGCGCATGTCCAGATGAGCAGGAATGTGTGTTTCCCCAGGGACAAGTAGCAGTGGCACATCTTGTGCTCCTGCTACTTGTCCCCAGGGAAAACTCATGCCATCAGTGCTCTGGCATGTGGGAGGTTACCCTGGGTGGGGTAGGGGAGGTCAGGGCCAGCAGCTGTGCTGGCCTCAGCAGCCTTCCCTGGGGTCCTGGGGGCCTCCTAGTGCTGAAGCCATGGCAGGAAGCCTGGCTGGTAGCTGGAGTGTGGTTCTGGCAAGCCAGGTTCTGGTTTTGGGCAGCGCATGCTGCCACCGTATGCACCGCCCCACTTTTTTTTGGCATATTTTTTTTTTTTTTGCCCTGGGAACTTCTGGGGTCAAACCCCCTGACCGCTCCCCCCCACCCATACTACAAAGTAGCAGCATGGGATAAGCCTGCATGCACATCCACGGTTGTCTGAATGCACCCTACCAGTATCCTTTTTGTGCCTCAGCAGAGACAAGTGGATGATGGCTCTCTCTTCCCCAAAAGATAGCTGAGACACTGCAGAGTGGTGAAGCAGGAACCTAAATTTGCATTCTTCTTAATTGTGAACATGGAGGAGACTTCTTTTTGCAAGAGTGTTAGTCTAGAATTTCTCCCTAGTGCTGAGTTAATTAACGAATAATGTGACACATGCACACACACACAAATGCAAGAAAGGAATGAATGGAAGCTAAGTAACCTTGACTTTGGAGAACTGGTGGATCCAAGTTTCCTCACTAGCCTGCCCTTCACAACCAGTGGCTATGGTATTATAATGTACTATAAGCTGCTGCTGGTGGTTGCCCATAAAGACCACAACTAGGTCAGCTATCATTTAGCCTGGTGCTCCACAATAAATATGGTATAACTCAATGTCTAACTCGTTATCAGAGTATCACCACCTCCTTAATCTGGAAATTCTCTCAATTTGGATTTGGTGTAGAATTCAACACCATTATACCAGATAAAATTGGAGAAACTCAGTGGAAAATCAGCCTCCTTTTCTCTCTCTTCTGCCCAAAAGTGGGTATCTGAGCACCACTGATTTCACCACCACTGGAGCTAATTCAAAATAAAAAAACAATGAAGAGTCCATTCTATACTGCTTATTGTTATTTTTGGTCTTCCTTTAGGAAAGCAGTATATGAAATGCACTTATTAATAACACACACATGATAGCAGTGGATGGAATTTTATATATCTAGTTTTACTGCAGAAAATGTACTTATTTTGGGATCTTGAGAGCTGTAAACCTGTACACAAGTTTTTACAGTGCTGAGTAAGCTTGGATAAATTAAAACATAAAATTTCTTTGCATGCTGCTTGGGATTATTTTAAGGGGCATTTTTCATTTGGGTTTTTTTATTATTTCAAATGGCAAACATGCAAAAACATTCTTTTTTCTGGAGGTAGCTGAAATTAATGTAACTAATATAGTACGCAGGCAGGAATCATCTGTGGAAATTCACTTGCTAGATGCTTTGCAAATCCTTGTGTTTTGACACCCTGATTTCTTGTTTTCTGACAGTGGTATAATTTGCTTAAAGAATTGTTTTAATCAGTTCCCAAATATTTCTTATGAAGCATTAGACAGAAATAATTGAATTTTGTAAAGTTTTATATCAACTTTCATTATGAAAAAGATCTCTTTATATAATCCCATCAACTAGTTCCTCAAAGATAGGCTTAATTAAAATGAATGTATCCTAAAACAGGCCATTGCTTATGAGCTATAATGAAGCAGTGCAGGTTAGTTTTTATATTATACACAGCAGTTTTTTTCTGGTTGGGGTTTGCCTGCAGAACTGTAACAGGAGGTAGGAATATTGTAATTAAGGATCATTCTGACTTTGCATTTAAAACTCCCATTTTATTTTCAGTGGGTTATAAATCTATGAAAATAAATCCTATAAAGGCCACAGCATGATACAAAACAAATCTCAACTCAGGTGGGGTTTTATTTGTCAATAACTTAGAGCTGTTACTCTCTCTCACGTCCCAAAATCAGTAGACTTTGGGATGAAATCCTGACTCCACTGAAGTTGTTGGGAGCTTTGCTCTGGATTTAATCTGACCTATGTTTAATCTCCCAGTTTTAGTGTATTCACTGAATTAAATTGCTCAGCATGAAAAAGATATATATGCTTCTTAAAAAAAAAAAAAAAACAAACTTGTTTAAACTCATCAAATTCATCCATAGTGTAATAGTCATTGACCTGAATGGGGTCATTCCAAAGACGAACATAACCCATCTTCTTGCTGTCATATTTTTAATCTCTCCTCTTTCAAAAATAATCCTTCATTTTTTTTTATTTTTTTTTTGTGAGGCGGAGCTGGTTCTATTTTTTACATGGTCTGTCCACTTTAAAAAATTGCTTTTGGAAGTAGAAAACTAGTAATATGGATAGTATGGCTAATTCTTATGATATTCTTTTAATGAATTGGGGAAATTGGGAATTCTATTTTAGTCCAATCTAGTCTTCAAGAGCTGACTATTATAAACTGGTCTATGTGAAAATCTGGTGTTCCCATCATCGCTGCATTATCTGAAAACCTACTCACTCACAGATTAAGAACATGTCTCTATGAAAATAAAATGTACATTTGCTATCTCCCCCTCACCATCACCAAAAGGGCCAGACTGTTATCTCTTTAGCACAAGATTTTTAATGCCATGCAGTGCAGTTTCACATAGGAACTCATCACTGAACAGAGGACTAGACAATTAAGCAGTACAAATCTATTATACTATTGCATCCAGTCATATTTCTGTTGTTAGACAGAGTGGAGACATGGCCATGTGAATTTTCTTTGATAATGGTACTTAAATCCAAGGTATTTAACCTTTTCTCCAAATGGGCTATTATTCAAATAATTCCTAATAGCTTAATATATCTAAGTTGTTATCCTCTTGTAAAAATAGACACTTTCACGGTATCACAGCCTTCCTTATAAATCTTTGTTTAAATATTCTTCTCTCCACTGTCCAACTCCTTATACATTTCAACTGTGCAGCAGATTTTACCAGACTATTAAAAACAAACTATGCAGGCTTTGTGCCACACAATCGCAAAAAAAAAAAAAAAATCCAGCTTGTTAAGCTTTTATTATCAATGCTCAAATACCACAAATGCCAGAAAGGTGATATCCTAACCATGTTCCCTAAGTGAAACAAAAGCTTGTCTCATGGGCAATTGTTTGGACTTATATCTGGTGCAAAAATATTTGGGGGGAAAATAATTCATATATAGCTTCTGTTTCTGCTGCAGTAAAACAGCATGCACTGCTGTTAGAAGGCACATGTACACCAACATTTGATCAGTCTGGGGGAAGAATTAAATTCAGATCCCTAAAGATGACCCTCCCACTTTTAGTTTCAGATTCTCTGCTTCCCATTCATCTGCAGCCTAACCCATAGAAATCAAGAGGTTTCCACTAAGCCTGTGCAAATCAGCTAGTATTCTCTTAGGATTCAGATTTGGCTGATTCAGGGCACACTGATTCGATTCGGTGATTTGAATTGCTGTCCTGAATTGATTCATCCACCACCAAATAGGCCAAACCTCTGAATCAAACAGGCCCCATCCCCCACCCAGCCCCATCTTCCTGGATCTTAAAAAAAAACAAACAAAAGAAAAGAAAAATAGCCCCGCACTGACCTGCTCCTGCCAGGTAGGAGGACAATCCCTGCTGCCCCCACTGCATGAGGGGCTCTGCCATGAGCCCCCATCCCCTGCCCGCTCTGCCAGCTCCAGCATCCCGACTCTTTAAAAATAAAATAAAAAAAAAAGCCTGCACTCATCGGCTTCTGTCAGGCAGGGAGGGGGGTGATTCTCACTGCCCCACACTGTATGGTGGGCTCTGCCACGAGCTCTCAGAAGCCCCGACAGCTGCTGAGTGCAGGTTTTTTGTTTGTTTTCTTTAAAGAGCCAGGAGCTGTGGCCAGGCAGGGCAGCGATGGGAGGGCTGGGAGAGCAGGTGGGGGGGGGGGGTCATGGCAGAGCACCCCCCACACACACACACATACAGTGCAGGGTAGCGGGGATTGCCTCTGTGCTGCCACCTGGCAATAGCCAGTGAGTGCAGGCCTTTTTTTTATTTATTTTTGTAAGCACCAGGATGCTGGGGCTGGGCAGGGCAGCCATTGACAGGCCTGGGAGAGTGGGTGGGGGTTGCGGGTGCTCAGGGGGGCTGGGGGAGCAGGTAGGGGATGGGGCCTGGTGGGGGTCCCTCCCTCATCCCCTACTTACTGGCATGGAGTCTGAGTCCTGCTCCCTGTGGCAGTGAGCAGGGACTGCCCGAATCTCTGAAGCACTCCGAATCTTTTCTGAAATGATTTGGACAGCTTCAAATCAATTCAGACCTTTTTATTGATCTCCTGATTCAGATTTGGCAATTCAGCCACTGAATCGGGCTGAATCTCTAGCAAATTGAATCAGCATCCAAAGCTTCACGCAGCCCTAGTTTCTACCTATGACTGAAATGTCCATCAGTCAAGGGTGGGTATTTCATATTGTCAATTATTCAAAAAAAAATCATGTGATAAGAAATAAGACATTTCTGACACTTTCAGCCTCAAACCCCACCCTCATGCCACGGTGTTGGTAGGCGCTAATCCAGATCAAAATTTGACCAGCACCTCAGTCCACCTATGTAGGAAAACACGAGTGATTTATCAGGGGCAGTTTATAAGCAGAGACAAAATAAATTTTGTTTCTCCCATCTCCTTGATATCATTCATTCAAGCTTGCTCAAGGCAATCCTTACACTATTTTTCCCCGCTTTTGGTGCCTGAGCTCTACTGAAAAAGCGAATGTCTCAAATTAACTTCCTAGTAGCTCAATTAAATTTTGCCTTGTGCTGTCTGAGTCCTGATAACCTAAATCAACTTGATTGCTATTTCAACTAGTAAACAGCATATATTACCCAGTACATATTGCTGCTAATAGCTTGTACATAATCCTTGAGGCTATGTGTATTCTTCTAATAATTAATTTATTAATACCATCCCTGTTGGAACAGCTATAGATGTCTAAAGGTGCCAAGAAGAGGTAAAACTAGAGTGGGTGTTATGCATTCCATGTATCAAGATCCTTCATTAAAACCACATCAAACTGTTATAATTGAACTCGGGGGAACATGATCATTCAAGTTATCATTGTGGAAACTTTTAACTTAAATCCTGGGTTTTCATTTTCACTTTTAAGGTTCTGTGAATAACATAATTAAGAAATGTGACTTGCTCAAATGATGGCATCTTTAGAAGAGAACTGTAGAGTACAGAAGAGAGTACAGATAAAATCTAAACAGTAGATCCTGACAAACAAAGTTTTATGGGAAAAAATGGTGGATCGGTGTCATGGCTTCAACTATGGCCTGGAAAGTGGTGAAACGATGTACCAAGTTGATATAATGTATAAATCTAAGAGACAGTTTTCAATGTTCATAAAGAGGAGCAAATTAACAAGCAATTGATACTCAAGGGCCAGGTACAGACATTATACTTTTACTGGTATAAGTGATAGGAAACTGGTCTCTATCCATAACAGACCAGAAGTTCAGTGCACACAGACTAATTTAAAAATGACAGAATAATGGTCTAAGATTTGCTCCCCACCCCGTCAAAGGGTGAATGTGTGTTCTGTTCACTACCGATGTAAACTACGCTGCTTACAGAAAACCGTGTAATTTAGGATAGGTACAGACATTCGAAAAGCCATAGGAAGAATTGATCTAAGTCTTTAAAACCGCATCAATCTTAGACTGGGCTCTGCCATTTTTAAACCAGTTTGTGCGCACCATACTTCTTTTCTGTTATGGCTATCGACCAGTTTCCTCTCATTTATACCAGTAAAAGTATAATGTCTGTACCTGGTCCTTAAGTGTCAGTTGCTTGTTAAATTGCTGTAAACACTAGATCATGCTTTCCACCCAGAGCTGCTCATTCACCTTGACTCTCGTTTTTACAGCTTCACTGACAAAGTTTGTGTGACATTATCCTTTCAAGAGGTGGTGCACAAAAAAAGATAATTTTTCAGATACCGGCTAAAAAATTGCTCCTTTACCTCCAGTGATATAGGTCTCTTCTTTGGATCTGTCATTCAAATCCTTTCTGGATCCAGGCAGGAGATCTTGTCATTGGTCAAGATTAATAATATCATGCAAGTATTCCCATTGTTACATTAATTACTTCAATGGCATTACTACAAATTTATGCTGGTGCAGAACAGACCTTAGCTTACTGAGGACATCGCTCTTCTCAGAGACTCAGACCCAGCATGTTTGAATAGAAATTAGATCCATATAGACAAGAATAGAACTGAGTATATTGTTTGAACATTATTAAAGGCAGAAATTATATTGCCATTGTGGAATGTTGGAAAAACACTTGAAGTTAAAACTCAACTTGATTGACAGTAATGGCAAGGGAGAATACAATTAACTCTGTTTGGGAGAACTGGTAAAATTAGTTTAGAAGTTGTTAGGGTATTCAGAAAATAAGGATCTAAACAATTAGAAGGGGGCAGAAATGTGTTGGTGTTATTCCTGTGTTCATGAAATTAGACTCATTATCCTTCACCAACTATTGAGAAGCAAGTCCTTTAAATATGAAACCTGTGTCCAGGTCAGTGATTAGTATCATGAGACACTGAGAAATTGTATAGCATTCCATTAAGGATGCATAATATAGTCTTTTGTGAATACAGTGTATGACTGATCTGCAGCTGCAACCTAGACAAAGAGAAAGTTTACATATGGAATCACATTGTTCGTGAAGTGTTCTTTGTGAATAGGTTTTATCACTCTTACTCGCATGAAAAAAAGCCAAAAATGTGTCTATTGATGCTGGCTTGAAAAAAATATGCTGCCTGAAATAAAATGCACTTGGCTAGATTCTCAGGACCAGCTGAGATGCACTTGTCACAGGACCTGACAAAGAAGGCTTCTAGCCCTTTGTGGGTAGCTGCTTTCAGGCTGTCAAAAGCTAGCCAAGTTTTCATGAGAGAATAGAGGAGTTCTGGGGTGCTCTGTTCTATAACCATCTGTCTATAGGCCCCAAGGGACTTCCTGGCTGTGAGACTCAGCCAAATGTATCAGCAACATGATAATGTCCATTTTCCTTTGATCATACACACTGTGTGAAACCACTCAGGGCACGTGGTGGAGGAACTGCTAACATGGTCACATAACCAGAAGATTCCTTAGCATCTTACCTAGATGAGGACTTCCAGTCTGCACCACTAGACACTAAGTCTCTGCATTCGTCTTAGCTTTTAAAAGCCTTTGTCTCCCCTTGAGAATATATTTGTATGTTAAACGCTCTCCATGCTCCACAGATCCCTTCATAGGTACGTAGAAAATACATCTGAGGAGCTAAAACTCAGAGAAGGTGCGTTTCCTGACAATCATAAATGTATCTCTATATCTATATTTTTATCTCTCTCTCTCTATAGATAAAGCTATAGAGATATAGATATAGATAGACATAGATAGGGACATAGAGGTATTCTTCAGAATCACAATAACTTAGTCAAGATAAAATACTCATAAAATAATATAGGCTACTCCCAACTCTTTCAGTCACCACATAACCAAGAACCTGGCTAATTATTATTATTGAGCATCCAAAAGTTAATTCATAGACACTGTGTGTGCATGTGTATCACCTGTGAAGGCTAAGTTACCAAAGAGTTGACCACAAATTATAGTGATAGTTGCTAAGGTGATTCCTTGATCGTACCTTGGCTTAGCAATGATGATTAGTTTTGATTACAGAAAACCAAAGGAGAGGAGCAAAGAAGGAAGTTGGTCAAAGAGTTGTCAGCTACACAAGACTCAAGTCACTGACATATTTGCTGAATTAAGATATTTTCAAGGTCAAAGTATTGAAGAAATGCCAAACTATGCGACTCAAATCCACTGGATAGGCTGATCAAGCTGATTGTAACTTTGAATCAATATCTATCAGGACCATCAACAATGATGTGACTTTAAAGAGGGCAAAACTTATGGAGAAATATTAATTAATAAAAATGATTGCTTATCTGATTATATGTGAGGTTTAGTTCTTGCTTATATTTTGTTTACTGAAGTGTCAGGGACATTAAGGGATATTTTAAATACAATTGGAACATCTTAACAGTTGGTAATCATTAATAAAATGTTTTGTTTCCAGTGTTAATCTACCCCATGAAAACAAAAACTGAATAGAATAGTCAAAGTCTTTCTCACTTTGTGGTTTTGAAAATGTAAACAAGATTTCAAGAAACAAACATGAAGCTGGAAAAAAATTATTAAACTCCATTTGAACTGACAATAAAATCACCTAGAAACTTCCACAGGAATGTAGTGTTCACATTCAATAAGAGAAAAGAAAACATGCATATTCTGAGGAGAATACATTTCCTCTCTCAATTTTTCCAATTCTCTCTTTTGGGAATTTATACTTTCCCCAATCCCATAATAAGTGAGCAGAAAAGTGTTGCTATTACCTATTTACAGATGAAGTACTGAGCTACAGAAAGACTAATGGATACCTTCACAAAATACTTAGTTGCTCAAGACTCATCTGAATCCAAAACTGAGTTCTTCAAAACCCTGCCCATTGCTACCTAACCTCAAAGATGCCCAAAGTCTGCTGGCACCTTGTTCTTTGATATGCAGGTTACTAGTTACTTACAGTTCTGTTCCTTGCTATGCCCAGAAATACCTTTTGTGGCCAAGGCTGGTATAGATCTCGGATCAAGATTTTCCTTTGTCTGTCTTGCCTGTGACAACTAACAGATGTGTTCCACCCAAAATACCAGGGAAGGTGGTGGTGGTCCTCTCCTTTTAGCCAATAATCCAGTGGCTAGAGAAACTAAGATGCACCTATCTGCAGGGAATTTCTTATTCACCGAGTTAGGCAGCTGAAGGATATTGCGCGCCTATTTGGAGGTATCTAGTTTTTCTTAAGATTATGTAGGGAGCTTAGGTGCCTGATACAGCACTTGAGGGCCAGGTATGGCTTGCTGAGCAATTTCTGAATCTAACCCTAAGGGACTTGTCCAAGGCCATGTAGGACCCCTATGGCAGAAAGGAGAAAAGAATCAAGGGGTGCATCTACACATGCGCTTTACTGCAGAGTTGATGAATTAGCTCTGCAGTAAAACTTCACTATCTACACGTTCACTGGTATTAGGACATAGTAAATTAATTACGGCACTAAAACACACATGTAGATGATGACAAGGGTTGGCTGGGGCATGATGGTGCTAAAGTGTGGGGGCTGCCTGTCACACGGCTCTGCACTTCAGCACTGTCATGCCCCAGCCAGCCTTTCCACTGCCCAGTGCTGCCACCCAGAGCCCAAGACTGACCGCCTAAGCCTGCTGCCAGCCTGGGGTGCTCCACTACGGCTCAAACTGCTGCTGTCCCAGGTGCATGTGCAGACACCATGCCCAGGAGCAGTTAAGTCTTGCATGAACTGCATCAGAGTTTTGTCACTTAAATTGCAGGTGTAGATGCACCCAAGGTCTACCAAATACTAGGCTATGACCTTAATCACTCGACTGATCTTCCTCTCCTCTGGACTTCAGTCAAGGTTAGATCAGGCTCCAAAAAAAGTGTTCTTTAAAAAAGCTGCTTGCCTGAGCAGATCAACAAATTCAATAGTCTTTTTCCTATAAAAGGACCACAGTATCATGACTTGAGGAGACCTTATTCAAAATGACAAGGACGAAATGTAACCAGGCAATGAACCATTAACATTCATCTTCCTCTCCTTCCCCCTAGTATTTTGTGAAAATATAGTCCTGCTAGATGATTCATATCTCTGATGCTAACTTAGTCCTTATTTCATCCAACAGAAAGATGAGGCAGTATTTAAAATGCTTGATGAATATTAAACAAAATATAGAGCCAAAATGCAGGAAAGATTGTCAGCAAACAAATTCCTAGAGATGGTCAGGAACTGATTTAGGTACCTTCATGTTTTTGGTACAGCTAAGCAGCTTTCCCTTTACAGTAACCACTAAATAATGTAAGTGTACATCAAAACGTCTCTTGCAATGTGGAATCACCATCTTGTTAGTGCAAATGGTGCACTGTGCAGCTTCTTGAGCAGTCTGATGGACTAGAATCCATTTCAGTTCTTTTACTGCAGATCTAAATTTACATTTTTAATGCTGCACTGTCATATAACTTTGTCGCTTACCACTAAGTGCTAGAGTACATGATAAGAGAGACATTCCTGGTACATCTGAGATTATAAATGATACCAATGGTCTTTTATTTTTGTTACAGGTCTTTTACATACATAATTCATAAATTCAAGACAGTTACTGAAAAAAATTTACAATGGTATATATTGTCCTTTATATCTTATAGCAGAACGCTGTTCTGGAAGCTTGTTCTTTAGAAGGATTGTTTTTTCCTTGAAAGAATTATGGCAGTATGTAATGATTTTGGTTTTACATCAACTGAACCTCGGCAGACACCATCTGCTGTTAACCTCAGTGGATTTATTCTTACAGGGGAGAACTAGTACACAATGGGCATGTCTACGCGTGCATTTACTGCACAGTAAGTGGTTTTTACTCTGGCGTCTACATGTACAGGCATTACAGTGTTATAATGCTGTGTGTGAACTGACTTGGGACTAAAGTTAGTCCTAAGTCAGTCCACACACACTGTGCAGCAAGGCGTCTATACACGCCTTACCGTGTAGTAACGACTTGGGTGTAAATTTGCTACCTGCATCATGCAGGTAGCAAATTTATGCCCAAGTTGGTGCAAGTCACCATAGTTACTATGCAGTACAGGTGTGCATGTGTAGACAGGTGCCCATACTGTGCAGTAATTTTTGGTTACTGTGCGCTAACCTGAGTTACTGCTCAGTAGTACTGTGCGCGTGTAGACATAATCACAGTTGATCAAAAATTGAGTTTTGATCCCAGCTCTGACCTGCATGATTTCTGTAACTTTTGGTAAACTATTTAACTACCTTTCTTCATTTTCCTCACCTGTGAAATGGTAACTAATTCTTTACCTGTATTAGAGGACTCGTGAACCATCAAAGATTTAAGTGCATAGCTCCTTTTGAAGATACTAGGAACTAGACCTCGGCAGTTCTTTAAGGATTGGTGTTGTTGTCTGTTAATTATGCAAAGTTTTTGTGGAGGAACTACATGAATCACCAAGTGGTACTTATTTATGACCTGCATGAATATTCAAATTAATCAGTTGTGTGCTTAAATTAGGTGAACAAACACTAAATTTTGCCAATGTCATTTTAAATCTTCTGTGGAAAGTTAGGCCCTCACTGGTTCCTTTGAGTGAAATCCTAACTCCATTGAAATCCTCAGAGCTTAATTTTCACCCTTTCTTAATATCTGTGTTGCAGTCCTGGCCTTGTTGAAGTCAGTGGAAAAACATTCTCTTGTTGACTACTGTGGGTATAGGACATTTTCAGGATTCACTCTTCTTTCTTTGATAACATTTAATAAATAATCCACCCTATATAACTAACACACATGGAATTAACAGTAACAATACCTATGGGAGGAAAGCCAGAATTTATATATGGCTAGGTTGAATTTAGTGTGCTGCTTACTTTCTCCTAATGTTCAATTCATTTTTATATTTTCCCTGGTAATTTTCAGAGTGCTATTTATAATATAAATAAGTGCAATAAATTTAAAAACAAAATCCAATTCCTCGGGAATTAAAAAACAGTTTTTCCTCCTGCCTGTTTATTTTTCTATACAAACCATTCAAAAATCTGTTCCAAAATGCTAACCAACCAGTAGCCTTACATTAAATCAAAGAAAGAAAAGAAATGCAAGACAAGGGTTGCATTTCCTTGAGTTTCTGCTTGCCCTTTTGCTTCAGCTCTTTAATTTCTACTTTTCTTTAAAAGAAATGTCTATTCGGCCCAATTGTCTTTTCATTAATATCAGTGACAAAACTCCTACAGAGTCCTATGGAAGCAGGATCAAGCCAGATGCATTTGTTCATTTATTGATTGCTCTTGCAGGATAGCATGTCTTTTTCTCTGACTTGATAATCTAGTGTAGGTTTCTGTTCAGGTGACTTCTGCTTGCAGGGTGGCAAGAGATTGCTGGGTTTTGTCTATGTAATTGTTTTGAAGATTTGAGGGCAGATTTTGATCTCAGAAGGGCATTGTATATCTCCATGTATCTCAGAAGAAGGGAAGAAAAGGGCTTGCTAATGGGTACACAGGAACAATTGCAGCTGCCGATTTTTCCACATGCAAGACACATACCTGAGATTAGAATCTGGAATTCATTAAATTTAGAAGGAAAAAAAAAAGGGAGAAGGCCCTTGTTAATATCATCACATTCTTGCCATTGGTTGTGATCTCGCTGATAATGCTCATTACTTCCATCACCCTATATATTCAGGGATCTGTAAGTCCCTTAGCAACCTTAATGAGCTTAGCCTTTACATTCTCCAACCCTCTCTCCCCCACCAAAAAAGTAGGTATTTTTATCCCCATTTCACAGACAAAGCACAGAAATCATAACATCCAGACAACACATAGTCCACTGGGGAAAAAAAAAGCCCAACCCTGATTAAAATAAGAAGAGACATTGACTTACCCCCTGTCATACAGACAGCAGGAAAAAGAATCTGTATTTGTAACTCCAAGTAACTCTTTTACTTTAATGACAAGGCTGGACTTCTTCCTTTTGTTTGGACTTGGTTTTGGATAAATAATGACACAGGCTAGGCCTAAAGAGGTCTCTCAAAATGTGCTTTGTCTGTGTACGTTTCCTGGGAGTGCAAAAATACTCCACGTACATGTCTTCATTTATGGCTGTCTAATTATAAGTAATATAGTAGTGCCTTAAGGCCCTGACCAAAATTAGGGCTGTATTGTTCTAGGAACTATACAAACA
>NW_017728997.1:7834157-7844925 GCF_001723915.1 Gavialis gangeticus
CCTAAAGAGGTCTCTCAAAATGTGCTTTGTCTGTGTACGTTTCCTGGGAGTGCAAAAATACTCCACGTACATGTCTTCATTTATGGCTGTCTAATTATAAGTAATATAGTAGTGCCTTAAGGCCCTGACCAAAATTAGGGCTGTATTGTTCTAGGAACTGTACAAACACACAGTGCGAACGTGCCTCTGAATGCAAACCGCCAATAGACTAGAAGGATGAGACGTTAGTTCAGTATCACGAGGAAACTGAGGCACGGAGAATGTAAATGACTTGTCAAAGGTCGCTCAGTAAAACAGTGGTGGTGCTCACTCAGCTCATTCACCTCTTTCTCTTTGTGTTCATCTTATGGCTCGGGTCAACCTCTGCACCTTCTTATAATACTTCTTTTATTGTGATGCTTTTTTGCAGACGTTAGATTGAAATATTTTTAGCTGTGATTAAAAACTCAGTGTACAGTAACTTTCAAGGAAACTTTGAAGGAAAAAAAAATCTTCACGTTAGGAAAAAATAGCGCCCCTCCTAAAATGGCGATGGATTAACAGGTACAGACAATTTTCACATCTAAATTCAAATTAATGACTCCCTGCCTTGAAAGTCATTAGAAATATTTGCAAACCCAGTTTGACAGCAGTCTGAATTTGCTGTTTCAGTCCAGATTTCCATGCCCCCTCCCTTCCAGCACAGTACTGAAATCTTTCTTGGCATCATCTATTACCTCAGCCTGTCAGTAAATGGAGGTGTCTTATCTCTTCTACTTATCCCGGTTTTCTGCACTATGGGTTATGGGCCTGACGTCCTGGCAGGGCTCATATGCTGCTTAACTTAAATCTTGGCGCTTTGTGAATCTGAAAGGTTGTAGTTCTTGTCTTAGTGTATTGTGATGTATTACAACCTGATTTCTGCCTCAGAACTCCTCTTTGTCTACGAGTGAAAACATGACTGTGTTAGTTCAAAGTGGCACAGATAGTAAGTTAAAGTGCTCTCTTTTTTTTTCCCCCCACTGCAAGATGGATTGGGAGTACACTGTTATAACCAATGTTATTGTCTGTCCTTGGTCCTGCGTATCTGGGTCTCTGTGGCTAGGCACAGACATTCAACAAGCCCAAGGCAGAATCAGTCTAAGTTATATGGTTTTCTGTAAGCCCTTTGGTGTGGAGGGCAAATCTCCAACTGCCATTTTAAACCAGTCTGTGCCTGCTGAATTTCTGTTCTGAGTATATAGACCAGTTTTGTGCGCCGAACTTCTATTCTGTTATGAGTATAGATCCGTTTCCCATCACTTATACCGGTAAAAGCATAATGCTTGTACCTGGCCCAAATCAGCTCGAGCATCCCTGTTTCTGTGCAAGTTTCTCATTATCCATATTTCTAAAGCATGTATCAGAAGAGGATTTGAGGTTCAGATTCTCAAAGATATTTAAGTGCCTAATAGCTGCTGATTTCAGTGCCGTATCCAGCAGCTCTGTGCTTTGTTGGCAAGACGGCCAAAGATCCCATTGCTGGGGTAATATTGTACATAGGTGCATGTAACAGGAGCTTTCTAGATTCATAGATTGTCAGAGGCTGGAAGGGACCTTGTAGATCATTTGTTAGGGGCTGGAAGGGACCTTGAGATCATCAGGTCCAGTCCCCCTGCACTAGGCAGGAAAAGACAACTGGGCAGCGAGGTGACAGTCCTTCTGAAGATTTCCAGGGTGACTGGACATACTTCTTTTCATTGCCGGTAAACCATTCCTTTGTTTATATTCCCAGTGCCATTGATAGCTGATGTACCCACCATATCCTATTAAGCTGAGCACCAAAACAAAAGCTAACTCTAAACAGCTCCCTAATGTGACCGAGTCCGGAGAAAGATCCATGGCTCCTGACAGATGAAATATGAATAACCCATGCACTGCATCCTAAAACCAGCCATTATTTACTAGCTGTTGTCACTGAGCACAGAGTAAGTTTGGAAAGAGGAGCTCATTTATAGGAAAAGTTGCCCTTTTATTCCATTCCACCTGCTGTGTTGACAAGTTCTCATCAGCTGCATCACACTACCTCTTGCTAAAGTAAAGGCTAATCACAGACTTGTAGTCTGCAGTTACCACCTACAAATAGAAAGATTTCTTTATATGAACCTGTAGTGTTCCTCAAGCAATTTTCCACCTTCATGCAGGGTTTTGTTTTTTTTCTCCTTTTGGTTTCTTACCATCTGCTTTGCAATTAAGTTATTTAAAAGCACCCACATCAAAGCAGTGTTCTGGCTCTCTAGAAATAGACTGCATTGCTGTACTAGAAGTACAGAGAAAATAGATGAAACTACCAACATACAGACCCCAGAGTAACGAACTGAATAATGCTCCCACATACTTCATATCGACTGTTCTGAAACCCAGCTATGGAGACAGTGCATTTTCAAAATGTTTATAAATAAAACAGTCCTTGTTACCATAAAACCCAGTTATACAATTGAAATCAAAATGGCAGTTTCTGTCTTTAAGCTGTTTCATGCATACATAAAGCACATAATGAAGCTGATTGATTCTGTCAGAGATTTTAGCTTTTTTTGGCAACAGATTACTTAAAGGACGAGCATAAAGATATTAATTCCTGGAAATATGATGCTTAGATTTAGATTTGGTGTAATGACAAGTTGTATTTCTGCCTTTTGACCTAGGAAGCCGGTGGCACAATCCATTAAAACCCAGTGGCCATGTCTACATGAGATGCTGACTGCACGGTAGCTCGTTACTACCGTGCAGTAGCATCACATGGCACAAAGCATGATGCAACGGTACCATGCAGCAGCAACGAGCTACCGCGCAGTCAGCGTCACCAAAAAGCCGTGCGGGGATGCTACTGCACACTAACTCCAGTGATTGAGCAGTCATTTAGTCCTTGTGTATGCAGGTACTAAATGATTGTGCAGTAACAACTGCGTAGTCAGCATCTTGTGTAGATGCGGCCACTGAAACTTTGGCCCTTTGCTTACGTGAACAGTTCAGATAAAGGAGGTTTCAAGTAAGGAACAGGAGGCTAAAGAGGTAAAAGAACTAATTCAGGAACAAATGGGTTACATGCAGCTCCATGTTAACTGGAATACTTTTGCTATGTGTTGAGGATGAACCAGTTATAGAAGTACTAGATAAGACCAAAACAAAGGGGGAAAAATGCCAAAAATGGGTTACAAAAAAAGAAATATAAAAAATGAATAGCAACACTTGGTATTTTCTCCCGGTGTGGTTATATGAACCCACTGTCGAATAACAAGTGTGAAAAAAAAAAGAAAAGCAAGGCAAAAAAAATTAAAGGGACATTTTATCTGTATTGAAAATATACAATTATAATGGTATAAAAAGTCAAGGAGGAAAAAAAGCAAGATTAAAAAAAAAGGCATGTAATTTTTACTGTTGCAAAGTTCTGAATTTCTTTTAGAAGCTCCATTCTCATGGGGGGCATTTAGAAGATGAAGGATACTATCTGTAACTTAGCAGAGGCGAAAATGCATAAGAAGTGACCGGATCTTAGAAATAATTGGAAGGTAAGGCTTTTTTTGCCCAGACAGGTGATCACCTTTGTTTCATTAAGAGTGCCCTCTCCAAATGACCTAAAAGAAAGATGAGAAAAGAAAAAAAACACATTGATTTTCAATCATGCTGATCACTGACTGTGTGGAGCTGGGACAAGAAAGGGTAGACTGTTCTGAGCAAGTGGTTCAAAACCAAGAGCCATGTGTTACCTCAGTAACTTCAATTTCATGACTTCATTTGAGCAAGGCAGAGCGTGGGACTATATAAATTCTGCTGTAGCACTGTCCTTCAATGTGTGCCTTGCCCTGAGCAGGATGAATTCCTCTCTCTGCTTAGAATTATTGCTATTTCTAAGTGAATCAAAAATATATGTAAGAGACCAGGAATTCTTAGCAGATGGAGACCAAGTAGTCTAAAAATAACTTTTTTCCCCCCCGTTATGTTTTTACTAAAATGAAACCAAGACAAAAACTCAAGTAGGGGACGTCCCATGCAGACAGAAAGTCAGACTATGTGGCTCCTCTACCTCCCACCCCTAAGAACCAGCGCAAATCAGAATCAGCACGGGAAAGCACAGAGAGAAGAGGAGACGAGCGCTAACGAGAACAGAATCTCCCTATTGCCTGAAGAAGGCTGTTTGTGCCTAAAAACCAATTTTTCCAAGGGTTCAGTTGGTCTAATAAAAGCTTTTGCGTCTACCCAAATAACCTTGTCGGCCAGTGAGAACATAAGGTATTTCAGCTTCCCCCAATGGATGAATGGTCTCTTGGGGATCTATGCCAGATGGTCCAAATTAGAGCAGCCTTTGGGCTGTTGTAAAATTATAATATATCTGGTACTGTGGCAGAAAGTTAGGCAATCACATTTGAATCTTTGAGGATCCACTACTGTATTCATTTGAAACTGAGGGCAATATGTAAGAGCCACACTATCTACAGACCAGCAAATGCCCTAGTCCATGAACAAAGCCTGCCCCTGGAGGCTGGGGGGGCACGGCAACCACCCGCAGGTGGCATCAGCGGTGATGGCGGGGGGGGGGGGGGGCAGTCGACAACCACCCACAGATGCCACCGACACTGTTGGCAGTGAGGGGCAGGGGTGGCGAGCGCCCACTGCCTGCAAGCACGGCAGCACTTTTTGCAAGGGGGTGCACATGCACCTGTGTGTACCCCCTATGCATCACTAATGTGTTAGTCCCAAATTGTATGAAGTATGACTGTACCCTATGGCTAACAGCTCTTTTTGCTTTCAGTGGACAAAAGGAATCGAAACTCGTGGCAGAGGCGATATCTTTTATTACAGCAACGAGATATTTGCAACAAAAACGTTCTTTATTTGAAAGCTTTTGGGCACAGGCACCCTTCATCAGGCATGGGAGATTACAAAGATTGTAAACATTTTCCTAGGTAGAAATGAAAATTCGTATTTCACAGCAGAGCTGACGGTGTGGTAAAGTCTCCTGTTTAGAAAAGTTGATTTTGTGCAGATTAGGCTCAGAGAAAAGTTGGAAAAGTCTCTTTGCCTCGAAGTTGCGTGGTGGTAAGCAGGATGTAGAATCGTATTTCCTTCTGGTTATGACGGTTCATATTTCACAGAAGAGTGGAAAGTTGGAATGCTCTTCTGGGTAGGAAAAACCACTTCAAGGGACAAGAGGCTTGTTGTTCCCCAAAGCTAACTTTGTCTCTCAGAGTCAGAAACTTTAGATCCATGTCCTTGTATCTACTTTCCTCTCCCTTTTTAGCTAGAGTGATTGATGGCATTATCCACTCTGACTGGCCTTTCCTGCAACTAGCCAACGTGTCAATTAGGCTTGGGCAGACGCTTAGTTTCTGCAGCTATTGGCACCCATGGAAGGGATGTGGCTAGCATCATATCTAGCTGCCTTTGACTCCCCTGTGAAGTCACCTGAGGGCAGCCTTCGGCAGGAGCGCAGAGGAAGATTCAAACTCATGCTTTTGGAATTGTAATGAACTGCTTAAACTGCTTTGGCATCGTACTCTGTTATCCTGCATAAACAGTTGGCAACACTTTCCTTTCACTTTGGAATTTGATTTGATGCTTTCGCTGCTTTGGAGGTGGGAGGGGGAAGGCTTGTGTGTGTTCTCAAATCGAAAGCTTAGTTTCCTTAAAAAACTCATTGGTTTCCTCCCTGCTCAATACTACAGCATTTTCCCCTGGAAGTACCTAAAAGAAGTATTTTCCCCACAACTGCATCCCATACTACGGGTGCATTAGAATTCCTGCCAGAAAATTCGGTTGCAGAAGCGCTCCTAAAAAGCAGGTTCTTTTAAGTTCTTGACTGTCCCAGGTATCCTGGGGGAATTAACTATGGAGAGTGACTGGAAAGCATAGAGATGTAGTTAGCCATGAAGTCGGTCAGAAGGCAGGGTAGACATGCACCTTCATAGACTAAATAGGATATATATGGCAGAACACCCTGGCCTCCCTGGACACCCCATTGCTGACCTCAGGACTGCAGTTCACAGGCAGAAAATGTTAACACCTGCATGCTTTGAGTCAGTTTTTCAAAACGTTTGAGCAGAGAATTGCAGATCAAGGAGTCATCTGCAAACTGGACTGCTAAGTGTGGTTTAAACAAGGACTGTGGAGCCTCATCTTACTGCCTGGATCAGCTCTTGTGACCTCCTTGTTCCTAAGTTTTTTGCTTATGTGCCTCTCACAGCATTCCCCCTTCCCTTTCCCCCTCCCTCTACCTCCTGCTTTCCTACCTATTGCATTCGAATCACTCGCTCACTCCACTCCATACTCTGCTTTCTGCATGGCCTTTCACAGCATATGATGAAGTGAGTTTGGGTTCACAGCAGCTTTTGCTTATGTACACATACCTATACCCATACAGACATACCTGCCTACCTACCTGTTCAAGAAGAGGCTGGACAGGCACTTTGCTGAGCTTGTCAAAGCCCAATAACTACCTGCCACAGCAGGGGACTGAAGTTGATGATCCTAAGGGTCCCTTCTGGTTCTACAACTTTATGATTATACCTACCTACACCCCCCCAGGTATATAATCTTAGTTAGTCTATGAAGGTGTATATTCACTGTGCCTTCTGAAAAGCTTAAGCTAGGGACAGAAATTACACATAAACCAGTACAAATGATCAGAAATCAGTTCAAATCGGTAACACAACAGAAGTTCAGTGCACATAAGCTGCTTTCAAAATAGCTGAAACCAGTTTAAGATAAAACTGGATGGATGTAGTTCAGACTTAACATGCTTTATTAAACAGATTTAGGTTAAATCAGTTTATTGCAATATCCTCTCCAGATTCAAATTAACTCACAGTTCCCAGAATCCCAAGATGCTTTGCACCTCCCCCACAAGCCACACCCCCCCGCCATCTTGCAGGGTGAGTGGGCTAGCCTTGGCCCAAACTTCAGTTGAGCAGGGAAGTATGCTCTAGCTTCCCTCCCGCTGGCTTCTGGCCTGGACCACTACAGGCAGGTGGCTGCATTTCTGGCACCAAAAGTGAATGTCTGTTCACTTGCTTATCAGTAAAATCTATGCAACTTACAGAAACCTGCAAAGACTGAACTGATTCAGTTTTGGACATTTTGCCTGTCTGTACTTAGTCCTAGACTCACCAGCCTATAACACTCTAATGGGCAAGACCTAAGCTCTCCTCTCTTCCCACTGAAGGCTTTATGCAGCCCTTCATGAGGGTTGTAACAAGGTGACTTGGATCTTAGTACTATTCAGAGGCCTCAGTATAAACTGCATTGGTTTGGATTGAGCCGCTACTCTGCAATAGCAAGAGCACAGAAGAATCTCAGTCACTTTTCCTGCACATATGATTCCTCTGCTGGGACCAGGAGGAATGTCTTATGATAAAATCCATTGTTACTGGTAGCTGGTGCCACCCTTGAAATCAGTGGGACACTGGTCCACAAACTGGATGTTGTGCTTGCTCTTGATGGTGGCAACAGCAATATTGGCAACTTTGAGCACCATGTTGGCATGAAACAGTAGGCAGCAGGCCATGTACTTGCTGCAGTCAAGGTCGAACTTCACCATTTGGTTGGCTGGCTAGAAGCATGCATTGATCTCTGCTACAGAGATCTGCTTATGGTAAGCTTTCTCAACAGAGGTGATGGGGGTATAATTGGCCCAGTGATGTAGATCAAAGGCAGGGCATCAGGTTCATCTTTAACTCACTAAGATCTACATTGAAGGTACTGTTGAATCAATGGGAGGTGGTGATTGAACACGCGATCAAGTTAGAGCATTTCCCTGTTGAAAGCATCTTTCCATTCACTTTACATTCTTGCAATCGAATCCAGGATTGTGTCTAGTGAAGATGCACTTTGTGGGTCTGCTAATTGCCACTGGCCAGAAGAAGATGCATTTAAACACCCTGCAACTAGTGGATCATCCCTTGGGGACCTACATCAGTTCATACAAATCAGAGCAGGCTCTAGGGCTTTGCCATCTCTTTTGACTTCAATGGGCTTTGAATCAGGCTCTGTATTTATATCTGCTCATAACATTCTCCTGTTTCTGCAGATAAAACAGCTGACAAGAGAGGTTTATAAACTGTGAAGCTCTTAGAACAAAGTTTTGTAATTTGTCATATCAAATACAGACAATAAACACTTTGCCTGTCCACGTTTTTTCTTTACTCTTATTCTGATGATGGGAAGGACTCGAGTTTCGAGGGAATTAGGCTAACTAGTGTCAAAGCAATGTTAAAAAACAAATGTCTGCATTACGACAATCACTTTGTTGTTATGTATATGTAGGGGTTGTCTCAGAACCTCACTGAAAATTGAATTTACAAGCAAGGGAAGGCTGTTAGATTTGGAAGCGCTCCAAAACAAGAAAGATCACAGGTATTATTTTTGATATTCTTCTTAACTAATGTCACAACCTTGTCTTCACACATCCCTTTTTGGATCTATCATTAGTACTACAGGCCTTACTGAAAGCCCATTTAAAGCAGTGGAAGGATTCTAACTGACTTCAATGCCTTTATCTCCTGTTCCCTTTACTTTTGCAACTTTGTCCTCCCCATGTCCCACACTACAGACTCCTGTATTTCCAAAACACTGCTTGCTGTCTTCCCACACATTATTTCCATCCTCCACTTCCACTGATCTGCTACTCAGTATCCACTTTAAAGCTGCTCTGGCTTTAAAAGGATCTGTAGTTTTGTTCCATCCTGTGTTACGAATCCTGTCTCGCTGTGCTTTCACTCTTTCCCTAAGCTTGTCACTGTGTATGGGCTTTCTTTTCTTTAGCTCCTGTTACCAGCACCACTCTTCTTGTGTCCCTCAGCTTCCTCAGCTCCCACCTTGTTTCAGATTTCAGCTAAGGACCTATTTATTCACCCTTTTTTCCCCTGTACCACTGGGGGAAAGAGAAGAGGGAAAGCCTCTCTATTAAAACACGCTTTTAGCACAAAGTATGACAGAAATTAAAGTTGTATTTTATTTTAATTTATACAGTAGACCTCTACAGTCAGGGGAGATAGAGTTTTGCTGCTTTAAACAGTGGAAGTGAGGACAGAGTTTTGTCCATTGACTGGTTTGCATTAGCCCAAATGTTTTATTCCGTGTTCAGATAAATCAGCCTTTTGACTGATTTATCTGAAAATGAAAGTTTTTGCCCCAGTAAGGAGTCAGTAAAAATGTCAGGATTTGGACACTGGAATACTAGACAGATCAGTTTGTCAATATCAAATAGCCAATGTTTCTTCAACAAGGCGCAGACTTAGCCTCACCATGCTCTTCTCGGGTGTTAATGAACAAGGCTTTTCTTCAGGGGAAGAACTCTAGGGCTGCATTTATTAAAGATCAGCAGTATGAAGTTCAAAGCAAAAGTACTGCAAGCAGCTCTGCTCTAATGTAGAAAAAGCCCTTCAAGGCAAGGAAGAGCACATACTCAGCCTGAACCCTGTGGTGGCTCTAAATTAATATCTGGAATAAAATATTCACTTTAATAGGCAGGTGCTAATGAGCAAGATCTTAAAGGCTGACGTGTTCTCTCAAGATAATGACTCTTTCAGGGGGAAAAGACCTTTTCACCTGCACGGAGACAGACAGCTTACATCTTGGAAGCACCTAAAGCAATAGCAAAACCGGGGAAGAAATAAACATGCAGAACAAACCACTGTAGAAAACATAGCAGACGCATATCGTGCAGGCACCGGGATGTCTTTTGCAGGCAGAGCATCACATTGCCATTGAAGTTTATACTAACTCCAGATATTAATTTTCTATCAAGTGAACTCAGAAAATCAGAACAATTATAGGTGACTCAGTGTGCATAGTTTGCATTCACTCACTCTCAAGAGCACTTTTATTTCAAACATGAGAAGATCAGTTGCGCTCATAAAAAGGAGTGATTCAAAATCCCCAGTGCACATCATTCCAGCAGCGTTTACACAGACTGGGGAACTGGCACATTCAGGATGAAACGCATATGTGAGAGGCAAAGGAAAAAGATAATTAGGACGGGAAAAAGGACCTAGGTCGGTGAACAAAAACATGACTGCAAACTTAATCAAAGCACCAATTTTTTTGTTTGTCTGTTTGCTGCCTTTTTTATGCCCCTCATTATCAATCTCCATTTTCTGAAGAAATCCAGAGAAAACCACACCTTCCTAATAACAGAATAATAGTTTTCACTGCTATAGTCTTTCTTATTCTGAAGGGTGCCAAACATTCAGCAGGTTTACAAGCTCTGTATGAGCGTCATCTATAAATAATGCTTGCCCAAGTCATCACTGTGAAGCCGAAGCGCGTTCAGAAAAAAGATTGTGCTGCCTATGAAAGTTTTAAATAACAATGGCTGAACATATGGGCTGTTGCACGTCTCATGATACAAGCAGAACACAAGAAGTGACCAGTGAGACCATGTCCCAAGTATCAACCTTGTTTCCTTCCCTGATGATAAGACAAACAAGGTGATTGCCGAACAGCTAATTGTCAGAGATAAGAAAGAAATGTCAGGAACGAACCTGAGATTCACAGTTCTGCCCTCCCAGCAACACGCAGGAAATGTTAAATGCCTTACCTGCATTAGTCGCTGAACAGTTCACAACACAAGGGAGATGAGCACAGGGAGATTACGTCTCATTAGCTTCAGAAGAATTGGAGTTGTGGTTGGTGTCTGAAACACTCCAAGTTAAAAATGCACTTTAATAATGGGCCAAAAAAAGGTGTTCGATACAATTTCCCTGCAGGGTTTGCTTTTTCTGGAAGGAGCCACTCCAGGGAAAAAAAAAAAAAA
>NW_017728997.1:7845024-7846979 GCF_001723915.1 Gavialis gangeticus
CTGGAAGGAGCCACTCCAGGGAAAAAAAAAAAAAAAGGAAACATAAATCACAGAGCTGTGTAAATAAAACATTCACAAGTCTATGTTTTCTATCATTAGCCAAACCACTTATTGTTATAAGTATTCCTAGGAGTGTCATTTTATCGCAGCCTAAGCAACATATTTGTACTACACAAGCCTGCAATAAGTACCTATTAAAGTCACTATACAATGTATTAAGTGGAAACCATTTATAAATATAATCTGAGAGTTAAATGCTATTAGTCATTTTGAAAGTATTGATAGAGCCCCTTATTAGAATGATTAGAGATATTACTTAGCCAACCACTTACACAGGAATAAAATGTGTGCAATGGAGTTCGCTGTGTGGCATTAACTGTCTTACACTTAGTAAAAGCTCTATTATTATGCAGAATTTGTCAAAACTATACCTGATAGGTTGTGGTTCAGCACCTGTATGTATAATGTTTGTTGTTAAACATATACTCATGCGAAGGTATAGATGTGAGTTAAGTATTCACATTATAGGTTAGCAGTACTAAGCTTGGTGTACACCAGAAACGCACATAGTGAAACAGGTGGATGAAGTGAGGGAGGGGTTGATGCTTACTTAGGCGAAGGCTCCCTTTACCCCGTTCTGAAAATAAAAATGGGCTTAAATGAATGTAAATTGCATTAGCTTTCATTCTGAGACCCCATCACCCTGCAAAAATGCACTTTCCTTCAAGGACGACAAGAACTTCATGACCAATATCAACAACACTTCTCCCAGATGATAGATCATGCAAAAAAAGGGCTGCTTTCAGATGCTTTAGCTGTGAGCACAAAGTTAAAAAAGAAATAGATCAGAAGAAATATTCCCTCCCTCTCCCCCCCCAACTATGCACAATGGAAGAGATACCACAAGGACAGTTTGAATAATAACAGCAAGTGAGGTATAAACCTGTAAAATAATTCTTATTTTTTAAAATGATGTTTCTGTCTCTTTCAGAACCAGCTCCCGTCAATTATTATGAACAACTATGGCAAGACCAGGCAGTCTCATGCTTTTGAACTTCACCTGAACAGCATTTCTCCCGTGGGGAAATTTTCTTGAAAGGCAATGAAAAGGAAGAGAAGGTTAAAAATAAAAGTTACAGGAAAGCATAGTAAAGCCACAAGGAATAGGGCAGGAAACAGGTTTCCCCTATGGACTATTAAATGAAAAAGGCTTACTAATTCATAAACTAAAGGTGTCTGAGTTTTAAAAGCCAACACTTACTGGAGCTCTGCTTCCATTTCTCCAGTTTTATTAACCATAGGAGTTGCTCTAGGCACGTCATTTCTTAAGCCTGAAATTCGCCCAGTGCTTCAGTTCTAGTTTAAGATACCTGCTAGCACCTCAGAATAGGAGCATTGCACTGTGACAGACTTGTCTGCAAAAAGGCTCATGTCCACTTGGGGAAAACCTAACTGGTGAGCTAAATGGGAAGAGAGGAAAAAAAGGATTGGAGGCAGCAAGCAGGAAGAACAGACAGATGAAAGGTAGTAAAAAATATATATCTATTATACTCCTCAACACTTTACTAATATACCTCTTTTAAGAGTTGTTGTTGTTATTATTATTACTATTATTTGCATTCATTAGCACTTGGAAGCCCCAGCTCTGACTTGGGCCCTGTTTTGCTGGGTACTGCATACTCATGAACTCTCTGTATATGTATATAGATAGGGGTTTTGAAACACGCCACATCCCAAAGCATACATGAATACATAGACACAGAAACTGGTGGAACATTTGAAGTACTATTATTTTTCACTTTACTAATAGGGAACAGAGGCATAGAGAGAAGTGACTTGATTAAATGCAAGGCTTATGTGGTCCAGTGCCTTCCCCAAGCTGGAACCAAGCAAATCCTGGTTTAAAAAGTCAACATTTATTGTTGGGACAATACATTTTTCCTTGAACTTGTGCC
>NW_017728997.1:7851979-7885950 GCF_001723915.1 Gavialis gangeticus
CAGTTTACTATCTGATCAAAATTATACTCAGTTTGGGAGCTTGTTTGCCTGTTTGTTTTCTTTTAACTGGCCTCAGAATGAGGCAGAAGATGAGGTCCAGGAATGGTTAGATCATTTTTGGTTTCATTTGCCTAGAAGTCTTGTTGCCTGGTTTGGTATCAGGAGGCTCCTAAGTGTTGTTTGGATGCCTCCTACCAAGTGATTTACTGATCCTTCTAGGTAAGGCAGTATTAGTGATAATGGGAATGCATCCAGGGAAGGATAATGAAGGAACAGAGATAGGGGTAATGGAGGGTTACAGTGGAGGAAAATCATTTTCCTTAAATGTGCTTCTCAGTTCAAGGGCCATTCCCTTTGCTGTGGGGTGGGCTAACAGCAGGAGGGATGGGCAGATATTGCATCTGCTGTTTCCCATGGATATTTCTTTCAAAGTAGGAAACAAAGATATGGTTCATCTACCTTTGATCCCTCAAGATACAAGTGAGATTTCCCTGGTTGCCTAAATGGAGGTATTTATCTCTTTATCCAGATGGCCTATAAGTACCTAGATGCATAGAAGATATCTTGCAATGGAGGACTCTTGAATTTAACAGACAAATGCACTGGAAAAATCCAATGGCCTGAAGCTGAAGACACCTAAACTCAAGCTAAAAGTGAGGGTGATTAACTTACCAGGGTATGGTGCATTCAGCATCACCTGAGGTCTTTAAATCAAGCCAAGATGTCTTTCTAAAATGAAATGCTTACTTCAAGTACATAGTGGGAGCTTGGTGTGGGAATTACAGGATGCTTATTATATGCAGAAGGTCAGACTCCATGATCAGACCAGTCCCTGTTGGCCTTTGAATCTGTGAATTTATGGAAAGCTCTATGCCATGGAAAAGAGCCCTAAAATCTTAACCTTGAGTCCTTAGCTCTAACACATCTAGAGTAAGGGAACTATTTTACAAAATAAGCCTTTTAGAGTCCATCCCAAAATGAAATTAGAAATTGCATCGCAGAACTATCTGGGGTTTTTTCAGAAGCAATTTGGAGAAAAAAAGCGTTTAGATTTTCATCCATAGGAACAGCTTCACAAACAAATCTTCAATACTGGCCTCAGGACTCAGAGACTAATTGAGCAACCATCCTCTCATTATGAAAAAAAATATTCATAGATTCATAGATTATAAGGCCAGAAGGGACCATTGTGCACATCCAGCCTGACCTCCTGTAAAACATAGGCATTTCCTGAATTAATTCTTGTTTGAACTAAAGCTGATCTTATAGAAAAAACACCCTATCTTGATTTGAAAATTGCCAGTGATGTAGAATCCATCCCGAAGCTTAGTGAGTTGTTCTGGTCATTAATTACCTTAACCACTAAAACCTTTATGCCTCATTTCTGATCTGAATGTCTTTAGCTTTCACTCCTGGCTATTGGATCTTGTTATGTCTTTGGATAAAGAGTGAGGGTGAGTGAGTTTAAATTGCAATGCATAAGTTCAGTGGAGACACTAGGAGGAATTCAGGGTGAAAACCTGCTGAGGTAGGTCCACGGATATTTTCCTGGTGATTTGGACTGGAATTGCACCCTTCATACCGAAGGCTGTGTAGGTTGTACCCTTCATACTGGAGCTTCAATGGGCAGCCATGTGTCAGTTTGTTTGCTGTACCCCATGCTTGCAGGGTGGGCAGACCTCAACCGATAGACCACAAAATGAACATGGGCCACCAATGCAATACCGTAGCTGGGAGAACTAATCAAACACTGGCATGCATCTACCGAAGCATCTTGAGCAAGGCTAAGGATGTCAACCTCCTGCTCTACTCAGCTTTGGTAACTGCAGCTGGAGTGCTGCATCCAGCTCTGGGCATCACACTTCAGGAAGGATGTGAAGAAGCTCAGCAGAGTCCGAAGGAGGGCCACATGCATAATTAGAGGCCTAGAGACCAGGGCGTATGAGGGGAGGCTGAAAGACTTGGGACTGTTCAGCTTGGAGAAGAAACAACACAGAGGGGACTTGTTGGCAGCCTATAAGTATATTAGGGGTATACCTCAGGACCTGGGGGAGTCTCTATTCACCAAGCCCCCTTCCCCCCCCCCGGGGGAGGACAAGAAACAATGGGCACAAACTGATTGAAGATCAATTCAGACTAGACTTAAAGAAAAACTTCTTTACAAATCAAGTGCCGAGGGTTTGCAACAGGCTTCCCCCCAGAGGCAGTATAGTCGCCTACCTTGGCGATCCTCAAAAAACGTCTTGACGCCCACCTTGTTGGGATCATCTGATCCCAGCAGTCTTTCCTGCCCAAGTGCAGGAGGGCTGGACCTGATGATCTGTAAGGTCCCTTCCAGCCCCTAACATCTATGAAACTGAAATAAAGAAGAGACTGTCTGAGATTTCTGGGACATCTAGGTTGTGCCCCTTGGGGAGAGCTTTAGATTATCTGCAACACAGCTGCCTAAATGGCACCATCAGGACCTGAGCACATTTTAACCCAGGGGCTGGATATGTAGTAGGCTAACTTTAGACCAATTTGGATGCACTTATTTTCACTGTATTCTTCCTTACTTAACAAATACTGGCATTGTAATGAAGGGAGCTGTTTCTGGAAGAGCAGGGCACTCATCACCAGAAGCTGAAATTGCCTCTGTATTTTTAGCCTCCTGACTTTATTTTTAAATTGCATCGTTTTGAAATGTATAGTCTTTACAAAATGTGTACTGAGAAATGTAAAGTTTAAAAGTATACGGTGACAGAAAGGAAAATAATTGTATTGCCAATTAAAAATATTTCTGAAGTATCTTTATGCATTGTATTGCCTGATTAAACACTGCTGTGACATTTAAAACTGTTAATGTGCAATGCTTGTAAGAGTTTGCTAGTTAAATGCAAATTGGGTCCTTCAGGCTCAGTTGTAAGTAATTATTCAAAATATTACCATTAGTAGGTGAGAGTAAATTATATTAAAACTACAATGTGAATCTGATGTCTAAATTTAAAACTATATGAGTACATCTGCCAGAGCATTCTCTGCACATAAATTTTAAGCCATGATTATTGCTAGATATATTGTAATTGTACAATGATAATTTTGCAATATTAATACTAAATTCCTATTACTAATAACAGAAGTAATAATAGCAGCGGTAATAAAAACAGATGTCGTGCAACTAACTGGCTTTGAAAAAAGTATATAATACTGTCTGCTTAGCGAATAATTAGGTATAGAGAGAAGCCATGGCTCAATCATTTTATTCTCCTCATTGAAAACCCTAACTGTGGTTAATTCCTGGTGAAATCTATGAATTCTTGATGCTCTAAGCACCTTGGAAGACTGGGTACTATATCTTTTAGGTCTGGATTTAGTAAACTCTCTCTTTCTATTCAGGACAAAACTCTAAAGTCACTTCTGTTGTATCCTGAATATGGAAGGACTTTATGTGCTTAAATGCTTACCTGAATTCTGACCCAATGTTCATGATTTTTTCTGCACTTAAATTACGTCTTGTCCACAGACATCTTCTCAGTGGCCAGTAACATTGAGGTTTGGTGGTTTTGAACAGTTTCTATTCAGCTGCAGTAAATGATTTTGTGGGGCAGTTTTGCTAGCTCATTAGCTGGGACCAGCTGCAGGAGATGGGTTTGTTCATGAAGCATAAAAATGTATTAAATAAATCAGTCATTATTGTCCTTCTCTTTAGAGCTATGCAAAGTTTTTAATTGGTCTGAGCAAACCAAAGGAAAGAATCTTTGCTGCAATGAACAAATTGGTAACATCTAATGTATCATGTTTTCAACCTGTATAGCATACAACAGAAGAAATGGAGCTGGAATAAAAGTTTCTGATTTTGGTGAATTTTAACTGACCTTAAGTCCAAGATAGTGGGAAAGCAACATTCAGAAAGACCTCAATATCCTCCATTCCACTAAATTTAAAGGGAATCATGTTCAAAAGACTGTGTAAACATTTACCTGTATACTTTTCAGTTTGAAAAAAGCAACCAATTCCTTACTTATCTGTTTTCTATATTATTGTGCGTTTCTTTTTTGTGTATAAACAAAACTGCATAGAGACATTTGAACAATGGAAAAAGAAAGCAAATCTTTATACTGTAGATGTGTATCATTGTAATTAATTTATTATCTTAATATCAATTCTTTGTTTCTCACATTATTGCCAGTATGGTAGGAGAAATGAACCAGCAATTAAGTTTTTATATCAGGAGCTGTCTTATCATATTAGTGAAACAACGTTTATAAATCTGTTAAGTCACTGATATGATAAAAAATTATGCTTAATATGATAAGGCTTCACATTATATTAGAGTTTTCTATCCCATCAGGGAATTTTAGTCTCACTAACACTCTCTAAGTCTTACAATGTAAATGAGTTAAAGTTATGTAAAACATGATGTGGTAAAATAATATGTTCTGCATGTTCTATAGTGATTTTAACCTTTTTGTACTTGAAACACCCCTTCATTGGGCTGGAGGCACCCTCCCCCAATAATTTTTGTGAACTGAGAGGCATACAATTTCAAAACTGATGTATTTTGTATTACAGTGCTTATCTCCTTATGCACAGGCTGGGCAGTAGGGGTGGGGGATTATCCAGTCAAGGACAAATGACCAGGAATTCTTAAGTCAGCTCACGGAGGTAGTGAGGCCAAAGGACGTGGTCATCATGGGGGACCTGAACTTTCCAAACATCTGCTGGGAAGAGCAATCAGCCAGGTCTGACCGCTCATGTAGGTTCCTAGCCCAAATGCAGGACCTCCATCTAACCCAGGAGGTGCACAGCCCCACCAGGGGAGACGCCTTGTTGGACCTGGTGCTGGCCACGGGCGACGACCTGGTGAGGGGGCTGCGGGTGCTCGACCACATGGGCGACAGCGATCATCGCCTGCTGGAATTCACCAGCGGCTTCTTTTTCCAAAGAAAGGAACAACGCCAATTGGCAAATGACCTCTATGACAATGGTTCTCAACAATTTTAGACTCAAAGCACCCCTTGCTAACCTCATTAGACATTGGATAACGTTGGCTCACATTTGTGTTTAATTTGAGGTACCTTGATCATCATCAAGCAAAATTAAGGTCTTCTGAGCCCTGGAAAGTAGACAATAATCCTAATACCATTTGCTCCACCATCTGCAACGTGGGAGCAGGATTGATATTACGTGCTTATATCTCCGATCAGAAAACCCTAAGCAAAAAGGATTTTCCTTGGGAGCTTGTTACTGCCCATCCTTCAGGCCCATTTCCATCTTATGAGAGATATCTCCAGGTAACAGAAATGGGCCCAGTTTATACAACCCCCCAGGGACCAAAACAAAGCAAACAACAAGGTTTATGTAAACTCCACAAAGGGGAAGCTTGGTTTCACACAGCTGTGCCTGTGACACATTTTTTCTTTGTAGGTAGCTGTCGAACAAAGCTGCTGAGAATTGTGAGGGGTTGTGTTAGATTACAAATATTAGATGGGAGATAGTAATAGCCCTGTCAGATGAAATAAGTCATAATTCCTACAAGAGCAGAGAATCTAAGAATATCCCAACCTCCAGTTTAGTAGCCGAAATACTAATGAGTTTATCACAAAGCTTATTTGCATGCAAAAATCTCAATTGCTGCTTAAGTGTTAGCTTTGTAAGCTATACAATGACTACCCTGAGGCACCCGTGCTTACAGTCATGTGTTTAGCTTTGGTGAGAGGTGCTGGAATGACAGTCTAAAGTATTGTGTGTGCAAAATGGAACAGATACAGCAGTTGCAGCAACAATAAAAAATGGTTGCTTTTGTTTCAGGCATGCTCTTAACCTCCTTGGGCTGGAGATCTTTGAGTCCTGTTGTGATTTGGTCCCCATTTTTCTTTTCCTTTTTTTTTTTTTTTTACAATTGAATCTGGGTTGTACCAATTGTTTACCCTTGTATTCTGCCTCTGTGCCTTGCCATGCATTTTTAATTAGATGCACTTCAATTCTTTCATGGAATAATTTGGGAAGCACAGTTTTCATTAGCTCTGCAAATATCCACTGTTCTTTGCAAAGTCAAATCTATTACTAGTAAAATAACCTTGCTTAGGCCAGGTTATCAGCTATACCAATAATGATGCAGTCTCTAATTAGTCCACCTGTTAACTGTTCAAATTCACATGCCTTAGCTATATTACACTGGGCTGTAACATAATGATCAATGGCTTCACCTGGCACCTGTTTTCTTATAAAGACAAATGTACTTTTCCCCAAATGACATCAGAGAGGTAGGAAAGAGGGACTGTGATGCACATCGCATTTCTGACTGATTTCCTCAAATGGTTTTCAGTTGCCTTCAGAATCTCACTAAAATATACTGTGAGGTCCAAATTTCTTTCCATCTATTAAAGAATTTGGCATGTAAATTGGCTAAGTGTGTTTCTCTTCCACCCTACTTGAGACCCTGCTAATACAAAAGATGGATTGTTCCTATACCTCCACACTGCCTTTGTGTGACTCGACCTTAAGGGTTAGAAGACAGTGGCTGTGTCTACATGAGATGCTGACTGCACAGTAGCTCGTTCCTGCTGCACAGTACTGTCATGTGGCACAAAGCATGATGCAGTGCTACTGTGCAATAGGAACAAGCTACTGTGCAGTCAGCGTCGCCTAAAAACTGTTCAGAGATGCTACTGCACAGTAATTCTGGTTACTGCACAATCATTTAGTACTTGTGTATGCAAAGATGAAATGACTGCGCAGTAATAACATCATAGTTAGCTTCTCGCATAGATATGGCCAGTAGGGCTGTGCAAAATTTTTCGAGGTGTTTCATTTCAAAGCTGTTTTGACTCATTTTGAGCTCAAAACAGAGAAATCCAAATGAAATGAAAGGCTTCAAAACAGCCTTAAAACAAAACAAAGGCAGTCAAAACATTTTGAAAGTTTCGAAACATTTTGAGTTTTGAAGTGGGGCTTGCCTGCAGGGAAACAAAAAGTAAGGAGAAGGAGTGGGGTGGAGGGGGGAAGGACTGCTCTCATATTGACTGTGTAGCTGGCCGGTGACTGTTATCCTTCCGTGAGGTCCCTTCCAATCCCAGTGCTCTGGGAGAGGGACAGAAAAACAGCTTCGCCTTAGCACACGCACACGCACGTCACACATCACAAGTTTGTCTTGTCTGCAGCTTGAGATGTTTTTTCCCAGAAACCCCTGCACCTATCTCCTTGAAACTTGGCAGGCTTTGTGGCCTCATCAGGGTCTAGCATGCCTGCAATTTTCACCCCACTGTGCCTTCACGCACACCTGTGACACGAGTTTTGCTTTCAAGATTTTGAGCTGCAGCCCATAAACCCCTACACACATCTCCTTGAAAGCTGGCAGGGTTCATGGCCATGAAGGGGCTACCATCCCTGCAACATTTGTTCAAATCAGACCAGAAATTACAAAGTTATAGACAGTTTTGTGCTTCCCCATTATAGCCTGTGGGCAAAATATTGAAACTGTTTTGACGAAATGAAAAGGAACAGTGCTTTCAAAATGAAACAAAACTCGAATTAAAACACTGTCCCATCAAAATGGAGAAACAGAAGTCAAAACAAAACAGTGCTGTTTTGCACAGCCCTAATGGCCAATGTGTTACAAAATGAGATGAATTAATGTTTTGTTTTTTTCCAGGACTTGAATCAGGTGGACAAGGACTGAACTTGTGGACCTAAATTCACCTAGATACCTCACAGGTAGGGTGTGATCTGACCACATGTTTCTTGTGCTGTTAAACCTACCGCACAAGGAGAATTACTTTCTCGCCACAACTTCTTACAAAAGTTTTTGAACAAAACTGGAAAATTGTTTGCACAGCTCTAGCTCAGATAATGTTACTGTCATGAAGAACAATATCCAATTTGGGGTCTTGGCATTCACCTTGATGCCCACCTTACCGGGATCATCTGATCCCAGCAGTCTTTCCTGGCTAAGTGCAGGGGGGCTAGACCCAATGATCTTGTAAAGTTCCTTCCAGCCCCTGACATCTATATGAATCTAAGAAATGGGAGTATAATTAAGAAACCTATTCCTGGAAGAAAGAAGGAAGACTAAATGTGGATACCCTTATTTTCACTGTATATAATGCAAGGATCTGGGTGCAACAAATGAGTTACCATGAGATAAAGGAGGGGAGGACTTTTTAATGTGTTAGTAGTTCCATCATAATTGCCCGTGTGAATACTCCATCCTGTTTTCTCTTCTGTCTGACTTCAGACTAACACAGTTATAACTGCCTCTTTACTTCAGTGACAGCTTAACTCTACCATAGGGTAAGAACATGTACACAGACAATAGCCATGGAACAGCTGATGTGTAAAGTCTACTTTATTTTACCTTGCAGTCATTTGTTCATGCTCTTATTCTGTAAGTAAGCCCAACCTTTTACTGTACAGGTCAGGAACCCCCTGACATGTCTACATCCACTCCATATGCAAAGAAAATTGAAGTGATTTTACCTAGTTCAGCAGATATGTGGAAATAAGTCAAAGATTGAGAAAACCTGATATGAAATTTTCTGCTAAAAGAATTAACCCCAAATTGGTTAGCAAATGCAAGATCTTTGGCAGTAGGGGCAAATTTTGTGACTATTAAGATGCCTGTTTAAGGTTGTTTGAAACAATTTGAAAGCCTAACACAATATCTTTACACATTTTCCATTGAAGTCTTTCTACTGCAGAGACATTGTTAAAATGCAAAGTAAAACACAAAAGATAAAAGTTTGCATTTCTTTTGATCTGCTCAGGAAGTCTGATAGAGTTTTCACTTAATTTACAAAATGGATCAGATTTGATCTTAACTTACAAAGAATAGTCTAACGGCAGAGTGAAGTGTCCCTAGAGAATAGAAGCTTTTTATGTAGTGCGTACATACTGTGTGGCCAAGTAGAATCAGACCATACATGCAGTAAAGGGACCTCCTAATATATTCATTCACAGATTTTCCATCCGTTTAAGGTATTTTACTTAGGGTTTTCTTTTTTACCTGGATTTAAAAAATAATTTAAAAAATCATTTTGCCCCATAGCCAGGAAGTCATTCCACTATACTAGGCAGTAAGAGATGAAAGTCATAGTTTTGGCTTGGATAACCCACCAAAAACTTCAATGAAGTAGAGTTGTTTGGTAAACAGAATAATCATTTACAACCACAAGCAATTCTGATATTTTAACCAGAGATGCGTTTCAAAAAATGTTACCCTCCCCCCACCCTATGGTTTTGGGTTTCTTTCTAGTGTTTCAAATATTTTCCTAAATGCATCAAAATGAAACTGACCCACTATACCAAGTGCTTGAATTGGCGAGACAGACAAATGAGATAGAGATGGTCAATCGTAGGGTTTGTGAACAATTTCTAACCTGAAACACTTTTTTGTATCTAATTGAACCAATGTTTTTACCAAAATCAAAATCAGTGCAAGAATGAGTCAAGAATAGGAAAAATAAGGGCAATGCTATGCTAGATAATTAATTCCAGTGGCATAAGTAAAGGGGGACTTAAAAAGAGCAGTTGCCACCACTGCTCTCTTGGCCACCGTGCCACTGTTGGCAGTCCAGCTGTGCCATTGCCTCTGGCCAGGGTACAGAACTGCCCAGGTTATGCCTCCAATTGATGGATTAACAACAGATTGCTTAATCATCCAGTCTTCAGTCTACAACACTGTGCTGAAAAACTTTTAACAGACAATATCCAAAACCTTTTTCTAACACTGACTAGCTATTCTGCATCCTGTATCAGCAGCCAGTCCTAGGGAATTAAAGACCTCTGAGTTTTTAGTAAAGAAGGTCTAAAGTTCAACCCATAGTGATGATTCATGTTTGGGGTCACTGCATTTGCTTTCAGACATGACTAGATCTATTACAAGAACAGTCTTTCTTCCTTCATCTAGGCTGTAATCCAAGTCCCAATGAAACTAGTGCAAAGGTTCATATTAACTCAACGGAAGCTGAAGGAGTCGGTGCCTTGAACCGAGAGATTTACAAAAAGTATAAAAGTAAATATGTGGGATATTTTAGAACCTCAAATACGTTTTGTTTGACTACAGATAGTAAAATTAATCTGGAAGGATTCAGTGCACTGTCTGCCTCCCCCCTTCCCCCCCACTCCCCCCAAATTGGGTTATATCTTCCTGAACACAATACATTTTGAGGAACATTTGCAGCCTGTATTTGTCTTTGTTATATAAGTCAGATTCTACCAGTGGAATAAAATCAAGAAAAAATACTAGCAAGCCCAGAGAAGTCACTGAAAGAAAGAAAATGGACCAGACATTCTGTGGGTATATACTGATGCCTTATGCATACATACAAAACCCAGGGTTGAACAAAGTTTTTGATTTGGTTTTAAGCATGGATCATTTACTGAAAGGATAAGTAAAATTGTCATTTTCATATGCAATAAGACAAAAATTCCATTATCTTGCAAGAACTATTACCAAACTAATTACGAAGGTTTATATTTCTAATTCCTTATCTGCAGCCATCTTAAAGAAATATTGCTGGTGTATCTATGTTGGATGGGGTGCTCTAGGAAAAATCCCATTAGACATTTGACTATATGCATTTTGTTGCGGAAATTCCCTGGGTTATGGCAGCCTGATCTGTAGGTGCTGAGAGAGCATTTGACTAGATGGAATGGCTGTTCTCCAACAATTTCAATTTTGTTCCTTCTCTGTACAGTGGATCAGAATGCTTTATGCCTATCCATTTAAGGTTGTAAAGACCTCTGGTGTCATCTCTTCCTATTTCCCACTAGACCAATGTGTTAGATAAGAATGTGTACTTTCTCCTTTGTTGTCCTTCATGAGCAAAGTTTTTTTTTTTTAATGGCTACAATTTGGGCTGCTCAGTGGAACAGTGAATTACACATTTAGAAATGTGAAAATAGGATTTCAATTATTTGCAGGTAATATATAGATTTTTATGACTGACCCTAATAAAGACCTCTCTAGCATTTAATAGATAAAACTGAATGTATTTTCAGCTACAGAAGTCAGATGGGGAGAAAATAAAGTTGCCAAATCACTTATGTTTTTAGTCACTTGATCTAATGCAGAGACAAAGAGCTTGTATGTGACGCAGGGGCATATGCAGTAAAGGGCTTAAGCACCGAAAAAAAAAAAAAGCTGTCTGACCCCTTGAGTGGAATCAGGAACTCAGCGTAAGGTGCTTAGACTCAATAGAGAATTGAACATGGGTTTTACATATCCTATGTGAGCCTGGGGAGGGAACTCCATTTGAGATACTTAAGGCCACTCCTTAAGCCATCCAATCTGCCCAATTGCTGGCCTTTGGCCATGTCTACACGAGACGTTAACTGTGCAGTTGTTACTGCGCAGTCATTTAGTCCTTGCATCCGTAAATGGGGTACATGATCTGACCCCAGCTGATTTCCTGGCCTTTGGGCAAGGGGCTGGACCCGATGTTCTCGCGAGGTCCCTTCCAGCCCTAATGTCTATGAATCTGTGAATCTATAAGTACTAAATGACTGAGAAGTAACTGGAGTTGCTGCCCAGTAGCATCCCAGAACAGCTTTTTGGTGATGCTGACTGTGCAATACCTCGTTATTATGCTTTGTGACATGCAACCCTACTGCACAGTAGTAACAAGCTACTGCGCAGTCAGCGTCTTGTGTAGACATGACCTCTGATAATGCCCTAGTGGGAGCAAGTGCATAGGCTTTATTTTATCAGTAGCAGACTTTGGGGCAGGGCATCCTAGCTTCTTGTAGGAAGCCTGATCCAGCTGGTGTGTGTTAAGCATTTTATGAGCGCACTTACCAAATCAGGTCCTTCAGGGGACTTAGAGAAGAGGGCTATAAACCTTCTACATCTTGATTGCACTTGGGCACAAAGGCATGTCTGGCTTGCCCTGGATGAGACACTTCTGGGCTTATGCACTGGGGCAACCCTAGGTACCCGGGGAACATCAAAGTAAAAGCTCCTTTGGAGTTTAAAAGTTTTGGCAGAGACGGAACGGGTTTTCTCTCGGCGAGGGTTTTGAACTGAGGTGGCAAGTATTCACCTGATGCCAAGGTAGGTGCATGAGTGCTTGTTCAGCATTCCTCGGTTGACTCAGATTTCAGTTTTGGTCTACAAGGTCTTTAAAGCTTTCATTTTCTGGACACTTGTACAATACAGCTTTTAAATGTTCCTGAAATATAAGAAGATGAAATCACAGGACAATCTTGCTAAGCACTGTGGCACAGTGAGTTTTAGTGGGTCACACGGGCAGTCTGTGGCACAGCCGGACACTGAGCCTAGGTTTGAGTGCCAGTACATTGCCTTGATTTGGGAGAGACGAGCCTGGCTTTAATCTTTCGGTGGGTTTGAAACTTAAAAGTAATAAGGAGATCTGAGAAAAGGAGGAGGTCTGCCTAGCTGCAAAGACAATTATAATATAAAATGGTCACAATGAAACCATAACAGGCTAATCTTTGTGTCTAGAGCACTCTCAACAGCTACTCTCTACTTATCTTTCTCAAATAAATGAGTTGAATGATAAATGCTGTTAGAATAATTTACTTTTCATCGGGAATGATAAATGGATAAAATAATTTATTCTTTACATATCTCTAATGATGTTGTATTAACACTGCCAAATGAATAATGCCTACTATTGTACAAGTACAGAGCCCAGCCTCTGAGCTTTCTAGACCAATTTTTCAAAATCAAGGTCACACGCATCACAATCACTTAGGGGAAGCTCTTGAATCAAATCCATCGGTATAACCTTGCTTAGACTTGTCCATAGCTACTGCTAAATCACGTTCAGGGCTGGGGCATCTTCGTCTCATACTCAGTCTAGCAAAGCACACGTTCAGCTTCAAGTTCTTCAGTCAAACCAGTGGGAATATTCAGATGCTTTAAAGTCAGCATATTTTGTTGGATTTGGTCTAAAAGGTAGAAGATGGTATGGACAATAGGTGCTGGAGAGATAAAGGAGAGGGAAGTTGTCTTCTGCTCTTACTAATGCAAGAGGACTCAGAGTTGGCCAGAGTGATGGGCTACACCTGACAAACCTTTAGGCCAAGGGAGTGAGCACCAAGGACAAAGAAAAGGACAACTTTTTAAAGGTATAACATGACAGACCACTTCTAACTGTGTGCCCCTGTACAAAGAATAACTTTGCAGGAATGGACTGTGTCCATATAAGGTATTTTATGATCCCCATTGCTGCAATACTTTAAATTTCTATATTATCAAAGAACTCCTGTGGCCCAGTAAAGATGCATGCCCATTTTACAGCTTGAAAACCAAGGCAGAGTGGTTAAATGATTTGCCTCAGTCACACAGAAAACTTGTGGCAAAGCAAGTAATCCATTCTCCCTCTTCTCAGGCTACTACCCTAATTATTGATCTGACTATTGACCTGTATTTCCTTCCATGTTTCCATCCTTCTCCAACACCAGCTCAGTTTCTGTGAAAGCTTCACAAACTCCCCTGTAAAACTGTAAGCTCTGAATTTGATATGGTAGTTCTGGGTTCTTTAATACAAGAGCATAACCCCGCAGAATCCAATCGTAGCACCTATGCATGTTGTAAATTATGGTCAGTCCAACCTAGTTTTACACAGAACGAGGTCACAGAAAAGCTATTTCCTTTATGTACTCACAAGAAGTCATTTCTATATAGCTTCATGCGCTGGGAAATATTGGAAGCATTGATTAACAAAAGCAGCCACGTAGGTGGCACAAAGTGAGCGCAAGACTTTATAGAAATGTTCCCAGTCTTTCCTGAAGCAGCCCCTCTATCAATTAATAAAACAAATGTATCTTATTTCCTAGAGTATTATAAATATCATATATATGCCACAAGAGTTGTGTTCCAGCTTTTTTGTCTACTTCCAGTCCCTCCACTACCGGGGGGGAAATAAAGCAAGTGTTGTCTTCTGCTGGCTTACTAAAAACTGATTGTGTTTTGTCTAAAAAACATGAGAGAGAAGACCTGTGACTACTGCATCATGCTAGTCTAATACATTTATCCTTTCCTTATGAGAGCACATACTCTTGTATATAGCTTCAGACGTATGGGGCAGTGGCAATAGTAAACAGATATATTATATTGTCCACCTTAAAAGCACTGAGGAGACAGGTAAATAAAAGATAGATATAATCGGTGGATTCAGAGGAGAAAGCTGAGGGGCTCTGAACTTACTTGCCTCAGCAATGTGGAGCTTTATTGCTGGTGGCACTGTTGATAGACTCTATTTGCCTATAAAAGATTGGGTACAATGCTGATCTGACAACTCTTTAAGTAAATACTTCAGAAAATATTTGAGGGGAGAAAAGCCACCTTAATCTCTCGAGTCCGTAAGTGCAAAAAGAAGTTGCTGTAAGGCTTATTTTTCTTTAGGTAATTTTCTCTTCATGCCCCTAAAGGCAGAACTATTAACAAAAACTGAGATCTTTACTGTTTTGGTATCAGCTCTGGAAGAAAAGACTCTTACACAATATTCCTGTTAAGATGTAGTCTTTTTTTTATACTGATGTGTATTTTTCGTAAATGGAGACTTCCTTGATTATATCCCTGCCGTTAGAGTTCTTGTCCTCTTTATCCTGTACAAGGGAATGATTGTCCATCACGGGATCAAGATGTGCACTGTAGATTCACTTCAGGACAAATCTTGATATTCTTTCTCATGTTAAATGGTGGCTTAATCTCTATGTGATCCCCCTAAGGTCAGTGGGACCATTGGTGGTCTAAATTGCTATCAAAATTGTTCTGAGCAGCATGCAGAAAAATTGTCATTGTTAATCCAGACCGACAGAGATGTGGGAAATTTAGATATTTATATCCCTTCCTCTGCCCGCTTTGGCTACAGTAAGAGAATCCATGCTTGTTTTTCCACACCACTGTTGCTGTATTGTATTGGCATGCAACAACGTATCTGCTAAATTTTGTATATTCCTTCCTTCCTGGATCTGTTTTTCTTCTAGTCTCTTCTGCCTCTCTCTCTCAGTAGATCAGACTCTTTTCTCACTATGAAACCCCTTTGTTGTATATTCAAGGGGAAGCTGAATGGCTTCCTGTTCTTTTGGTTTTTTGGAGACGTTGGCTGGGCAGCATGTTAAATCTGTGCCTATTCTCCCATCACCGTCCCCCCAGTATAAGCACCTTCCTGTATTCCAGCAATTGAACTGCACCGTCTTTTTCCCCAGCAGGTTGTACTGACTGTACCGCATGAGCATGTCGTTGCTCCCGGGTGCTAGAATGGGAATGGAAAATCCTAGTCAGTAGTCCAGTGCAGTGTTTTATATATAAAACCTAGATTATTAAAGTCAGTGATGCAGGAATGTGTATTAACCATCCCAGCGCAAACTGAGCATGCGGATATGAGGAAAACCTACTCCTATCTCACTGAAGCCTCAGGAAGAGAATTTTGTGACCTTTTCCCTGTGGGGAACACTCCAAGTGAAGGTTTTACAGCCCAAAAGTTCTTTGCATCCACTAACTTTCTTTAGCTTTCTCTTCAGGAAGAAGCAGGTATCACCTGATGTCTCATTTGTGCTGCCCTGACATTTTTTTTATGGCAGCACAAATTGTGAACAAATAGATGTTGCTCCCCATCAAAGGAAACTCAGTGAAGCACCCAAAGGTCATAATAGACCCTGCCACTTTAATGCAGCAGACATCTGTTAGCTCAGTGGTGGGAGAGTATAGGCAGTCCAAGCTGCTCCTACTCTATGGTTACCTCGGGCACGTGGTCTGGGGGTTTGATGGCCCCTCATGCCCCCCCATGTACCTGCCCGTTTTCCCCATTACAGAGAAGCTCCCCAGGGAATTTTGTGGTCCCTCTCCATAAGAGCAGAAGTTGGGATTCCCCACTCAGCTGATCCATTCCTGTGATCATAGGAGCAAGTCTGGCTGAGCAGGGAAAGCCCTTCCCCATTTAGCCAGATCCTCTCCTTTGATTGCACGGGATGGGTTGGCTGAGCGGGGAAGAAGGTGGATCACATCACCCCTTGTTGCATCCAGGAGGCAACATAAGGGGCAACATGTATTTTGCTGAACAACGCAGATGAGTTGTGCTGTGACACAGCTGATCCTCTTCTTCCATTCCTAGCCTTAATGTCCTCTTTCCTGTTCCAAACCATGCACAGGGTCTAGGGTTTCCAGTCTTCCAAATCTTTACACTCTAGGGTTTCCAATCTTCTCATTGGCAATAATACTGGAGAAAAGAGTAGATGTCAAATCATGTCCTGGTGTTCTCTGGAGATGAGAAATGTACAGTTATCTGGAAAGCTTACAGATGCACAGGCTGGAGAGTAATTAAGCAAGAGTATTGCTAAGCAGACTTGCTTAGTAATAAAACAATGAATAAATTGATGAAAATAAGCAGAGCAGAAGCATATGTGCTGGCCTGCTAGCCTGTAGACTTCTGAGGCAGGAGATCCCTAGATCTCTGGATTTCTTATCCACTGCCTTGACATAACATGAAGCTGGGTGCAGATGCTCTCAGTGTCTAAGCCCACAATAAAGACAATCCCTGACCCACATTTGAGGGGCACATAGATTCAAGGATTTGATTCAGGACCATCTCTGCTCTATATTGAATGCGTCGTTTTTCAGAGGGAATTGACTGGCGAAGTGACTTTTTGCATCTCGAGTAGAGCCAAGGAGGTGATCCTTCCCCTCTACGCGAAGCTGGTCAGACCACAGCTGGAGTATTGTGTCCAGTTCTGTGCGCCCCATTTCAAGAGGGATGTGGACAACATGGAGAGAGTCCAGAGGAGGGCCACCCGCATGATCCGGGGACAACAGGGCAGACCCTACAGTGAGAGACTGCGGGACCTGAACCTATTCAGCCTCCACAAGAGAAGGCTGAGGGGGGACCTGGTGACCATCTATAAACTCACTAGGGGGGACCAGAAGGGTTTGGGGGAGACGCTGTTTCCCCTAGCGCCCGCTGGCATAACAAGGAGTAATGGGCACAAGTTGATGGAGAGGAGGTATAGATTGGACATCCGCAAAAACTACTTCACAGTTAGGGCGGCTAGGAGCTGGAACCAACTTCCAAGGGAAGTGGTGCTGGCCCCTACCCTGGGGGTCTTTAAGAAGAGGCTGGATGCCTACCTGGCTGGACTCATTTGAGTCCCGTTTCTTGTTTTGGGTTTTTGTTGTTCTCCCGCCCTGGCAGGGGGTCAGGCTAGAAGATCTACTAGGTCCCTTCCAACCCTAAATCTATGAAACTGTGAAACTATGAAACTAGTACTGTATATATTGAATGGAGAGAGGGTTTTGTAGTTAAAAGACCTGGCTGGGATCCAGGAGTTCATTACCTGGATATGCCACAGTCCTTCTGTTTGACTCCATTCATCTGTGCCTCGGTTTCTCATAAATGAGATAAACAATAATACACATAAACAATAAGCATGTGTTTCTCCCTCCTTCTTTTTTCCTTGCCTATTTAAGATGGAAGAAGTTTTGGATTAGGACAGCCTTTTTACTCTATGAATATGCTGGATGTACCAGAAAGAACTATTCATAATGGGCTCGTATTTTAAAAGGATTTAGATGCTACATGGTAGAGAAAGAGGCTTAATAGGATTGGCAAGGGGAGGGGTGTATACAGTTATGCAAATCCCACTAGACAACTAGGTGTCCCAATAACTTCTGAATTTTAGCCTTACAATCATAGCTCTTATTTATAAGCTCATATCAGAGCTCATAAGAACTAATAACAGAGCAATTGTTAAGTAGGGTTGAGAAAGTACCAGGGAGCGGGAAGATGCCACAAATGTGTTTCAGTTTGGAGGTAGATTTCATTTATATGACTTAATGCCTATGAAGAGCATTCACTTCCACCATCCTGAATTCACAAGGCTAGAATTCATACTAGAAACTTGTGTCTTGGTCATGTGGACCCAAGCAGAGGACAGCAATAGACCATGCACGCCTTTTGACCAGTCCTAACCTGTTCAAATATCTGTTACAATAAAGCAAATAAGCTAGAGATGATAAATTATTCAAAGAGATTAATACATTCATCAAAAATATCATGATCCATTCATGGACAATTTGTTAACAGAAAAAGAGATGGCATTCATTGAATAAATAATGAATTATGAATTATTTTCCCAGCCTTCCCCAGGCTTTTAACATGTTACCATTAAACAGCTTCCACTCTTGGTTTGCTCCAGTTATTGAACCCAAACCTTTCATGTAGCTTGCAGGGAGCTTCTAATGGGTCACTGGGCTGACTTGATCTGTTCCACAACCTTGCATGCAGTATATTTTAGCAACCTACCATACTACAGGAGTAGTTCATATATGAATGTTCTTGATAGTATCCTGTGCTTTAAGCTGCCATGCCTTTGAATTTGCAACTGGAAGTTTCACAGTATTATAGTGGATGATAAGAAACTTTAATGATACGTCTCAGATCATCAAATAATGACTTAGCATCAATAGAAGAGATCTGTAAGTTTGTACTGTACACTGTACTTAATTGATTGTCACCAAATTTAACAGCCTCTGACTCGGTGATTTCAATTAAGTAGGAAAGCTAACAAGCAATACCAGTGTCTTCTAGCAAGTTAACATTAAACAATTAGGAGATAGTCTGCCTTGCACTTCAAATACAGCAGATGCTTCAAGACAAAGGGAAAACTCATCCAAGAGCCTGACCCAAACTCATTGAAATCAATGGGGAGTCTTTCCATTGACTTCACTGAGCTTTGGATTCAACTGGAATAAAGCAAATCTCAGTGGGAGTGTTATCAAAGTAAGGGCTTTGTCATCCAATGAGTTGTAAAGAAAGTAGTCTGATTGCTTGAATCAAGGAACTGCATTACAAACTAGGGAGTATTAATTTCATGTGTTGTTCCTGGAAAGGTTTTGTTTCTTTTATAACTTAGAACAGGGGTCATATTTCCATGATGAATCAGTATTGTATTCTCAGATAACCACAGGCATCATAGCAACTCAAGCATTGTTTCATCCTTCTGTGAGCTGACATCAGTCCCAGAAGGTATGGTGCTGATATATGCTGCTCAGCACCTGCAAATGAACAGTTTCAGTACAGGAAAGAGCCAGTCTTTCTGAAGCTCCCTTGTCTGGAGAGAGTCACAGCACAAATAATGTCTAAAACACATTAGTATCCCCATGGGAGGGGTAGAAATAAAAATAAGAGACTATTATCCCTAAAGATGGAACAGCAACATCTTTGGGGCGATGTTAGTAAAAGGCATTTATCCCATCACTAGCATCTGTTGTTATTTCAGCTTCACGTTGTTCACAGTTTTTCCCTGAATAATACCAAAATTGCCTTTAAAGCCCCCAAGACAAAGTGATACAAGGTGGTAAGATGTAATATGAATAATAAAACTGTATTTTGACTTTCTCTTTCTTTTCATGTGGCTTAAGTGTTATAATTATTAATTTATACCACTAGAGAAATCCATGGCACTTGACAGATCATGAACTTACAATCTAAATAGTTTGGACAGCTCAGGTATGAAAGTTGCATGCTAAACAGAAGTGTGCAGAAATAGGCAGAAGAAAAGAAAAGAGAAAACTTGAACTCTGGCTGTGCCTTCTCTCCCACTGGACGGTCCGTCTATGCTGGCAACTCTTGGGGCAATGGCACAGAGGAGTTCCTAAGTGCTAATGGTTCCCAACGGTCACGTTCAAGGTCTTAATGCTTCCAGTCAAGGCACTCAGTGGTCTTGGCTCAAGCTACGTATAGCCTACACTTTGTCCCACAGCTTTAGATTTGACAAGTGTGCTCTGGAGGTATAATACAGCAGGTCATACAAGAGTGAAACTCATTTGAACTAGAAATGAAAGTTTTCCCAGGGTCAGTCTGAGGATGTGTAATGAATTCCAGAGAAATTAAGAACCACCAAAGTGAATTCACTGCCAGAGTGGATTCACTGCTTTCCACTCTGAGCATCCAGCATGCTTCTGTTCTAGCTTTGATAACAGCACGCTGAACAACACGCACACGTTAAAACGACTAAATAGCTCACGAACCTCTGCATGGTATGTGCAACTTTCTTGCTGGGATAAGAGAGAAAAAAATCAAATATGAGGAATAGACATTACTCATACCACGTAATGCGCTACTGGAACTGAACATGGTGTAAATGCAGCAGCTTAGGAATACCTTGAAAAAATGTTTCTGATTTGAAAATGGCGATTCGTTGAAACCACGCTTTGTTTATGTGGGAACCTACCCATTCCGACACAAATTTTATTGGGCAAAGTTTGGCAAGAAGGAATTTAGGCTCATACCCATGCACATAGATTCGAGACCCTGTTCTACCACTTTACTGCAGTCCAGGCATATGCGCTGCCCACCAGGCTATTAATGAGGGGTGGATTTCTCTTTTGTGTGAGTTGGATTCATTCCTGCAAGGGAGAAGTTTGTAGCAGAGGAGGGGAGGAAAGATTTCTAGGTATATCTGATTTGGCATAGGATAAAGTAGAAAGCCCCTTGAGAAACAAGGTAAACTCGGGTAGTGAGCTAAGTTTTCTAGCTGTGTCTACCTGTTCAGTAGAGCAAAGCAGCTAGATCACCCTGGAGGATCTAAAAGGGAAATTCTAATTTACCATGTAATTGTCTCAAGAGCCAAGTGCTAAAACACATTTAAATCCTTGTGGAGGCCTTTAGGGACCACCGAAACACAAATAATAAATCATGTGGGGTGGGGTTTTGAAAATGCTTGTGGACTTTCATTGGGACTTGTGCTTTTGACAATCTCACCTTATGATATTAATAGCACTCCCTGAAGCCTGCCATATTTCTCCACCAAATATACATCACACATCCAGATTAGGTGTAGGCATGGAAGAAGCAATTAAGTCAAGCTGAGAGGAAAAGCAATGTGGTCTCTGTGTGTGGGATGGTTTCCAGTTGGGCTAGCTTTCATAAATGCCTTAAAAAATATTCTGCCACAGGGCTCTAAAGAGGTCTCCCCACAGAAAGAGTTCAATTATTCATTCAGAATAGAAACTGTTTCATTACATGTCTTGTAGTTTGAATAGTTAGACTGAAACACAGGACACTATGCTCTCATCAAGGTGCTGGTACCCATATTTGTACTTGCACTTGTCCCGCAGAGCAGTAAAAGTGTTGCCAGCACCAGCTGGGAGATACGAATATCATTAACACATATTTTGTTTTGTATCTTCAAGGTTAGCAAGAATCAAAAAGCCTCTGCTGCTGAAAGTGAGAAAAGCAATGCAGTGCTGGAATGGAAGTTATTTATTTTTTCAATGTGTTAGTTCAAGTCAATTTTCATGTTTTAGGGTTCGCTGGAGAGTGTGCTTTTGGCTCTGAGTAGGGGTGAGGCACCAGCCCCAGGAAGAATTCAAATGCAGGAGGTCAATATTTTGCCCTGAGTTGCTTCTGGGCTGAAGTGCCTCCCTGTAATTCTGAAAAATGTGCAGTTTTCTTTTACTCTCCTCACTCTGCTGGCCAGCAAATGGAGAGGCAGAGGTGGGAGAAGGCAGAGGGACAGAGCCAGGACTTCTTTCCTCCTGCACGTGTGTGCTCCCTCCATCCTCTCTGCAGTTGGGATGCAGCAGTAGGTGGGCAAGCTGAAAGCTCTGAGGCCTCAAGAAGACCATCTAATTTAAAGTTATGAATTCATCTAAGGATTTTATACTGTTGATTCTGGTCAACCAAATGCATAACATATTTCAGAGTTTATGGAATAATAGGGATTTTGCTGCCCTCTCCTCCCCCCCCCTTTTTTTTTTTTTTTGCTGCCCCGGCATCTGACAGCAATCCAGAGCATCTTTCTGCCACTACAGGATATAAGGGAATTTGAAAAAGTGAAGCACAACACTATGACCCCAAATTAACAGCAAATGATTTTTCCTTGAACTACCATTGACATAATTGGGTAACCTATTATATATAACCATATCTACCCAATATTAGGCCTTTGATACTTTTTTTAAATTTTGGTTTCTAATGCAGTTCTCTAAAGGGCACTCATTCAGTATCACTGTAAAAATAAAAGTTATTTACCACTACGATGCTTGCCTGTATCTATTGAGCCAAGCAAAATATCTCCCTATCTTTGTACAAAGTCTGTAACTTTGTATTTCCCCAAAGCAGAGAATGCCTAGTTAGTTCTGATCTGGTAATTTCCTAGTACAAACTCAGCAAATGAGTGGGATTTCAAATCATTCTATCTTATTGGTTACCTATATTTTTCCATAAAGTAATTGGGGGCACTGGTTGTAGCCCTCTTGGTCTAAGGACGCGGGCAGACAAGGTTCTTTGGGTAAATGTGCTTTTATTAGATCAACTAAACAGTTAAATAAAATGTTCTTTGCAAGCTTTCAGGCACAAACACCCTTCTTCAGGCATAGGGAGAGTCTGCTGGTGTTTTGTGTTCTTCTAGATGAATAGAAGCCAATATGCAAAAAGCAGGTCTGTGAACATGCAGAAGTGTGGCATTGAGGATCAGAGGCCATGGGATAGGTGCAAGACAGGTAGGTGAGTGGTGGGAAAAGGGTGAATGTTGACCGGGTAATAGAATGTAGCAGATAAAATGTAGAGAGGTACCTGGGGTTATCTGATGGCAGGCAGGTTATAATGTGCCATAATGTATAAAGTATAATGTATCCCAATGTCTATATTTAGGCCATGATTTTTTATAGATTTATGACGTGAAATTCATAGGCTCACCTATGCAAGCTGTCTTGTAAATTCCCTTTGTGGATTAGAACTGAAAAGGAATTTACAAAAGACCTTTCGTAGATGAGCCTACAAACTTCACTTCATAATTCTCCTGAGTACATAAAATCAGAGCCTAAATATAGACATTGAATATTGCATTTATGGCACATTATATCTTACCTGCCATCTGATAACCCCAAGTACCTCTCTGCATTTTACCAGCTACATTCTATCACCAAGTCAACGTTCCTCCCTTCCCTCTTCCCCCACCTACCTGTCGCGCACCTATTGTCTCCCATGGCCTCTGATCCCCCCTGCCACGCATTTGTGTTTTCACAGTCCTTCACTAAAAAAAAATTCCCATGTAAAACTTTCGTCTTACCTATGAATGAATCTTCCCTTGCCTGTATTCAGAGTGATAAGCAGCCACCTTAGAGACCACACGTTCCTATAACTGAACATTCGCATATACACATAATTTATTTCACTGCCAGCTGCTTTGAAGAAATACACAAATGTGTGTTCCCTGAATTCCTAACTGGAAACAGATTATGTGAACATATTAACAAAAAAAAAAAGAGTACATGTAACATGTTTGGAGATTATTCCCAAAGGGTCTTTGATAAGATAAAACCATACTTCAAATAAAGTGCATACGGTTTCAGTAGCTGAAAAATGCTGTAGTCTTTTGCATGAAGCATTGCCTATGGGTTGATTCAGCATTGTTATTGGCATGATTCAGTAATTACAGAAAATGCCTTCTGTGCTTACAGAAAGGTAAGGGGGTTAATAAAAAGATTTGGTAAGACTCAGAAAGATCTTACCTACCTTATTCTATTTTTCTGGGATACAGTTTTTCCTCAGATGCTGATAACTGGCAGGGCCAAGGATAAAGGAGATCTTTAATGCCACCATAGAAATTTGCAAATAGGAGATATGAGTATCAGTGAAATATATTGTCTTCTTATCTTACAAGCTAAAAGCATCACTTTGTGAATTCGCTAAGATGTCTGGTTCAATTTACATGTACACAGGCACAAATTTAGGAACAGCAGAGTTGCCTAAAACTTGGCTGCAATGCTGCTTCTTGATATGTATAAGCATATGCTTCTTTCTTGCTCCACCAGAGATTACTTTCTGAGCATCCTATTGAAACTCTGGATTTAGATGATTTCAAAACATTGGGGTAAAAACCAGTTGGAAGCCTGAAAACCCTGTATAATTATATATTTGCAAGATTTTTGCACAAAACCAGACAAAATGAGTGCAGGTTCACCCAAAAGTTTTGTGAACTTTGATGAACTTTTCAAAGAAACTGGCCTGAGGTTTTAATTTCTAATCTAATCCAAACCCTGGAAATTTGCAGCTTCACAATTCTCATGCACAGCATGAGGGCATAGTAATCGGCATGCACACTACAATATATTTAATCAATATGCTAATAGGTAAGTTAAAGATAGGCTAGGAAGATGGGAAAGGCCTATGGCTGAAATTTAGTCTCAGTATTTAGATTCCCCGCAACACTGAGTTAAAATTCTCCATGAATTTCCTGTACCTCTTTTCATTAAGATGTGGACCGTTCTTCTCATGGAATAAATCTCCTTAATAAGGGCAAAATGAATTCCAATCAGAACAAATATGAACACCTCTGAGAAATTTCAGATTCAAATTCAAACTGTATGGTCAGCTCCTATATCTGTAATAAACTGATCCAAAGCTTTAGGTTTAGAACATGGAAGAAGTTCATATTTTGGGTCTCCATTTAGATTAGCTCTTGTGATAGCATTTAAATACATACATGCACCTCTAATTGCATTTTATGGATAAGATCAATAGAATAGCGATATTCCGAATTCTGCTTTTTCTGTCTGCAGCCACAATTTACCTAAATCAACATGTCTGCCCCTTGGGGTTATTATGCAAAGCATGTGTCCAGTGAAAAGTACATATTTATATCCCTTGTGTTGCTCTTACTGTGAGAGAAAGTGATATCTATATAAAAATATACAAGTTTCTGCATTACGTAGATATATCCCTTCCATATCTATGTGCCTTTTCTATGCACTTTCAACACCGGGATGTGTTCTTGTTTCCCGTTCTAGTGGTATAAGATGCATTGTACAGGGAACTTTTGTAGAATGAAAAGACTGATGCCCTACAGTACATGAAATATGCTTCAGCAGTGCCCTTCTGCTCAGAAACTGATTAAATCAAGAGTCTTAAAACAGTTTGATTTTTTTTTTAATACAAGTGTTTTTGAGACCCATTGAATATGAGTTTAAACACTGCAGGCAAAATATTAGTTTTTGGTCCGTAGCGCGTTTATAGCCCTCAGTGTCTGAAACAAGCTTATCTGGAGGCTTCTGTTTATATGAAAGAAATTGCTATGATCAATCACTGTGTAGTAAGGGATCAAGCAAAGTGCTGAATCAAGAATTGTTTTTCATTGCACCTGTTCAACAAAAGACAGAGAACAATGTAAGTGAGTTGTTAAATATTCTGCAAGGAAGCGACACTTTATGCTGCCCTCCTCCCCCGGCTGATATGAAACCATATATGTTGGGCTCATTTATTTTCCTCTCAAGGCATATTTTTGGTTCTTATGGAAGAGCAGGGTTGGAGTTGCCCAAGCCACTGTGTTTTGGGCACTTGTGTATTCCTGTCAGTGTCAAAGCAAATAGCAGCCCAAGTGATTTTTCTGCAATTTTGGTAGAGTGCTGTCCTTTGACTAGGACATTACTTGTGAGACGGCTGGCTAGAGTCCAAAAACCTTCTGTCTGCAGCTTTCTTCACTAGGCAAGCAACCTTCCCCTTCCCCTCACGTGTCCAATGATTTAAAGCATTACTTATAAAGGCTTCAAAATGTATCTGACCCCTGATTTTTAGGTAAATGTTTACTTTCCCACAAGGAAAGCCTTACCCTTAATCCCTCATTAAAACCCCCCTAACAACAAAGTGGTTGTCTGAAATACAATCCCTGCAGGGACTGCAGCTCATGCAGACTTATCTAAGCTAGCATTAAGCTGGGCAACTCAGGTAGTGCCAACAGATTAGCTTCAATAGCGTGGGCCTCAGATTAGGCTCTCCGTCTGCTGTCTGGGGTGAGCTCAGTGCTAGCTAGTTTAAGGCTAGTTCAGTAATAGATGTGTGACACAGACTCCTTAAGAGGCTTCTGGTATGTGCCCAGCAGCTCCCATTTCCCTCTCATTCACTCTTACAGGTTGAGTGACCTGCCTTCCTGCCTCCACAGCTCTCCAGTGGTTGACTTGTGCTTCTGGGGAGAGCTGCCTGCTACTGCTGTAGAGCTACAGCCTCTGGAAAGTCTTGCTGCCCAACCTCTCCTTCCATTTGATTGTGTGGAGACCATTACATTTCTGTTTCCATAGCTCTGGCTGATGATCCCTATGTAAGCAGAGTTACTATGGCATCTCTTGAGGTGAGCCCTTGCAGTCTGGGATAAAAGATGAGCAGGAGGGGACCAGGCACATGGGCTTGAGTCAGAGCTTCAGAATCCATAAAACAAATAATTTGAAAGACTCAGGCTCCTGGAAACGCCTTGAACCAGTGGTATGACCAAAGGTAGGACTGAAGGATGAGATCTACCTGAGCCAAACCACAGACCTTTTTACACAGATCGCCTAAATTTAAAACTGTAGGCAAATTCGGTTGGGTATGGCTCGCTTCCTTTTCTAAACAACGGCACAGTGCTGCTGTACAGTGTTGAATTGCCACCTTTTTTTCCTCCTCAAAACAGACGGCACTTGAATGGGGGATGAAGCAAAGGGGAAGCTACACTAATATATAGCATTTGGAAGGGAAGCCAAGGGAGAAAAATACACAAGTCCTGCCAGTCTGTTGCGTAGGATAGCTGTGTGACAGTAGAAAAGCGAGTATTAAATCTCTTGGCCACTACAGAGGTGGTGCCCAGGAGATTAAGTGATCAGTATATATCAGTTGAAGTTTGTAAAGCATTTGGGGATGAAGGGTGCTATATCATAGGTGTCAATCTGGCAGAATAGATGCAGACTGACTGATGTATTACCCAGCTCTCTAGTCAATTTAAGACTACACTACAATTTGGTCCACTGCCAGCAGCAGCTGCTGCCATCAAGGCCGCATCCAGATGTGGCGATGCATCCCGCACATTCAGCTGTTTTCCACGTTGCAAGGGAGCAGCATGGGGTGGGGTTGACCCTGGATATCTAGGAGTCAACTGCCCCCTCCCCCCCAATGCCCCAAAAAACAGAGCAGCACATGTGGGGGCAGCACGAGCCACCCAAAAGTGAAGCCTGGCCAGCTGAAGCCATACTCCGGCTCTGCCGGCCAGGCTCCGAGCAGCAGAATTGCTGTTGCTGCAGCCCTAGGAGGCCTGCAGGACCCCAGGTAAGACTGCTGGAGCCAGCCCTCTACCCCACCTTGGGTAACTTGTCGTGCACCACAGGGCACATGGCATAGGCATTCCCCAGGGACAACTACTGGTGGCACAAGGTGTCCTACTGCTAGTTGTCCTGGGGGAACCAAATGCCCCGTGTGTATGCATGCAGCCCAAAAGAGCATTCCATGGGTTTGCATGCATAACCGCTCACCGGGGAATACTAAGATCCTACCCTACATTTGCCTTTTCAGCAAGCTCTGTGTGTAGAGTGTATTTTCACTGGGTAAGAGGAAAATAAGTGGAATGAGAATTAGTTTCCCTCTGAGAAAGGATTGCTTGATAGTGACTCTAGCCAGTTTGCACTTTACAAAATGACTGAAGTACTTTGCCTGTTAGCTTGTCAGAAGCAAAGGAAATGGGGCAGTGAAGCACATGCTGAGGTGGAGGAAAGCCAAAATCTGGGTTTGTGTGGGAGTAGGCTAAACCCTTTTATAGATTTGCTTAAGTGAGTAAGAGAAGACATTCCCCTCCTGTTAAGTCAAACAGTTCCAGATAGTAAAATGTACTTCAGAACTGTGAAGTGCAGAAGAAGTTTAAAGTTGCAAGGAATACAGGTAGATTTTTTTTTTTCCTTTAGAAACCTAGGAATAGTCTTCAATTAATTCTCCACTAATTTAATGTGCTACACCATATTTTCTGCACCTTTACACATAGCTGTGTACCATCTTATCTATTTTGTATTCCAGAAGAGATCCACAGTCATTCATGACAAGAAAGGACGCAACATACTATCTATTAAATATCCAGTAGTGATGGTGAGAATGTGCTGATCTGCCTTAAAGTTTTGTGTTCACTAGGGGTTTTAATTGCTGATGTAGTTGTATTGCTGCATCTTACCTGGTTTAAGACAGCTACCTTGGGTTTAAAAGCATGTTGAATATAGCCAAGGCTCATGTTCAAAACTAAATTATCTTTAACCCTTGTAAGAATAAAATAATAAAAAGTCCTCTCTGGCTAGGGGGACAACACAACTACTTCCAGTGATAACACAACCATTTCACAGACACTGCTTCAGTACCCTACTCTTCCATAGACTTCCCATGTGACCTTATCTAGGTTGCTTAGGTTACCTGTGCCTCAGATCCTCAGCCATAAAAGAGGAACAATAATATTTCTACCTATATGTTGCAAGGGTAAATGCATTATTTTTTTGTGCAAATATCTAGTTGGTCTAATAAAAGATATCACCTCTGCCACAAGTTTTGATTCCTTTTAAAATTGCAAGGTGCTCATGGGCATCACTTCTTACAGTTGTGCTGAAGATTATAAAGAAAGGGCCAGAGTCCTTACTACCTTGTGCCTCATGTCATAAGTTACTGAACCAAAAGGATATTTTGTTTATTTGTGACTGCATTAGCCTTGAGGCAATGGAGTCCAGGACATGGGGACTCACAATAAAATCAGAATATAAATGTGAGAAAGAAGGGATTGTATTCTATAAGCAATCTAAGTCAATACAACAGGATCAATGTTGTTGTCATTGGGGGGGGGCTGTGTGTGTGTGTGTGTGTGTGTGTGTGTGTGTGTGTGTGTGTGTGTGTGTGTGTGTGTGTGTGTGTGTGTGTGTGTGTGTGTGTATATAAACCAATGCAAAAGCTGTCACGTGTATCTATATTTATAGAAAATTCTGAAATACAGTTTTAGATTTGAGAAATAGCATACAATTTTACATGCATAGTGTCTATGCAGAAAGACCAGAGTTAAGCAAAATGCACAGCCTTAAGTATGGCACTTCCTAGGGCCTGACTGATCATGTGACTTTAATATTCCCCTGTTTTGTATGGAACATATTTCTTTTCTGCATTCTAAAAACATGCATCTTCAGATAAAAATGTGAAAACTGAAGTTTGTTCTCTTCTGTTAACCTAGTACAGAATTTATACCAAAACGTATTGTGGAGGTCAAGCATGCAACTGAACTGAATTTTTCTATTTCTTAATAACCGCACACACGCACACACACACACACGTTGAATAAATATAACAATACAGAAGCACTGAGGTGACCACAACAAGGACCCCTTAGAACAGATTAAAAACTTAATCCCAAATATGTTTCTACTTTTGCTTATATTTATTTTTCCTCGCTTTGAGAAAAATGGCAGAAGACTTGATGTGGCTGAGCAGTTTATTGCTTACGTTGTCCAAAGACGTGGAATCTATACAGTCTTGCTAAGTAATAGCACAACTTGCTTTGGTATTGGCAGAATTGAGACTACCCGTATCTCCTCTGAATTAAGAAACGGGATTATTTTTCCCGCTATGTGGAGTTAACTGGATTTATTTACTACACCCAAAGATCCCATTTATTTTATACAGCTGTATAGCACCTAGTGCAGTGCATGCTGTGATGATTGCTTATAATAGTATTTACTTGTCCAAAAACCTGGTTCTTCTGGGGACTTCTGTTTGAACTTTACATGTGATTTATAAAGGATGGCTATAGCAAGACACTGAAGTGCAGGTGTTAGCTTTTTTCAGATAGGACTTGATTTTTTTCATACCAGAAGGCTGATTTTCATAGCAGCAATGTAATGAACAAGAAAAAAATGTGAGAAGAAATTTCTTTAAGACTCTGCTATTTATAGCTTCCTCCTATTGAGAAGCTTCCTGGTGAAGTTGAAAAGCCCTAGGAAATGAGTCAGTCAGTGTGGCTATGTAGATATGTAAATTAAGACATCTCCCAGTAGATGATTACAGTACTAATAAGGATTCCACTGGAATTGTCTGGGAGAGACCTCAGGAGGTAACGAACTATAGGATTAGCAGCTTTGTTACGAGGGTCCCTTTTTTCCAATGGATAATGAAATTGTGACCATATGAGTGAGGTTTAATGCAGATTAAGTCAGTGACCCAGGCTGAACAAGAGTGGTTGAAACCAGTAAAATGTATTAATACAATTCTTCAAAAAAAGCTTATCTTTGCCCTCTCCCCAGTGTGGGGTAATTAATCAGCTTTGATGAAGACCTAGGAAATCCTCTTCTGAAAATAAGCCGAGCATTTTGGAAGCAGGAGTACAAATGAGTTACAGCCAGATTCTGCCTCCTTTGACGTCCAGAATAAATACCTACTCCACATGGATGAAGGCATCAGAATATGACTTCAAATAACCTCAGATTTGTATATATTAGGGTATGCTATCTGTTTATTTTGAAATCCGTAATTCTCACCGTGAGATCGTTTCAACCAACTGATCTCTAAAGCCAATCTACATCATGTAAATCAGCTCCCTAGCTGTAGTCCTCTTCCCTCTCTCCATTTATGTGTAAGTGACTTGAGATAAACTGTAGTAGATCAAGCAGTGTATTTTATTATCTATTGTCCCTTTCCCTCCTTTATACTTCTCTGACATAAACTACAAAATAAGGTCTAAAATACTGAAATTACTAACAGTCATCAAGGTTTTATGTGTAGCCATACAATCATAAGAGTAATGAAATCAGGAGTCTGCTGTAGTTATTAATAAATTAAAGATACCACAAGTCATATTTTAATTCACAAACGTCCGGTAACAGCAATACTGTAAGAGAAATATTATTTCATAAAATCACCATTGTTTAGGGGCTAGAAAATATTTGGTTAAAATCTCTTGGGGCAAGCTTTAACTACCCTTTCAGTCTTAAATTTGAAATAATTCCTTCACTACAATTAAGTCAATAACTTCTGTAGAGTTGAATTCCTTCCCACATGGCTTGAACCAGGGACCAGTTTGTAATTTCTAGATTCCATCTAGAATTGGTTTTACCAAGTCAGACTCCCTTATTTTTCTGGCTAGGGATGGATATTACGCATAAACCGGCATAAGTGATCAGATACTGGTTGAAACCTGTAACATAACAGAAGTTCAGTGCACATAAACTTATTACAAAATGGCCAAAACCAGTTTAAGACAACCCTGAATGGTTGCAATATCAGACTTAACTGATTTAGGTGAAATCAGTTTATTGAACTTCTGTCCCAGACCCCTTCCAGATTCACGTTAACTCAGTCCCCCAGCATCCCAGGATGCTTTGCACCTCCCCGGCAACCCCCTGCTTCCACCCTTGCAGGGTGGGTGAGCTAGCCTTAGCCCAAGCTGTCTGCTCCAGCTGAGCAGGGTGGTGCACTCTAGCAGCCCCCAGCTTCTGGCCTTGGCCACCGCAGGCAGGTGGCTGCATTTCTGGAATCAAAAGTGAATGTCTGTTCACTTCCTTATCAGTTCACTCTACACGGCTTAGACTAACCTGTGAAGACTTAACTGATTCAGCCTTGGGCTTTTTGACTGTCTGTACTTCTGTGTGGTTTCAATTAATGGCAGGAGTTTCCTTTATGCAATATTGCGTTCCTAGCACAAGATGGTGCTGCATAAATCTGTAAATACTCACACTCAACCCACACCAGCTTCCAGCCTCCTCAGATAACCCCTAATGGAGACCCAAAGTCTTAAGGAAGGTACTGAGTGATCTCCTGTATTCAGAGAAAACTTAGCAAAAAGGATTAAACTCAGGTAAAAATAACTAAGCTTCTCCTATCAGAGATAATGGCAATTTAAAGGAGGGGGAAAGCAGCCACCTCGGCAGTGTATATAGCCTATAGCTGAGTTCGCCATCCCCGTTTTTCCCTTGAGACTTTACAAGTGACTCAGAGATTGCTTTTAACACAAGCAGCATAGATGGCTGAATTTATCCTTTTGCAGATCCATATGCTCTGTGCTAATTTACTGTCACATCAGTGCAAAACTTTTCCCCATAAAGTTTCCCACTGTGGCTAGCAGTGGGTGCAACTTCACAGCACGGTTACCTGGCTCTTAACCAGGTGTTATCTGGACTCTGTCTAGACAAAGTTCCCCAATGTGATGGCCACACAGGTTGACAGGAGTCCTATCTGCTGAAGAGCTCCTGTTGTTACTCTCTTGGTGGAAGCGATTCGGCTTTAATGATGGAATATTTCAGGGAAAAAGTTGATCATAAATGCAAAGAATACTGTCAAAATCAAGGTACTCTTCTTGTTAATGAAGGCAAGGTACTCTTCTTGTTAGTGGCATGTGATCTTTAGAAGGAAATGTTTTCTCGCATACAGCAAAGTAAAGCAGTTTTGGATCGCATACACATCTTTCGATCTGTGTGGATTCGCATTCCCTAATGAGATCTGAAATTTCCCAAGTTTCTGGTGATTTCACGTCCAAATGTCCTGCCCTGCCCTATGAACCCTGTGTTTCACTAAGTTTCAAATCAAAACCATAAGCAGCTTTGAATTTGTGTTAAACACAGCATCGCACCAAACCCTTTTTGTCACCGCCCTCTCCGGATTTGCAGCCTATTTTCAACAAAGGTCCATATGTGGTGAGATGTGTCAGGCTTTGGGTTCACCAATGAATACTTTAATGAGACCTACGGCTACACCTCCTAATGATCTTTCTTTTTTGTTTCATTCTGGTAATCTGTTTCATGCAACAACAATTCTTTTCCTACTGCCTTATTGACTTGAATGGAGTTTCATTTAATGTAGGAGAGGGCACAGGGTGGATTTAAACTAGCATCAAACCCTGTAGAAAGAAAGCAGTGTTTGCATTTGTTGCTCTGTTTATAAATTATCCACAGAAAGGCATTGGATGGAATACGGGTTTCACAGGTGGCTTGATTCGCTCCTGCTACAATCCCAGGTCTTGTGGAGAAGGGCTCTGACCAGAAGTCATAATGAATAGGCTGTGAGGTAACTGCTCAATGAAACATTTTAGCATATTGTCTGAGCCTAATCACATAATTTAGCAGCCATTTAAAAAGCAGTAATCTCTTGAAAGGGAAATTTAGCCTTTTGCTTTTCAAAGGCCTGCTCTGTTTCACATACAGTAGTTGGTGGCAGGAAGGTCAGCATTACTTAGTAATTTCCTGGCATCTGTTAGGATGATGCATTAGCAAAGCCTGCTTTGTGTAACATATCACTCGAGAGAACAATTTTTGATGTTTTTGGTTCTTTGACAAGGGAAGGTTGTCTTTTGATTTTATTTTCTGCCGCTGGTTTTTTGAGCAGATGCATCCTGTAATTTACACACGGGATTTTTACCCAATAAAATTATACTTCCCCAGAACCTGAACATGAAGCCCTGTTTATCTAAATTCCACCTGCACTGCCAGTTGTGTGATACTCCTTTTTTTTAAAATTTTTTTATAACTTGTTTTAAACCCAAAATGAACATTGCTGTGCCTCCAGGCCACAGTCGGGATGTATGGTGCTATGCGGTGCTGAGTACAGTACAAACAGGTAAGTACACATCACCTGTTCTAGAGAGAGGGAGGAAACATGTGCGGTGAACCATATTTTTAGCAGTCAGGTAGGGTGTCCTCCTGCTGTTCTCCTGGCTGATTTTGGAGTTGAGTCTAGCTTCAGTGGAGCTGTGCTGATTTAACAGATAAGGATCTGCCCCCTTTAGTAGGCGGTGACAGACGGCCAAAGTTGTGCATCATTTACCCTCATACTGTCCCTGGCTGAGATCTCATTTTGTTTGCAGATGGAAAGACACCCTGACTTTTGCCTCAGCTTTTGACAGATGCTAGAGAGGCTGTATAGGGGCGTCTGACTGTGGGGGAGAGGATGGCAGGGATCCCATCACGATTAAGCTCTGTGAGTCACACTGATAGCGTTGGAAGCAGCTGGCTCAGTTTAGTAAATTTTAACACATTTTTTTCCCTCTCACTACAATACAGTACAAGTTAAACAAGTCAGCACTGTTCCCATAAAATCCTTGCGGTTGGACCACAACAGGCATACCCGGTGATTTTTTAAATGAGCATATGCCATGTGGTTGGAACTCGAAAACTGCCCGAGGTAGACCTGGGAAGGCACTGAACCACTCCAGCAGCACATTTGCTAGCAAGCTTTAGCTTGGCAAGGGAGGAGGCATGGAGCTCCAACAATCGTCAGCCC
>NW_017728997.1:7890950-7914844 GCF_001723915.1 Gavialis gangeticus
CATTTGCTAGCAAGCTTTAGCTTGGCAAGGGAGGAGGCATGGAGCTCCAACAATAGTCAGCCCATAGCCGAGCTATTTATGCTAGATCTGAAGGTACAAAAGAGCATAGAAAGAAAGTGTGGAATGTAATCGGTGCCGTGGCTAGGGGGTGAGTGGGGTGACCGCACTGAAGCAAGGGGGTGCCAATAGATTCTGCCCAGTTGGGGTGGGGCACGAGACAGAGTCATGAGCAGCTCATTTGGGAGGGCCCAGGGATGGGGTGGGCAGCTCCTGCCACTGTATGCACTCCCAGGCAAGCTGGGGGGGAGTACCCCCTGGATCTGTGCACGAGGCGAGGGCAGGCTTCCCCTGCGGGCTTTGCCCCAGGTGCCAAACTTCATTGCTATGGCACTGAACGTAATATGCCATCAGTCACTGTACAGGTGTAACGGTATTGATAAGTAGAATGCCTCAATGCCAAAATCTGTCCAGAGGTATGTGTTCTTTACGCTATGTGAGAATATAACTAAAAGTGGGGATTTCCTTTATTATGTTCCCATTAGCGCTTATATACATAGTTATTATGACCCTGTGTTGAGTTGCTATTGGGATGCATGCAAATTGCTCTTGGATTCATCTCTAAGGGGCATGCTCTTCAAAGGTATTTAATAAACAGTTACTGTAAAAGGTTGTTAAGTAGTTTGATGAAGCATTAACTGTTCACTTTATGGCTTCTTTATTTGGACTGGTCACAGTCTAAGATGACAGCAGGCTGGTGTTTTTTATTGTCTGCTTGCCTAATTTGTTTACAATGGGAGTAGTCAAGTTAATTCCATCACTATAAAGGCAGTTTTGCTAGCAATCACAGGAAAGAGCTCTAATTCTTCCCCTTAATTGCTCAGATCCTGCTGGAAAAAAGCACTGGCAATCTAAGTATCTTATTATACCAGCACTGGATGTCCTCATATTAGTGTTACCAAGTGCTAATAACCAATCTGACTTCCAGTGGATTCCATTCCTAATTTTGGGATAACGGTAACAATAAAATCCTAGTAAACAACACTTCCCCCCCACCCCCTGCCGATTCAAAAATCTACATACAATTTTGTAAACTTAAGTAATTAAACATTATGTGCAAGTAGATAGGAGTGTAATTACTATTCCCACTATGACATTAAATGACACACCCAAACTCATAGAAAAAAGTAAGTGGTAAATCTGGGAGTAAAACCAAGCAATCTGGACTCTACATGCCAGCATAAAACTATTTATCTCAGTCCTTGATGTTTTCAATTTCATAGGTGCAAATCATGTTTATACTAGTGCAATTTTTTTCAGTGACCAAACACAAGGCAACATTTTGTATTCATGTCCTCTGAAAGAATAAGTTTTGGTTTTCCACAAAAATCATCTTTTTTCAAGATGATTTTTAATGATACACCTTATTTCATTGTGATTTATTACTTTGTTAAGAATGGGTTGTTCTATAGTGAATCTCAAGCAGGACAAATATGGGTGATACCGAAAGGTTGGTTGTTTTCTTCATTCAGATTAGTTTCTAATTCGAACTAGGCATTGAATGTTGGGTCTGGCCAATGGGTAAACTACAAAAACCAAAGTTCAAACCTTTATCAGGCCTCACTGCCAAAATCTTGCCCTGGGTATAGAAGAATCTTACCCAAGCCAAGCTAAACAAGAGGAGACATAATCTAATCAGATCTTATATTCGGTCTCAAAAAACAGAGGCTGTCAAACACCACCAAACTTTTAGGAAAGTTACTGCTTATGGGTGGCTGTTGTTTTCCAGTATGCGAGAGTCAAGTGGGCTTCACAGAAATTAGAAATTTAGTGATAAAATGATTCAAGCTAATGCTTCTCTGAACATAAGAGTATTAGGAGAGTTGGCAGTGCTATTGGTAATGTTGCTAAAAGGCGGCTACTTTTTCTAACAATATTACTTTGAATAACTCCTCGGAGCTATTTTTCCTTTGCTAGTAACTTGATGATAGTCTCCTATGTCATGCTAACCAACAGTCTGAATGGCAATATGTCAATATATGATTAAATGAGTGATGCTGCAGTCAAGTAAGCAGTACATGCTGAGCAACAGAGGGTCAAAATAGGTGTGCCAATACAGCTGTTTTGATTTGGCAAAATATCACAGATTGCTAGAACTGGAAAGGACCTCAAGGATTATCTAGTCTTGGCCCCTTCATGGACGCAGTATTCACTGTTTCTTAGTTGTTAAGAGTCTGGTTTTGCAGACACTGTCCTCAACCACACATAAATTTGAAGCTGAAAAATTAGACCTTTACCCTTTTCATCTGCCTCCTGACAGACTATCCTTCCTTGTGTTGCTGATAGATGTAGGGAGGGACTACACCAGCAAACATGCCAGCATTGACAGCACAGACAATGCACTAATTTCTGACCCAGTTTATTCACCAACACACAGTTTAATTCAGTATCCAAGGCAAAGTCTTATCACATTTCCCCCTCTTTAGGCCTCTAGGTACACATGCTTATCTTCACTACCATGAATAGTGCAATTGAAATTAATGGAGCGACATATAGGATCAAAAAATTAGTGTGTATGTGCGTGGCAGGATTAGAGAAGTATTTTTTTTTAATGATACACAATGTCTTTCTTTTATTACTCGTGAATGGGTAGTGCATATACTTGAGGGGCATAGTTGTAAAACTGGCCCTAAGCTTGGGCTTACAAAAGTGTATGCATCTCTGATTTACTTAGTCTGCAAGGTGCATCTCTAGTCTGTCTTCTGTCTGCACAGGCTAGCCATTTTTCTTGTACAGGACCTCATAGTAATGAAGGCTTCTTTCTCAGCATAGGGGTTGGCTAAACGACCAAACCTTGGCCAAACTTTAACCATTTCATCTTTCTTTTTTTCTTCTGCAAATGACTACATAGTTATAGTGATCATTTTTCACGTATTTCCTTAAATTTTCTTTCTTTCTTGTGGACTGTGAAATCTCCCTCTCTTTAATAATGGTTTAGTCTTTCCAATGGTGGAGAGTGTTTACAATGCAAGTAGGAGGATGTTCTCTTGCCCTATTCACCCAGTTTTTCAGAAAATTGTCTCCTGCTAAACAACAGCAATAGCAAAGGTGTGCACTATATTCCACTATTCACCTCAGTAAGGTATTAACTTCAAAGCCTAGCTGCACCTATTTAAATGATAATAGCAACCTTTAAGGAAACCATTCAGCTGAAGCCAAGGCACTTTAAAAATGGTCTTAGTTTCACTTTTTTCCTAACCCCTATTTTTCCAGGCTGGCTCCTGACTACAACACTGTCTACGCTGGAAAGAAATAGGGGTTTTCCCTAACTCTTCATGCTAGGCAATTTCTCTTGTTTCAATTTTCCAGTTTTTCTTTCCTTATAGAAACTGCACAGTAGCACTTGGTTTGGGATCCAACAGTGTTTTATTTAAAGGAAAACTACAAAGGAAAGAACATCAGAGAAGTTCAGAAGCAATTAAGTTTGAAATTATAACACTGTAAAAACCTACCTGCACAACTGGGCACCTCACCTTGTTTAGCAAGGGAAAATATGTGTCTAATCAAACACTGCTTTGTTGTTCTGGGTGTATTTATCCCTCATATTCAATAATAAATATGCCTTTTTATCTCTGTGATTTATGGTTCCCAAATATGACAATGGTAATTAACAACACCTAAATGGGTATTTCTGGGTTTACTTATCTGTAATAAATGGCTACATTTCACAACTTAATTGGGACTGAATATAATCATTTCTTAGGTAGGCAATCTGTACAGGACATTATATAGGCTGATAATTATGACTAAAATGTCTTTGTCGGGATCAATTGCATATGACCTTCCTTACTTCTCTAAAAACTGGGTATGGACAGATGAACAAATCAGACCCAGCTGAGAGAAGAGGGACTTACAGCTGTTCTGTGACAATTGTTTCCTGGGCCTGCTGATATTTTGGTGTAAATGAAAGCTAGACCATGGTTACTTTACCATGAATGAGCCTCCACTTACTGGAGGAAGTTCACAGGGGACACACAGAACAGTTACCACAGAGCAACATTTCTCTTTCTCTCTCCCCCTCTCTTACTCTGTTTTAATGGGAAAGAATGGAAGGAGTCTTTATTGAGGTTGCTAACCTGAGGTAGGCAAAATGTTCAGATTAGATAAGCTTTTATCTAACGTAAGTAGCTTTTATCTTGAGGCAGCAACTTGAGATCAACACAATATATCCATCTACCTGGAGTCTATTCCATCTAGTTCTAGAAAGGTAAATAGTAAATACATCTTATGTCTGTAGCTTTCGCAATGCACCCTTTGACCCCAAATGAAGATACACTAAAGTCTTATTCCTGAAAAAAAAACAATCTTAGGTAGATACTATCTTATATTTTTTGTGTAGCTATGTGCTTGTTCTCCACCTGCTTTTTGGCTTAGAGTTGGCTCTATTTAAAGCATCGATTACATCCAAGTCTTTGAGGATGATGGGTTGCTACATAATCTAGGCACCATGTACTTTACTGCAAAGTGGATATAATTTTGTGCTAAGCCCCATTCCTTTTTTCCCAGCTTTCAGATGCTGTAGGTTAGACTCTGGCAGATTCAATCAACTTCAAAATCAAAGGGTTAATCATACCATATGAAAATAGATCATACAATCTCCTGTATGTTCCAGTGGTGCAATTAAGGCACTGTTGCTGCCCTGGTGGCCAGCTTGGATGGGGACAGAAAACATCTGCTACCAACACCTGTGTGATCATGCCAATGACATGGTAGTCACTAGAAGTTGCTGCTGCCCCAGGTGTTTGGCTGTGTTGTTATGTCTCTGCTACATTCCTTGGATTCTGATATGTATTTGGCAATAAAATGCATATATTACCAAATACAAACATACACACCCCTCATTCCAGAGGGCCTGGGGAAGGGCAGCAGGTCAGGGAGCGCACTGTTTGCGACCCAGGGTTTGCAGCTGGCCAGGCACTGTGGCCGGGGGTTGGGTGCTTTGTAGTCTTCCCACTCCCGGCCCGAGTGCCTGGTCAGATGCAAACCCCACCCTCCTGGTCAGAGAGTGCTCAAGCTGGCTGGGTGCTGAGGGAGCGGGGAGGTTTGCAGCCAGCCGGGCACTTGGGCCATGAGAGGGTTTGCAGCCTCCCCATTCCTGGCTGGAGTGCTCAGCCTGCTGCAAACCCCTGCCACTCCTGGCCAGCTGCAAACCTCCCCGCCTAGCCAGAGTGCCCAGCCAGGGATTGCCCAAGCTGGCTGGGGGCTGAGGGAGTGGGGAGGTTTGCAGCTGGCCAGGCAGTCCAGTTTGCAGCTGGTCAGGAGCAGCAGGGGTTTGCAGCCAGCCGAGCACTCCAGCCAGGAGCGGGGAGGCTGCAAACCCTCTCCAGGCCGGAGTACAAGGCTAGCTGCAAACCTCCCCACTCCCTCAGTCCCTAGCCAGCTTCCCCCCCAGCCATGCCTCACAACCCCCCATCCTCACTTACCTATAGGAAGAAGAGTGAGCTTGAAGTGCAAGCCTCCAGTAAGTGCAAGTATTGGGCCCTGCCTCTGGGGGCTGGATTGGGGCTTTCCTGCCCCTTTTGCAAAGAGCTGTTGTGGGCTAGAACTCTGCCAGCCTGCAGAGCTCTTTGCAAATGCAGGGAAATCCATGGATTTCTCTGCTAAAAGAGAAAATCCACGTTTTCTCTGCTAAAAACAGGAAATCCGTGGTTTTCTGTTTTTCTGTGGGAAACGGAAAACCCAGATCCCTATTTATGGCTCTGAAAGCCAATGAGTAAGCATATAAAGTAGGTATTTTTCTTAACTTGATCATCAATGAAAGGGTTAAGAATGTTGTCCTTCAAAACATCATTAGTGAGTTTCAGACCAAACAAGCCACCAACATGAGGCAGTTTGGACAAAGCCAAGGTTTGTTTTCCTGAGTGCTCTCTCAAGAAACAAAAAAGCGTATTGACTTCAGTTTGAAACAGTGGTAGAAGCTCTTGCAGGAGCACTTTGCATTCTTACTAACTTATGGCTTTGAATCTGTTACTGTCATGTTGTGCAATGGCTCCATTGGTATACTAGGTGGCTGCAAACTCAAAAAATAAAAGTACAGAAACAGCACATGTAACAGTATTGGCTGGGATGATGTAGTTGGGGGTTGTGCAGGGGTTGGACTAGACGTGACCTCCTGAGTTCCCTTCCGACCCTAATTTTCTATGATTCTAATGCAAGAAGATGGTTAGTAGTACAGATTTATTTTTAGACATACTCTTTTGGTGCTTTGTGAATTAATCCTACTTTAAATATTTTAATAAATTAAAATGTCATCGTTTCATGAGCCTGGTTACCCTGGTTTGTCAGTTTTTTGCATTAATTATTGTTGAATGGCATAAACAGCAGAGGTTTGGAAGTTCTGTGTGCTGATCACTCCTTGCCTCATCAGACCCCCAATCTGCAAGATGAGTCAAAACTGAAGAGCTGAAAAGGACAATGACTCATGCCATTAGTCCAAAGTAAATAAAAACCATTTTTCACTCTAACTAGTATTTGGTAAAACAAATCTTCATTTTCTTCTTAGCTGTTTCTGCCATGGTTGTCGTGAGTCTGAATCACGAGTGTTTTGCCAATACCCGTCAGGAAATATTTTACGAGTATGTGAACAAACACTAGTGTTTTAACTTGCAGCTTTGTCTTTTAACTAATGGTATGTTTTGACTGGAATATAACATAGGTAAGTCATATTTTAATAACATAAAAACTACAGACGTCTGCCTACTTGTCTCACAGAATAGTAGTAGTTTAACTAGTATTTAATCTTTTTGAGAAAGGGAAGTAAGGTAGAACTTATTCTAATGGTGAAAAGGTTAAAGCTTGAATGGCTGATCTACTGAGTTGACATCCTTTCTTAATTAGAATTGGGAGCCAGGTTTGAAATGCTTGTTGCAACCATACATTTAAACCCCAGCACCATTGCCTGAGGCCTTCATCCGTCTGAAGCAGATAAAGTGTTATCATGCAGTTTACTATGCTCAGTGTCTTTCATTTGAAATATAGCAGTAAAGGATCAGAAACAAACCAGATTCATGCTTCTCTTCTGCAACGGCATTGAAAAATGGGTAACTTCAAGAAATTGTTCAAATTTCATCAGATTTACAGTTTTTTCTTCTCCTTAAGTCAATAGTTGTAAAAAACTACCAGGCAAAGTTTAACCCTTCAATCCATATTTACAGTTTAATTTAGTACTTCAATATCCTCCAAATGTAATTGTTGGCTTGTGTTATCTAGCCAAGGAATATATTCAGTATAAGCACAGAAGCATGCATGCCTGCAGAGCAAATAGTCCCAATGGCCACTTTTATTTACAATATACTCCTTATTTCTAGCTCGAAGTACCACTGCACACTGCAAATATCGTAAAAAAAAATCTCCTTGCCTTGTTATGTTCTTGTTCTTTCACATAGCAACAGGGAAGCTTGGGGCCAACATATTTAATGTCATTAGTAAAAACTGTCATCTTTAGGTTCCCAAACTTGTTTATTACAGGAAGGCAGCTTCACGTATAGCTATATAGGGCAACGAAGACCTCTTGTGGCAATCTGGCTTAATTTTAGAATTATACTCTTCAAAGTCTGTTCCTACATCCTATGCTCAATGTTACATTGATTTTTTTTTTTTTTTTTTTGCAGCATCTAGAAATAGTTTATTAGCACAAAAAGTGAGTCATGAAGATTTTAATGAATAGGTGCACTAAGTTCACATTACTGCTATTAATGGTGGTTATAAGAACTGTTCAGTCAGTTTTTGTAGTTGCTCTGAAATAGCAATTTATCATAACTGAAACTTTTCATACTAATGGGCCAATTTCATTGGCACTGTCAACAGGAAATCTTTTCCAGGTGCCAAGTGAGAGAAACTCAAACAAATCCACCCCCAAATAGCCAATAGCCATGTGGTTCAAATATCCATTTGGCATATGGGAGACTGCTCTGCCATTTTCCAAAATGTAAGGTTATTTGCTATTAGGAAGAGGGTCTTTCTCAGTCTTTGCTTCTGAAGCCGATCCATTCGCTATAAATAATTAAACAGGCATTCAATTGGGTCTTCCAGATCCCAGTCAGTGACTAACACTACTTTGGTTAGGATGTCTGTGCTATTATAAAATGGTTTGACAGGTAGATCTAAAAGCAAGGTTTTTCAGCAGCCTAGAAAACTATTCCTTAATGACTCCTTTAATTAAACATGGAGGGCTTACCTTATATATTTAGATAAAATTGTACAAGTGTCAAACTATCTCATCAAAACCCAATCAAAAGATATATTGATCATGACAAGAGAGATGTACTAAGTGGCAGCTGTCCTTAATAGTATTAAAATATTGTATGATATTTTGACAATTTTATGATATGACATACTATGCCCTCTTTCTGCCACTACTCAAATGTCAAGAAATAGTGAAAAAAAAATTAGAGTAATATAGAATAAATTAAATGACACTTTTCCTTTTGAAACTTTCCTCCATCCTCACCTCAAAAACATTTTAGATTTTTCTTTCTTTCTTTCTTTTTTGGAATTTTCATGTCATACACAAATTTGAAAGTATTTTATTTTCTTTGCTATGAAAACCAAACTTTGAAAGGTCAGAATTTCCCAGTTAAATAGAAGTCAGGTTTTGAGCAGTACAAGTACAGGTGATAATGCTGTCTCCTGAGTTCTTGCAATCATCTGTAGAGCCAGTGCATCATCTGGCTCTTGATAGCTATTGCACTCTGACAGATTAAAAGAATACCACTTACTCTGGGCACGAACAGCAGCTAAATTTAAGGTGAAGCATCCCAATCAGTGGGAGCTGAAGACAGCAGGAGTTAAAGTAAGTTTTTCACAATGAAAACTTCAAAATTGTGATTCAAGTAGTAAAAATGAAATAGGATGAATTATATTGTCTCATACTTACTATCTTGGACAACTGAATGTTTCAATGGGTTTCAAGAAATATGTCCTTAGTCTAATCCTTGAACAAGAGCGAACAGTATAATTCCTCTGTTTTGACACGGATGGTTGAAAATATTCTTTAGGCTAGCAACAAAGGCCCTTAACAAACCTGAGAAGAAAATATTTCTCTATGCTTTTATCCTCAACTAAAATAGCTTTGACAATGAGACTCATTTCTCAAGCCAGAATAGTAAAAGCACTAATAGGTCTGATGCCTGATTATAATTGCAGTGTAATGGGTATTGAAAGACTTCAGTGTCATTCTGGGGTGAACTTGAAGCACTTTATTGTTGTCAGGCCAGTGTAGTATCTTTCTGACAGTCAACAAAGTGTAACTTGATTGACAGCAAATTGGAAATTGGACATAATTATTAGAGCTTTGAAAGATCAGACAAACCCAACTAAGAAGTAACATTTCCCATTTTCTATAAACAAACTAACCAACAAACAAAAAAGGCACACTCTGAAATTGCGAGACTTTGGAGACCGTAACCAATTCCATGCACTATAGACATTTGACATGTGTCTAGAAAAATGACATCAGTATGGGTCAGCAGTCATAGATATATCTTACCTTTCTTTTATTTAGTTATTTTTTTGAAGTTTAGCAATGGGATGTTAAAACAGCTCTCCCAAAAAATGTGCAGAGCTTTCTGTGAACACAAAAACATGTCATGTATAAACCCAGTGGAGAAATCTCCTGGGGAAAATACTTAATTGTTGTTAATTAGTTTGTGATTTAAATCTTTTTTTTTCTTGCCGTGTTTTCTAATCCTCAAGCATGGGGGGGAAATAGGTCCTGTTTCTGTTGTAATCAGTAGCAAAACTCCCATAGACTTCAGCAGAGCCAGGGTTTCAGCCATGAAGTATTACTTCTCTCATCTTTTGAAAGCTTTCAAGTGCTATGAATTTGCAAATTGTCTCAATGTTCTGTCAGAACAATTCCTGTGCTTTAAAGTTAAATATGTACATAAATGCTTCCCTAGATTGTTGTCTATATACAATATAGTACATACTGGGATCACTCTTTAGGTCACCAACAACTGCAATGCAATTACTATTGGAGTGGAATGTGGCAGCAAATATAATGGTTAACACTACACAGTACTTTAGGAAATGTATCATACAGCGGACAGCTATAAAGAGGAAACATTCAACTTGACTTTATAATTTACTTTGAGTATGTTTCACAAGACTACCTCCTGCTGCCTTCTATTTAGTCCTTACTCTGGGAAATGCCCATTAATGTCAATAGATGTTGAATTGACCAGGAATAAAACTTTAGTTAGGGTTTTGCCGAAGTAAGAGGTTTTCAGGTTGTGAGGTATGTTTTTTGGTTTTGTATCAAGACCCTCAAAGTATGTTATCCAAGTAAAGCAGCATGACTATTTTGGTTGGCTGAATATAATTACGCAAATGAAATTGGGTCCTAGCGCTAGGCTTGATAGCTCTACTCTTGTAAAAATTGCTCTGAGCTTTATTGTCCAGAAATAGCAAATTTTACATTCTGTTTAAAGGTGGGAGCTGTAGTAGTTTGGTTCCTCCTTGCTTTCTTTATTCTCTTCTAAGTCAGAAAAGAAAGAATCGCCTTTCTTCTCACCACTGTCATAATCTCTTGGACCATTTTTGGCCATTGATCAAAATAAAAAGTAAGCACCAATAGGAATGTTTTCTTTTGTGCATGCTCAGCTTAAGTGCACAGAATTCCTAATGTGCACATGGAAATTAGAGGCATATGTGCTTGACTAATTGTGTGTGAATGCAAATACCAAACCTGGTTAGATCTTGGAGGGTTTGTAAATCAAGGAAACTCAGTGTAGCACCATCATGGTACAGCAATGTTCTCTCTCTTTAAAAAAAAAAAATTAATGTTATTATAGACCTCTCCTTAAGTTTCATCTTTCCAAGTATATGTAAAGAATGATATGCGCTCTCTTGGACTGTTTCTTACTGGTCTTAGTGTAGCATAGCTTGATGTATTTTATACGTTAACATAAATGTGCAGCTGGGCATAGATTTCCTTTCATCTTGCTCATACCTAACTACCAGTTTCAGCCATAAGGGTCATGGGCACTCACTGGTGCATCTACACATGAGCTTTAATGTGCATTTGCCTATTTGAATGTGCATTAAAATGTCACTAAAATATCTGTGCTTTTTAGTTAATGCATATTAAGGCATGCTAATGTACATTTTTCTAGTACCTCACAATGCACAGATTTAATGCACATTAACTAAAGTGCATTAATATATGTGTAGATGCCTCCACTGTAACATAAAACAGGCTTCAGAGGGCTTTGAACAGAGGGCTCTGAGGAACTGGCTAAAAACCAGTCAAACTATTGTTGGATGAGTACAAAAGTCACCTTAGCATCTTCAGTCCTGAGTTGCAGTGACTGCTCCTCCAATGTTCTTGAGGATTTGGGTCTCAGAAGACATCAGCAGATATATATCATTCCAGATTAATGTTCTCCTGTCATCTACTTTGAAAGACACTTCAGAGAATTTCAGCCTAATAGTATCAGGGATGTCAAGATAAAAAGTAATGCCCAGATAGCCAAATCCTGCAGTTTTCACCCAGGTAAAATTCTTGTTTGGATAAAGGAAGCCAAGGAGGTAGAGAATCTGCCCCCCACTTAAAAAAATGTTATTTTAATGACTTCTTCATTGCATTGTTCAAGAAACCCTTTTATTAGGAATGCCTTAAAACTGGTCACAATTCAAAAGATGTAAAAATGTGCTGGACATTTCCCAATATTTAAATGCATTCTGTGACAGAAGGCTTGTAAATTTAAAAGGTCTTAGGTATTGTGAATGCTTGATTGGTTTGACAGTTTGACAGTGATTTATAAACTGAGGTTGCCTCAGAATGCTGTGCGGTCAGAGAAGACACCAAAGTTCAGGCACTGGATCATTCACCACTTGAACATAAAGGCACGTTCCAGACCTCTGCCTGGAAAGAACAAGTTTCTGTTCTTGAGCACATGAGAAGCCTGAACAATCAGTGGAAGTGCTTCTATTGCATCATGGGGTACATTAAAGCCAAAAACCTAGAATCCTTATACAGAATACCGCTCCAAAGCTGGACAGAGCTACATAAGTGAAGATAAGTGTCACTGATTTTACTGAAGTCAAGTCATTGAACATCAGAGACTTGACTTGAGCCACCTCAAAACCAGGGGTTTCTCTCTTTCCTATATTTTCCGTAGACCCTAAATCTGGGAGGGGGTAAAATAGTATGCTTTGGAATTTCTCTGGAATATATTTTAAAAACCTGGCACTGTCTATAGACAGTTCATTTTAAGATGGTACTAGTTGTGCTTTGTTTGCTACTAGTTCTCTCAAATAATTTTATTGTCAAAGTTGGTCTGCTTCATGGTCTCCTATTGGGATGGTAAAAAATCCTCGAAATAATTAACTGATGTGACTGAGCATGAAACATCACACCTGCAAAGTTTGTTAGCCATGACAATTTACAGTTGTTTCCATTACAGCTCTGTATATTACACGTTAAGCTTTATCATATTGCATTATTTAAAGTATAATTTTTCATGGCTAACAAACTTTGCAGGTGTGGCATTAAATGCTCAATTGCACTAGTTAATTATTCTCATGATTTTTAGCATCTTTAGAGGAGTCCCTAAAACTGACCAGAGGGGCAATAAAAGTATTTCATAGCAAAAGAAAAAAAAATCAAATATTTGTACATATGATATTAATCTCTGTAGTTTTCTGAAGAACAACATAATAAAACTGGAGGTACCCTGTATGTGTGGAAGAGTTTTCAGGTGTATGGTCATAAGCAATGACTTTTAGGTTAAATACAGACAGTCAAAAGCTTGAGGCTGAATTGATCTGGTCTTCACAGCGTCGTCTAAGATGCGTAGACTGAACTGATAAGCAAGTAAACAGCTGTTTGCTTTTGATTCTGGAAATACAGCCACATGCCTGCAGTGGCCCAGATCAGAAGCTGGGCAGTGCTAGAGCATGCCTCCCTGCTCGACTGGAACAGACACCTTGGGCCAAGTCTAGCCTGCCCACCCTGTGAGAGCCAGAGGAGGTTGCAGGGACATGCTAAGCATCCTGGGATGCTTGGGACTGTGAGTCAACTTGAATCTGGAGAGGATTTGGAACCAAAGTTCAATAAACCAAGTTAACCTAAATTAGTGAAGTCTGATACTACATCTATATGGGTTTATCTTAAACCAATTTTAGCCATTTTGAAAGCGGTTTATACATACTGAATGTTTGTTGTGTTACAGATTTGAACCGTTTTCCTATCACTTATATCAGTTTATGTATAACTTCTGTCCCTAGCCTTAGTGGGAAGAGGTCTCAATACATCTGGAGCACGTCGAATGATATTCTGACCTCTGCTCGTTCCATTGGTATGACTGTACACAGATATAACTTTTTGACCCATTTGGACATAAAATTACTGCAACTATCCATGGGATTGTGATACTATATGGAAATATGGGCATATAGTTCCATGAAGATTTTAGCTTGTTAATCTCAGGCTTCTTAAAATAAGGTTGGGCCAATGGTGTTGGATATTTTCAAGAGTATAGTCTTCTACCTGTAGATGTAGCAACACTTTACAAAGTTAAGTGTCTAGCTACGCCAGTGTTTTTCAGCCTGGGAAACTGAGATGCCAGAAAGAGCCAATTTTTCTTCTTAATGGCATTGATTTTCAAACTTCATTTCCTCAAGTTGGGCTTCGGCCTGAAATGACTCACTTCAGGCCACAAACAACAGGCTGCTGGTCCATGCAGAAAAAGAGCCAGGGTACTTTGATTTTTATGTAATTCCCTATCCACAAAGTGCAAGAATCCAAAACAGCACTTTAATTAATACAGCAGATTACATTTTTAGATGCTCCCAATGACTAATATATGCAAGCCTTAGTGATAGTACTGGAAATCACTGATTTTAATGTTAAGTAGTATGGAGAAGGTCATTTGAATTCTACCATATGTATGATGTTTTATGTTTGCATGCTCATTTCTGCTGCCTGACACATTACTTACTTATACATTAGGCTAATGTAGAACAATATTAATGAGGAAACCAAGGTGTAATGTTCTTGCAAGAATGCTGACAGAAGTGAGTCTGAGTTTTAAAAGGGGATTGCTTGCTTTAGCATTATCTCTATTGCAGTTAAACATGCTCTACATTTTCTGGGCAAATATCACTTAGAATTAATTGAATGGAAAGAAGGATGTTCCAAAATGCATCTTTACAGTTGGTGAAGTATGACTTTTTAATCAAACTGAGTTATTGTAAATATAAATTAGCTCTTGTTCTTCCTGCTGACTTGAAAATAGAGAACAGTGAACCCTTTGAGGTTCAAGCCTTTTCTTCCTGAGTCTGCAGTTTCAAACCTTCTAGATGCTTGACTGTTCTGGTAGGACAAGTTATATAATGACCATCACATGGCTGCACAGACATATCTTTGTGCGTGGAATGATTTTCAGGTGTCAGGCATTTATCTTGATTCTCCAAATTCCTACTGTGTCTTCCTAAAAGAAAATGCAGGAATAATTTTGCATCTCATATCAGTTTAATGACTATTTCTGATGGTTACATTCTTTATTCACAATGAGTAACCATGTACTTTGTATAATAAATGACCTTATTTTCTCTTTAAGAAAAGCAAAACAGAAAAAGAATAGAAATAAAGTCACTACCTGAGAGTGACTCTTCCATTTGTATTTCCCGAATACTGGCCTGCTTTTTAAAGATTTGTCATGCTTTAAACTTTCATTGAGGTCAATTTGGTATGTATGGGTTCAGCATATAAGAAAATTAGATGATAATAAACTGCACTGAACTCTGCCTATCAAATTGGCACAGGTGCAAGATACAGGAATCACAGATGCTTAGCCAGTTGTTCTCAAAATTGTATAATATATGTCAGCGGCAGAGTGGAAGCTGGACTCCAAAACATTGTAAGCAGCCCTGGAATGATTCCTCCTGACAAAGGAAAGTGTCCCAAATAGGGAGGTGGCTGAATTACATACATACATCTAAATTACTCAATCTGATATCACAAAACATATTCCCAAGGCTTTTGAAAACTGTGGTCTAATGTAGATAAAGAGAACTTGTGAAGAGATCTGAAGATATATCAGACAGATGAGACCTTTAACTTCAACATAGCTTCATACTTCATACTGTCATACTTTAAATATCCATGCACATTTCTTTTAGTTTGTTTTTTGCTGGTTGCATACACTTAAAAGGAAATAATAAAGGTTTTAAATAGGTTGCCAATAAATTCATAGAGCTCACAAGCTGTCAAAATGAATATTACTAAACAATTTTTTTTAAGTAAGTGAATGATATGCATTTGAAACTTGGACTTTTGTCTTTATTATCGTATAACCCTTCTGCCAGGCACAGGTTGGCAGACAGAAGGGCCAAGTTCACATTTCAGGGTACTCAGTGAGTTATACCAGTGTCTCAAGCCCCCACCCAGTAACTGGGAACACTAAATTTGACTGGGATGTCCCACTCAGACAAATCCTCATTCTCGTAAGCAGTATAGACCAACAAATGCAAATTTATTACCAAAGCACAAACAAGAAAACAAATAAAAGAACAAAACCTTAAACACATTATAAGTATTATCTCCACAACTACAGTTTGTAGGTTGAACACCTTTAGAGAGACTTCACTCCAGCCCCAGCCAGTCTGGGACTTGGGACTCCCCAAAAGGTTAGTTCCAGGGTCCGTGCCAGAGCTGTTGAAAGACTGGGGTTCACCGCACATCCGGAAGCTGCTTGTGGCCAGTGGCTTGGCTGTGGTGCAAAGGGGCACTCGCTGCTCCTGGAGAAGTGGTAAAGTGCTGATAGTTGTTCCCATTGAGAGGCTGTGTCATGGGGGTGACTATAGCTCCAGCCAACACACACAAACCCCTACGCTTCTGCCCTGCTGAAACAAAACCTGCAGGACAAACTCAAAAGGTTGATTACTGGCTACAGCTGGCCTCAACCACACAGCTTGGCTGGAGCCAAGGACCATCAAAAGAAATGAATGGGGAAAGCCTCTTTATTTACAGAAGTTTTTTTTATAGATGGTTTAAGGATGATGTTTTATGCAGGTTAATATTCCTTGACATGAATACACAAAGTCCGTAGCTTACTATTTGGTGCTCCCAGTACTGAGGTGTTACCAAAATACATGAGATCAATTATAAATTTGAGGAAACTGCTTACCTAGACCAAATTCTGCATATTCTGTAATATATCTTGTAAACAGAGGTGTTTTGTTCTTTAAACCAGGGAGTTTTGCTAACTTTTTAGGTAAAAGCATTTTCTTTCTGTTTAAACAGGAAACTGGGAGTCGAGATCTATGGGTTCTTTTCTCTCTCATCCAGTGATGGACTTTGTAACCCAGGGCAAGGCACATAATCATTCTGTGCTTACCCATCTGTAAAGCTGTATGTTACTGTGCTGAGACTTTGGACTGCAGGATAGTTTTCTAGGTTAAAAGATCTTCATAAGCAAGATGGCCCCCCTGTAGTTAATAGGCATTTGCCTGAGGACCCCATTCTACCAAACTTGCGTGGGAGCCTTTTTAAACGATTTAATTGAAGAGCTTTTCTTAGGGATGACTGTGTATATGTATGTATAAATGTATAATTTAATATAGGAAAAAGATGTGAAATTTCAGGTTAATGAAGAACTGAAAAAGGACATCTTCATTTTGGTTTGTTTTTTTTTTTAATGCCTAGTTCTTCTTCCTAGAAGTCAGGAGTTAATTGACCTAGTGGAGAAGTCAAACCACAATGAACTGATTGGCAATGATCTACAAACTGCTCAACAATAATTAGCTGGTGTGCAATGGCTGCTTCTTACTGCTTTGATCTCACTCATCTTGCTGTTATCTTATGTTCGCCCCATCTGTTTGTTGTTATCTTCAGTTTGTTTCTGTTTGTCTTGCTAGACAATAAGAGGTGTGAAAAGTTTTTGAGCATGTGTGCGATCCTGAGCATGTGGAGCCCCTAAACTGTGACTTCCTGTTACATTTTACGGGCTCCCATGATTTGTATCACAAGTCTTACAATAGCAGCTTCTTTCCATGAGCCCCAAGTATTAGAATCATGTTGTTGGTGTTGGCTCTGGATTTAGGACCCGAAGGCCTTGTTTTAGAGGGGGACCCAACCTCAGACCGACCACAACCTTTCCATTCAATAAAAGGCAAATTTATTAATACGCAATGACAACAGAAAAGAAGCAATACAAACAATCAGGCAATTCTATATATCTACCAAATCCCAGGGCTGTCATTGGAGTCTAAGTGCATCTGTCCAGGATGTAGTCTTCACTCTGAGCCTCTCTCTCTTGGGTGTCAGATGTCCAGCAGTCTGGAGGTGAGATGCCAAGACCCACTTCCCTCCTCCAGTGGATAAGAAGGGCTGGTAATGTGTCCTCCATCCACGGTTGCCTCAGGGACCTTTCCCAGGAGACAGGGATGAGAACTCCTCTCAGGGAAGAAAAGGAGGGATGGATGGGACAAAGGGAGGGATGAGGAGGAACAGGGAGGGATGGAAAGGAAGGCTATGTGGACGTGTGACCACACAGAGGAACCAACCAGAGATAGCCACATATGAAGAGTCATCAGGACAGAAGGAGAATACAAAAGCAGAGACTTGAGAATACAAATCATGGGAGCCCGTAAAATGTAACAGGAAGTCACAGTTTAGGGGCTCCACATGCTCAGGATCGCACACATGCTCAAAAACTTTTCACACCTCTTATTGTCTAGTCACATAGCCTTCCAGGCCTTCTCCTAATTTGGTCTGTTCCCCAAAAACCAGGACTCAGCCCCCACCTGCTGCCCTGGGGCCTTGTAGTTGGGGTCACTTGCCTTGTGTTATGGGCAGTATGGTACATACTTCCTTGGTTTCCAGGCTGTTTTCTAGACTATGAGTCCTTGTTGTGTTGGACAACGTGTGTGTCTTCAGGGCTTTGAGAAACGTGTGTGTGAGACCCAACCATTATAATGTATATCTCTATACCTACAAGCCAATTCTCAAAAAACAAACCTTTATACCATTTCGAAGCCAACAATTATGAGAACCTGAGCTTTAATTTACAAAATAGATTTCCTAGACTTCATGGCTATGAGAGCAAACTCCAGAACGTGACTCAAAGGTGAAAAAGCAGATGGCAAGTGAGAAAAGAACCCAAAACGGATCTTTAAAAAAATCTGGAGGGCCTGAATCATACTTTTTTTTCTATTTGGGACGTACAGTACTGAGCTAAGAGGTAGTATAACTCATATGGATTCCTTCTTATGTTATGCTTGCTTTTTGCCATGTAATGATGGTGGTGTGCATTTTCTTTGGCTACTCAATGAATAAATAACCTCTTAACCTACATAGAAGTATTCAAGTGAGATAGCTCTCTCTTTATGAGATCTTGATTGTGAGAACTTATTTCAGATATGTCAATCTGTTCTTCACCTCTGTTGAGTCTATGGTCATAAAATATGTAAAGGATGCAGAATATTGTCTTAATTAATGCATGGATGGAGACTGTTATCTCATTTCAAGAATTGTTGCCGCTGTTTCTTTTGATTTCCCTTCCTCTTTTTATTCACCCTCCTGGTACAGTGAGTCTTAGCTTGCCAATGTTTTATCAGCAACTGGCAAATCATAAATGTTGAATCACAGTCCTTTTAACATTCTCGTCAGTGGAAATCACATTATTCAAGTCTCTTGCAAACAAAGAAACGTTTTAAACAGCTTTGTTTTCTCATTTTCAAATTCCTATTCTATGATGAAGGTAGAAAAACTTGGAGAAACTTTGGGTGAAAGGTGTGAAGATTGGGTGGGTGGGTTAGTCTGGGCTGATGTCATATCACATGGTATAGTGACAAAGTAGCAGGACACAATGTTTACTAAAAACAAAAATGTCTGTCTTTTTCCAGGAAAAGCACTGTCATCTCTTGGGTGCTGACTCAGACCATATGAGATAAATGTAATAAAAATAATTTAGTGTTTCTGTAGGTATTTTCAAGTGACACAATGCATGAACTTTTAAGACAAATACTGGTATTATCATTTAAAAACTACAGAATTAGATTGCCAAGTTCAAAATACAAAGGTAGACAATGGAATACAAAACACACAGTCTACCCTGTATCCATATACTGCCTCCTGCCTAACATCACACAGGGCATTAACAATGGGAGCTATATGCAGACACCATTGTAATGATTGCTGGGTTCAATAAACACAGGTATACACAAATGAGAATAAGAGTGTGCTTTTTAATTTATGGACCTATATGCAGTGTCTGCAGATCTAGCTGTTTCTTGACAGACCATCTCCCAGTTCTTAACTCCCTCAGTTTCCTGTTAGGGAGCTTCTATAAATTATAACATCTTTCACTGCAGCCATTACTTGGCAGATAGAAAGCAATGATAGTTTTAATTGTGGCTAATTAAAAAGGAGTAAAGATGATTTCACCAATAAATGCAATGTGTAGAGGTTGGTGTTCAACTTGTTGCATGGGGCTGAAGCTGCACAGATTGTATTAATGCTACTAGGAGTGTCACACACAAAGCCCCCGCCCCCCCCAATGTTTAAAGTATAGATGATACGCTTAAATATTTTTCTTCTTTTGAATAGAGCTGAAACATAAGGAGAACAAATGTAGCCAGCGTAGCAGCCAATGCAGAATGTGCAACTACATAAAGAACAATTTATTTCCTAATAGCTAAAAGGACAGATCAGACAACTCTGAATAGAGGGGTATTTGGAGACTTGGGGGAGAATACAGACATTGTATGTTCCTTAAGTGCTTCAGGTACAATCTCTATATAAGTCACAGGTCAGACAACTGGCATTAAAGGTGTGATCTACTGATAGTGATGAGAGTCTTGGCTTCATTTGGGCTTAACCTTGGGTCCTAGGCTCATTATCTATTAATTCAGAATACTGACCTATCCTAAACTACATAACAATGTCACCTACACCATTTATATATAATTGCTCTGTCATCGAAGTACTTCCAGAAGTGGCACAACTAATACCAAGAGGCCAACTGTACGAGAAAGGCAGAACTCCTGAGGATTGCTATGAAGACATAAATCCTCACATCTGAAAAGGAATAAGAAAGAAGAGTGCAGCAACCTGCAGATACCTATAGGTTGGCACACAAGGGCTGCAGCTAGATGAGATGCTGGCTGCTCAGTGGCTCATTACTGCTGCTCAGTAACTCATTACTATTGCACAGCAGCATCATGTGGCGCAAAGTGTAACATGCATGCAAATACTAAATGTGTATGCAAGTATTAAATGGCTGTGCAGTAACAACTGCACAGTCAGCATCTTGTGTAGACACAGCCAAGTTGTAGTGAGGATGGTTTGCAAGGAGACACCAGGAAGCTCAATGTGTTTGGAGAATTTTGAAATGGCTCTGAACATGCACTGCACCTCATGGCTGTAGGCAGCAGCACCAAGCACATGCCTCTTCCAGTAAAGATCTGAGTTAGAGACCTTTCTTAGTGCACAGAGTCCTGTTCCTGAAAGATGGTGGCCGAAGATGAGAACCACAGAATCAAGTGTGTGATGTAAAGCATCACCCACACAACAAAGAGAGCAGGAAGCATGGAGGGACTCAGATCCCCTCCACATTTGGATTTCCAGTTAAAGAACCCGGTGGAAGTAATGAAAGCATGGGAGTAATGGAAAGAATACCTGACTTTGTCCAAATGAGGTAGTGGAAAAAGTATACCTTCATTTTCTCATGCTTCTCCACCATGGTCAGCTGCGTGTACAAAGGGCAGAGAAGTGAGTGCAATACTTTTACCTGAAGGACCCAATACATTAGAGCAGCTGATGAAGGCTTTTGATGAGTACTGTGACCTCATGAAAATGAGAAGGTGGAAAGGTACTGTTTTTGTACCTGGAATCTGGATCCAGAAGGAGGAATAGATGATTATGTTAAGGAAGCTGAAAACACTGTCATCCACATGTAATTTTGGGAACGTAACAGACTTCTGTGGTAGTGACAGAATTATTTGTGAGACATCTGATCCTAAGCTGAGGGAGAGATTATTGAGGGAGGTTGATCTGACTGGACAAGTGCTTCCAAGTTTCCCACGCAGTTGAATTATCTAAGGAAAGAAGCAAAACAATTGCTGGTGTTGAAAAGATACATGGGGTCAATTTAAAGGGACGCAGGAGGCAGAACGAAGAGGGGTTAACTGAGAATGCAGTCCCCAAGCTCCAGTGTTGGTACTACAGGAAACAGATGCAAGATAGAAGAAATACCCAGCTTATTTCTCTTGGTGTTGTTGCCACGCTGGGATGCAAGATAGTTTTCTTGCCCACAGCTCATGCATTTGCCCCTATAAGTCCAGAACACGTACAGTACAGGAGAACACTGACATTTTGGATAAAGAAGATGAGGGCCTTCTTCCATGACTTTAGCAGATGCAAATGCTGTAAACATACGTGCACTACAAGAAGAAAAAAGCTGCTAAACAAAACAGCCACCTGCTATATTTACAACTATGTTAGTGGAACAGCAACCCGCTTGATTCCTGCTTGATAATGGAGCCAGCTGCAATGTAATGCCTGCAGAACTTCTCAGCAGCAAATTCACACTGGAGAGAGATGAGCAGATACTGGTGATGTGCAATAAAACAACTGTACAACCAGGGGGTAAATACTGTCTGGAAATCGTAGTGGTCAACACTGAAGAACGCTGTCCATTGATAGGAAGCAAAGCAGCACAAGCCGTTCAGTGTTGCGCTGGGACCAGAGCTCAGTGCAACATTAGATTATCTTCCACGTGAAAAAGGAAGGACAAAGCACAGCGTGCTCTTGGGCAGATATTTTAAATGAGTACAAAGATGTATTCGAGGGCAACTTAGACCTACATGTACTGCTGAGCCACAGAGTACCACTAACCCTGATGGAGCTACTCAGAGGAACTAACAAGCCTAGCAGAAGAGGCATTATTAAACCAATGGAAATTAGACTGGATCAGCAGCCTGCTAGTAGTAAGAAAACCATTTGGCAACCTGAGGCTATATATAGATCCAAAACCTCTGAGTGAGGCCCATCTTCCAGAGTACACCACATGTGGCTCCATGGGACAGGAGTTTGAATCTATCGGTGTGCCACAATATGTTCGTATCTCCACAGGGAGTGTCCAGACTATACAGAAGAGCACAGACTCGGTATGAATCATACTCCAGGGGTGGCCAGGCCACAAGGAGTAAGTGCCCCAAGAGATCATCCCCCATACAACTTGTGTTTAAACCTCCAGGAACCTGCAGGTTGTTACAGCAAGTGTTTAGCTGAATGAATGATGAAGGTTGGCCACAGTACTTGTCATGAGGTACGGGCTCAAAACATCACTCTTTAGTTATGTATTTCCTGTTTCATTTTAGTAACTCAGGTGCCAGATGAAGTTGGATATCTTGCTGATGGTTGCAGTATACAGACTTTCATGAAAAAGAGGGAAAGGTATAATTTGCCACTGTACTGAAACCAATGGAGATTCGCTTGTGTGAAATTGAAGTCTCTGTGATGTTGAATCAAACACAGAGCTAGGCAGAAAGACAACTTTAGTTTAAAACAAAGAGATAGATCACGAAAAATCCAACTGCTATTACAGGAGCAGCTTCTAAAATTCACTCCTGCTTTCATTATTCCTCATAAATAATTTAGATTGTTTCAAAATCAGATCATGAGTTTACTTTCAACAACTCAGTGGATATACTGGTTTGATTTTGCTTTTGATAAGTAAAATCATAAATTATCCACTGGACTGTTAATGTCACATGGAACTAATCAGACACAAAATCATGCATGATATATTATAAGTCCTCAGCACTGGAATAATGTTAATTATAAGGAGTCTATTTATTATTAATGTGGAAATATGTAGTTCTGCCATATAACAGGAATTAATGGACTATAATTTTGAAGTGTTACTACCATGGTCTTTAGTGTTTCCTAATTATTCATACACTATTTATGCTTTAGGTAGGAAAGCTTATTGTATGTTCAAAATCACAAGCGTTTTATTACTGAAAATCACAAATGGAAGGTCAGAATGAAAGATCTAAGGACAGGATTAATTTATTTGAGATCATCTTTCATTATAGTTTGAAGAACATTCCAGGACAGTCATGTTATTGAAGCTAACAGATAGGAAGAGCAGGATTTGACTCATAACTGGCGTAATTCTTTTTTGTTATTATTGTGAGTAATAAAATCTCATGAAGACTCACCCTACTGTAATAGATGACCAAGGCTAAAAAATTGGGAGTGAAGTTGGAACATCACAGGTCTGTAGCACTGCTTAAAATTATGGAGCGATGGCCAGCACAATGAAACCTACTTAACATAATGGCTAAGTACAGACTGTCAAAAAGCCCAAGGCAGAATCAATCCAACCTTTGTGGGTTTCTCTAAGCTGTGAAAATTGGATCGTGAGCAAATGTAACGCTCGTTCACCCTTGGGGCAGGGGGGAGCAGGCAAATGCCTGCACTGGCCGGGCCAGAAGGTGGTGGGGAACACCTGCACACCGCTCAGCCTGCCAGCCGAGCCCAGCTGAGCAGGACCATCCCTGCTTGGCTGTCAGGTGCATGCCCTCAATTTCCTTTTGCTACCACAGACCCTCCCCTGCACTGAGCCTTAGCTTTCCAGAGCTGGTAGCCATGGTGGCCCCGGGGGGGCGGGGAGAACACCCCCCCCCCGCCCCAGCCATGGCTCCCCAGTTGGGGTCTACACCGTGTGGGGCAGACCCCACAGCCTGGCTTTCCTCCCAGCAGCTTAGCTGGGTGATCACCAAAGGCCTGCCCCTGCACCGCATCTGGCCTCTCAGCTGCAGGATGCAGGGGCAGAGCCCCCACCACAGACACACACCCCAGCCAAAGTGCCCCCCCACTC
>NW_017728997.1:7914959-7919742 GCF_001723915.1 Gavialis gangeticus
ACCCCCCCATTGGCTCCACTGCCTCCCACTGGCTGGGCTGGGGAGCAGGGGCTTTGCTGTCTCAACCCTATGACAGCCCCGGGGTGGGGCTGGCCAGGCTCAGCTGGAGCAGATATCAGGGCAGAGGCTAGCTCACCTACCCTATGGGGGGAGCGGTTTGTGGGGGAGGCACAAAGCATCCTGGGATGTCGGGGGACTGTGAAGTAACTTGAGTCAGGAGGGGATCTAAGACAGAAGTTCCATAACGGGTTTATCCTAAATCATTTAAGTCTGATACTACATCCGCCCAGGTTTATCTTAAACTGGTTTTGCCCATTTTCAAACTGGTCTGTGTGTGCTGAACATCTGTTCTGTTACAGGTTTAAATCAGTTTCCAGTCACTTATACCGGTTTATCTGTAACGTCTGTCTCTAGCCAAGAAGTAGTGTACTATCCACTTTTGCTTGAGAGCTCTTTTTTTGCTTATGACATGAGTAAGAAAATTAGAACAGGGTAGAAAATACTTTTGCAGTCAGTGAAAAAGTCAAGTGAAAAGATGAAAAGAAAAATCTTGAAATGGTCCAGGTCAACTTTGAAGTGCTTTTTAAAATGTTGAATATATAAAATGCCTTCAGAGAAAGGAGGGCTAAGCTATTTTGAGGCAGTTTTCATACACCCTTGGTTAAAATTACGCAAGTGGGTCATTACTACATACCAGTTGATACACAGCTCATAGCTGCTAATTTGGTCATCACCTTTAACACTTGGTATTGAATATGGAGGGACTTATCAAAGATGCAGAATATTCACAATTTCCATTGATTTCAGTTAGAATCGTGGATGCTCAGCACTTCTGAAAATCAGTCTCTCAAATTTATTTAGTTCCAGATACAAATATGTTTGGCACTGTTCCTTAAACACCACAGTGAATTTGGAAACCAAGAACAATAATATACCAAAGCAATTGAATTGGAAAGTGACTTCGCCTACATCTGACATTTGGGTCTGAATATGTGTTTTTCCTGCTCACAAACCACCTTCCCTGTTTAATTGTTCAGAAAAAAAAAACTATAGGGCTGCACTGAAAGCATCATTTCCCTTTAGGTCTCTACTTGTTTTGTTTTACCCCCAAGTATTACATGGGCAAATAATCATGGGCACGCACCGTATTTTAATATAGTTGTAGGCAACGTTGCAATGCCGGGTATAAGACTACACTGAATTCCAATGAATCTGCTGAATTCTTCCTGAGCGGAGTAGCTGAGCAGCACCTATATCAATAATAATAAAATTGCCAAGATGGTGGTGGAGCAGAATTTGCACCTATGTAGGACTCCTTCGGATGGTATGACCTGGCGTTCCTGACACGCTGAACAAAACTCCAGAAGCTCCAACTACAAAATGTTGTAAACAACCCAAAATGGATTAGCAGGGAAAATAAACCTTGGTGAAAGCAAAAGAGAAGGACATTGCCATTTACAAACGTCCAACAGAGCAATCTCTTCCCTGCTGCTTGGCCTCATGCCAGATACAGTAGTCCCCAAAATATGGTTCTTATAGTAGAATTACAGCTGCAATGCAGCAAATCTTGGAGAAATGTTTGCCAAAAACAAGCAAGCAAAAATGTTTGAATGCCCAAACAAGGGAGTAATAAGAAACAGCAAAATTGAAAAGCGGGGTGGTGGGGAGGAGGGGAGTAAATTGCTACCAAGCTCTTGTAAGGCGTGTGTCCAGCAAAACTTAACAGAGACTCCAAGTATCCCTTAAAAGTTAGGGATACTGGGTAAGCCATAGCTCAAAGAAACAAGTGCAGGACTAGAGAACTGGATTATCTCAAATCATCTGATCCATTAATGTCTAATACTCTTGCATAAAGAAAAGCAGAACACAACTGGTGCATGCCTGTTTATGATACCGTCATTCTCCTCACTAAAAAAAAGCTTAATGCTTTATACAGGGCAGTAGAGCAGGCTGTCAAGAATTAGCTATATTGCATTGTTTATTTGAAGAGCTGTGAACAGTAACTGGCAGGCACTATTGGCAAGCACTGCACACATCCCAATCTTTTCAGAGGTTACTGACACTTAAACATCCTTTTTACAGAGTAGCTTCAGAAAATCAGAATGAAATGTAAGAACGTGGCAAGTAGTGGGGTCCAATCAATTGCTCTTAGCATCAATTGTTCTGGAGAGGTACAATCACGCTCTCCATTATGTGGATGGGGAAAATTGCTACCTATAAAACGTAAAGATGGGCTAAAGCGGGAATACCAGATCCACTTTGCCCACATTGTTTTTCATTTGGCGAATTCTGTGTTCATGGTCAGATTTTGACATAGAGTTTATATATTGGGCCTGAAATGAATTGTTCAATCTGATGCCTTTAGGCTTTGGGGAAGTTTGCATGTAGGTCTTGATTTGCAAAAAAAAAAAATTATGCTTAGGGTGATTTTTAATAAAGCAGGAGGGAGGAGGGGCACATCTGGGGTCTGAAGGGATCAGCCGAGGGTTCGCCCAGAGATTGGCTTTCATTAGTTTTGTAACAAAGTGTTTGAATTTTGACATTTTTGAATCAGCAGTTGTATTACCACATCTTTTTTTCTGATCCACGGGGCAGTGAAATGTTGGTAGCAGCTTGGGTGCAATCTATAGAAATTTATAGTTTGCCGAAGACGAATGGAAGTCATAACTCTCTACTGAAGACTGGCGATGTAAGGTGCAGGTGAAACAGCTCGATAAATAATGTAATAGTCAGTGGATGCATCTACATGAGACACTGCACGTTGGCCTAATAACATTGCACAGTACTGTGGTGTGCAAAACCCATGCTAATAGCCTACTGTGCAGTGTTATTAGGCTAACGCTCAGTAAGCATCACTAAATAACCATGCGCTGGTGCTACTGCACAGTAACTCTAGATACTGTGCACTTAGTACTTTATTAAGGAAGTGCTAAGCTAAATATGCATTACCTGAGGCGTGTTAATGAATGTGTAGACGTGCCCAGCCTCTGTCAAAATGGAGCCCTCTTATACTCTTATTCAGACCACATGAAAAACTTATTGACAGACACCAGAAATAACGTCTGGGAGCCAAAATAAACGCCTAAGATGTAATTTGGACTTAAAATGCACCCAAGGGCCTATTTCTCTGGGTGGAACTAGTACGATGCTCCCTTTGCCTACTGGTAGATGCAACTTTCAGGTCTGTGGAAACTTGAAAGCTCAACTCGGGTCTAGCTGCTAGGAACTGAAGACTCTAAAACAACACAATGGCACGTTAATTCGTGCCTATATTTTGCCTGCAGAGAGGCCTGTGCATATGGATTTCTTCATGGAGAAAGTGTGAAAATACCTTGTGTCAGATGTCCCCATGTAAAATTATTAAGGAAATCAGTCATGAAAGAAATACAGAAAACTAAGACTGGCAGATGGACTGTGCCTGAAACATATGCATTTTGTCAGAAAACACAAAGCATTAAATAGAACTGTACTCCTGAAAAAATATTTAGTCTGTGTGTGCGTACCTCCGTATACAAATAGGAGAGAAGGGAAGCATTTCAACTTAGGAACTTTTCTTTGACAATGATTTACAGAAAAGTGGACTGGAAAATATTTGGTACTCAACCTTCCTGACCTCCCAAACGATGCTGGTGCCAGGAAAACAGATGGCACTTGAGTCTCCTGTGAAATGATAGTTATTCCACCCCAGCTAGATCTCTGTGGTGTGCAAAATGCACGATATAAGTCATTGTCAGAAAACAAGTCATTAATTAATAACATTTCACTGCTCGAGGATCAGGTAGGTGAGAGTGTCAGTCAAGTAGCTGCCTGCAGAAATCTGTTTGGCAGAGGAAAAGAGTTGCAAGAAAATATCATTGTCTCCACCTTCTTTACCTGCAATTTAAGCATCCTTCATTAGCTATAATTAAACCGAGTACTATTTATCACCCTAAGATGGGAAGCTATTTGAAGTCCAGAATGCAAAGGGAGCATCAATGCAGCAATAACATGCTCAGTCATTAGCAAAAATGGATAGGAAATTATGAAAATGATAGGCAAATATCAATTAAATCCATAATTAGAAAATTGTTGTGTGTGAAGTAGGCAGCAGCGGTGGCAGAATTATTTATTATAAATAAATTATGTGGTGAATGCGGGCATTTTTTCCACTGATGAAACATTTATTTTTAAAATCAGTCTAATACCTCTAACTCGAAGTCTGCCACAATATGAACAGTTTCATGAATGGCTAATCTCTCCTGTTGCAAATAAATGCTTTTTCTGTTCCTATTAGGTTTCTGTCCACATCAGTACAGGACCCGCGATAGGTAACATCAGGGCATGTCCCCAAGCTAAAAAAACCCCAAAAGTTAAGGCATATGGTAGTGTTAAAGTGATGTTATAGCCATGAAGGTCCTGCAAATACGTAAGAGGCAAGATTTTTCGTGGGTGATATCTTTTATTGGACCAACTGTCTGGTTGGGTGATACATTTAGACAAGCTTTTGGGTGTTACAGTATCACAGAGAGGCCTGAGGAAAGGCACTGTGATAGCCAAAAGCTCGTCTAAATCTATCCCAACCATGCAATTGGTCCAATAAAAGGTATCGCCCGGAAAACCCTCACCTCTAAGGCATATGGTATTTTCTCCTGCTTTCAGACATGATGAATGAAGAGTAAATGTGTACATATGCTAAAATTTGTGCAGTGTCCTAAATAAGATATGGCTAGCAGAAGACTTTCTCCTTTGGTTACTTTACTGGTGATGCTGGTTTTTAGAACAGAAGTGGCACGTCTCTTTTTTT
>NW_017728997.1:7924742-7929530 GCF_001723915.1 Gavialis gangeticus
AATGAAGAGTAAATGTGTACATATGCTAAAATTTGTGCAGTGTCCTAAATAAGATATGGCTAGCAGAAGACTTTCTCCTTTGGTTACTTTACTGGTGATGCTGGTTTTTAGAACAGAAGTGGCACGTCTCTTTTTTTTTTTTTTTGAAACGCGCAAATTACGTCGCATTCTTCACCACATCTGTGTCCTAACCAAGGAATCTTTCAATATGAATAAACTTCCTTTGGCAGCTTTTATTAAAATAGTTGGTACATCCTGTGTCATTGGCATTTTTGAAAGAATCAGTCACATCTTGCCCTTTGCCATCTGTGCTTTTTACTTCCTATGTCAACTCTTTCATATAACCCTTCACTGATTAATCATAAAGATCACTTCCCTAAGTATGCCTTCATTTTTATTTTAAGGAATTGTTCTGTTCCAAGTATAATTTTTATGCTAGCTGACAAATGAAACCTGTTCATATACACAGCCCAGCTTCCATGCATTACTGGAGACAATCAGAACCATCATGGCATGGAGAGGTTAGTTTGAATCCCATGCCTTGTTCAGGCCTAGTTTTATTTTTTTCAGAGGCTTCCACCAAAAACACAAGTTATATGTAGCCAATTATGTTGCTTACTTTTGGAATTAGGCTTTTAACATGTTACAGATTCATTAAACATGAATGAAGCCTGTTGATCATCCTGTCAGCCATGATCTTAGAGAAGCGTGCATTTAGGAAGATGTTAACCTCATTATTAGTGAAACATTCTGTCTGTGATAACTTTTCCTCCCTTCACTTCCTAAGGAGGTTTTTTGATTTATATAAGTGTTCACTAGTTACCAGTCATGACGGTGCTTGATTTGTCCTTGATGTTTTTCCTTCCTCTGGAATTATTAAGGTCTACATTGTATCCTATCAAGGCAGAGTGAAGGAGAAGCTGAAAGGTAGATAAAGAGCCAAAAACTCCACGAGGCTCTTTTCTCAGAACCTTTCTGATCCTAGGCCTTTGGGTTAGGGACAAAAATTACACATAAAACATAGGGCTGTGTGGAATTTCACCGGCAGTTTAATTTCAACGCTGTTTTGACTCATTTTGACCTCAAAACAGCAAAATCAAAAGGAAACAGCTTGGAAACAGCCTCGAAACGAAATGAAGCAAGTCAAAACGTTTTGAAATTTTTGCAACGTTTCGAGTTTTGAAGCTCAAGCTGGGCTTGCCTGAAGAGAAACAGAAAATAAAGTAAGGGAGGTGGGGAAGGAGCGCTCTCATTATTGACTGCGTAGCTGGCCAGTGACTGCCATCCTTCCCTGGGGTCCCTTCCAATCCCAGTGCTCTGGGGAAGGGATGGAAAAACTGCATAAAAGGCAGCATTGTTTGACCTGCCCTGCTTTCTGTCTTGGTGTCAGTTGAGAGAGGGTACACTTTAACACACGGTGTCACCTACCCATGTCATGAGTGTTGCCTGTCAGAAGCTAGAGGTCCAGGGTCCCAGAACCCAGACTCCCCCTGCACCAATCTGCTTGAGAGCTGGCAGGCTTTGTGGCTGCAGCAGGGGCTAGCATGCCTGCAGTTTTGACCCCGCTGTGGCTTAACACATACTCATGACATGAGTTTTTTGCTTTCAAGACTTTGAGGTGTAGTTTCCCTGAAACCCCTGCACCTATCTCCTTGAAACTTGGCAGGATTCATGTCCTCAGAAGGGGCTACTATTTCTGCAAGTTTCATCCAAATCAGGCCAGAAATGACAAAGATATAGGCTGTTTATAGCCTGTGGATGAAACATCAAAAAAGCGTCAAGACAGTGTCAAAACAGCGAAACTGTTTCAACAAAATGAAACAGAACAGCAGTTTTGAATTGAAACAACATTTGAAACAAAATGCTGTTCTGTCAAAACGCACGTTGAAATGGAACGGTGCTGTTTTAGCACAGCCCTAATCAGTATGTGTGATCAGAAACTGGTTCAAATCGGTAATAACAGAAGTTTAGTGCACATAAATTGCTTTTAAGATGGCCAAAGCTGTTTAAGATAAATCTGGAGGGATGTCGTATCAGACTTAACTGATTTAGGGTAAAATGGTATACTGAGCCTTCTGTCCCAGATCTCCTTCAGATTCAAGTTAACTCACAATCCCCCAGCATCCCAGGATACTTTGCACCTCGCCCACAAACTTCCCTTCTCAGGGTGGGTGGGCTAGCCTTTGCCTAAGCTGTTTGCTCCGGCTGAACAGGGAGTCATACTCTAGCACCTCCCTCCCCGCCCCCAGCTTGTGTCCTGGGCCCTTGAAGGCATGTGGTTGCGTTTCAGGAATCAAAAGTGAATGTCTGTTCCCTTGCTTATTGGTTCAATCTATGCAACTTAGACTAACCTGGAGACACTGAATACACGTGACACCAAGGCTGTTGGAGCATGATAACTAGCATGCTCAAGCAGACTCAGTTCTAATTAGAATATGTCGCAGCAGGTGTTGGGTAGGTGTAGAGGTGCCCAAAGTGTCCCCTTTCAGGTCTAGCTTAGAATACACATTTTTATTGCAGGATCTCAAATGCCTCTTAAAACCTAAAAGAACTTTAAAAAAATCCAATTCCAGATGTAGTTAATGCTCTCTTTTCTCTACAGGAAGAGGGAAACCTCACAGCCATTGAGCAATTGTCCAATAATAACCTTCAGTGTCTCTGAGGGGCGTGGGGGTGGGGGTGGGGAAGTGACCCTGGGGTATACCTAGCTGGAAACCACAGACCTACCAAAAGTTCCTTCTTGATCTAAAATTCATCAGTTTACTTCAGTGGCAAATCATGAGAATAAAGATTCTAAGCTTGATCTGCACTAATTCCCAGGGAGAGATCATCCACCAACACTACTTCTGCTGTTTTTTGATTATATGAAAGCCTATAACTAAAATAACTGTGGCCAAAGAAATATGAAGATCCAATATTGCTGTAGTTTGCCAATAGCATTCAATATCTCTCCCTTTCCCAAACAACTTGATTTGACATTTTGCTAAAGTTAAAGAGATTGTATCTGTCTAGACAGATTTTGTTGAACAATCAAAATAACATCTTTTTAGAAGAGAGAGAAAACCATTTTTGCCTTGTACCCTTGGGAATAAATTGCAATTCAGACTGTTTGCTGTCCCTAGGCTATAGTAAAAGTAAGGCTTGTTAGTGATCCAGGCCATGGTTGAGACTGAAGCAAAATGGTGGGTTGGTGTCTGTAGGTAAAGGGTGGGCCTACGTGGTGGCCTCAGGATGGGTTTGCAGTTGCCTTTTGATGGTGGCCACAAACTAAGTTTGGACCCAGAGCGAGAGAGTAGACCTGGACAATATTGAGTGTGGTGGTCTAAGTCATCTTGACGGTGACTGTTAAGGCCAGGGTTTAGGCCTGGATAAGGGTCAAGTTTTAGAATTAGTATAGACAGTGGGTGAAAGCTAATTTAGGGTTATTGTGTGGGCTGAATGTGTGGCTTTCAGGATTAGGACTGGTTGTGGTTGCAAGGTAGGGATAGGATTGTTGGCTTATGGCCAATAATGTTGGAAGACTGTTTGAGCTATAAAAAAAAACCCGTTGACTAAAAGCAAATAAAATTGGTGCCTGTTTGTGTAGTTTCATGCAGAATTTAAATTAAGAAACATATTTAAGAAATATGCTTTCATTACAAAGTGCAATTCTCTGAAGAGTTATGTGAGAGAGAACACAAATTCTTGTATTTATATTACACACATGTCCTGTTGTACTTTTATCATATCATTTCTTTTTTAATCAGGCTGTCCATTTTTTAAAGGACACTTTGTTCACACTACTGACTCCAGTGTATGATCTCCTTACATTTTAAACCATGTATGCAAACATCCCTGGACTTTGGGAAAGTTTAAATGTTCTTGGTTCCAATTGGTAATCTTTGTCGTCAACTTTACACCTCCTGTGAATTCAAAGGAAACAGGCAACAAGTTACCTTCATTTTCTTCTTGGGGGGGGGGGTAACTAAGTGCTTTGCTGAACTTTTTTATGTTCTGTCTTGTTAAATGTATTTAACTTTCTTATGTTCGTGGTCTGGAATATGGGAGAAAAATAGCTTTCCTACTTATCACTGTAGGTTTCCTCCAAGATATAACCAGTCTCAAAACACATGCTCTGTCTTATTTCACCATTATAAACAAAAATATTTAATTACAGGTAATATTCATGGGAGTTTGTAATAGGATTATCAGCATTGACTTTCATTATCCTTTACTTCCTGTCAGAAAAGGAAAGGATACAATATGTTGTTGAAAGCTCAACAGACAGCCATAATAAAAATAAAAGTAATTATAGAGAAGAAGAAAGCCCTGACAGACAATGTATTTGAAAAGCGGAAATATTTATTCATATTCTACTGAGCATCACTTGTCTAACAACGTTTTTCCTGCTTCAAATGGCTCCTACACCCTCTAGTGGCATTTGACAGGCTTGTGATGGCACCAAGACATTAAGCTGGGAAAGAAAGCTACAAAAAACATTGTTGGTTTGTTTATTTTGACTGCACAGCATTTATTAATTTGCCACATGATGAAGAATGGAGGACTGCAATAGAGGGTTTCAAAACAATAACGGAAAAACAGCATCTGGCACAATTAAGAAGGGGTGGGACACACGAGAATGGAAGAACAGAGTGTTGTGAAAGACATAGAAGGAGGAGCAAATGCAGTTGAAATGGGGAAAACAGCTGTTATTGAGAAATAGAATGCACATATGGGTTAGGCACTTGGTGGTCTGAGTGTAACGTTTCCAAATACTACTAGGAGAAAGCCATTAGAGGCAAGGCAGGG